>NC_091309.1:17438980-17518980 GCF_038502225.1 Cherax quadricarinatus
ACTACACAGGAATGAGGAACTTCCTGAATGAGGTTCAGTGGGACAGAGAACTGGCAGGGAAGCCAGTTAATGAGATGATGGAATATGTAGCAACAATGTGCAAGGAGGCTGAGGAGAGGTTTGTACCCAAGGGTAACAGGAATAATGGAAAAGCCAGGATGAGCCCATGGTTCACCCAAAGATGCAAGGAGGCAAAAACCAAGTGTGCTAGGGAATGGAAGAAATATAGAAGGCAAAGGACCCAGGAGAATAAGGAGAGCAGTTGTAGAGCCAGAAACGAATATGCACAGATAAGAAGGGAGGCCCAACGTCAATATGAAAACGACATAGCAGCAAAAGCCAAATCTGACCCGAAGCTGTTATACAGCCACATCAGGAAGAAAACAACCGTCAAGAACCAGGTAATCAGGCTAAGGAAGGAAGGAGGAGAGACAACAAGAAATGACCGTGAAGTATGTGAGGAACTTAACAAGAGATTCAAAGAAGTGTTCACAGAGGAGACAGAAGCGGCTCCAGAAAGACGGAGAGGTGGGGTACACCACCATGTGCTGGACACAGTACACACAACCGAGGAAGAAGTGAAGAGGCTTCTGAGTGAGCTAGATACCTCAAAGGCAATGGGGCCAGATAACATCTCTCCATGGGTCCTGAGAGAGGGAGCGGAGGCACTATGTGTACCCCTAACAACAATATTCAATACATCTATCGAAACAGGGAGATTGCCTGAGGCATGGAAGACAGCAAATATGGTCCCAATCTTTAAAAAAGGAGACAGACATGAAGCACTAAACTACAGACCAGTGTCACTGACATGTATAGCATGCAAAACCATGGAAAAGATTGTCAGGAGAAGAATGGTGGAACATCTAGAAAGGAATGATCTCATCACCAGCAGCCAACATGGTTTCAGAGACGGGAAATCCTGTCACAAACCTACTGGAGTTCTATGACATGGTGACAGCAGTAAGACAAGAGAGAGAGGGTTGGGTGGATTGCATTTTCTTAGACTGCAAGAAGGCGTTTGACACAGTACCACACAAGAGATTAGTGCAAAAACTGGAGGACCAAGCAGGGATAACAGGGAAGGCACTGCAATGGATCAGGGAATACTTGTCAGGAAGACAGCAGCGAGTAATGGTACGTGGCGACGTGTCAGAGTGGGCACCTGTGACCAGCGGGGTCCCACAGGGGTCAGTCCTAGGACCAGTGCTATTTCTGGTATTTGTGAACGACATGACGGAAGGAATAAACTCCGAGGTGTCCCTGTTTGCAGATGACGTGAAGTTGATGAGAAGAGTTCATTCGATCGAAGACCAGGCAGAAATACAAAGGGATCTGGACAGGCTGCAGACCTGGTCCAGCAACTGGCTCCTGGAGTTCAATCCCACCAAGTGCAAAGTCATGAGGATTGGGGAAGGGCAAAGAAGACCGCAGATGGAGTACAGTCTAGGGGGCCAGAGACTACAAACCTCACTCAAGGAAAAAGATCTTGGGGTGAGTATAACACCAGGCACATCTCCTGAAGCGCACATCAACCAAATAAATGCCGCAGCATATGGGCGACTGGCAAACCTCAGAACAGCATTCCGACATCTTAATAAGGAATCGTTCAGGACCCTGTACACCGTGTACGTTAGGCCCATATTGGAGTATGCGGCACCAGTTTGGAACCCACACCTAGCCAAGCATGTAAAGAAACTAGAGAAAGTGCAAAGGTTTGCAACAAGACTCGTCCCAGAGTTTAGAGGTATGTCCTATGAGGAGAGGTTAAGGGAAATCAACCTGACGACACTGGAGGACAGGAGAGATAGGGGGGACATGATAACGACTTACAAAATACTGAGAGGAATTGACAAGGTGGACAAAGACAGGATGTTCCAGAGACTGGAGACGGCAACACGGGGACACAGTTGGAAGCTGAAGACACAGATGAATCAAAGGGATGTTAGGAAGTATTTCTTCAGCCACAGAGTAGTCAGGAAGTGGAATAGTTTGGAAAGCGATGTAGTGGAGGCAGGATCCATACATAGCTTTAAGCAGGGGTATGATAAAGCTCATGGTTCAGGGAGAGTGACCTAGTAGCAACCAGTGAAGAGGCGGGGCCAGGAGCTTGGACTCGACCCCTGCAACCTCAACTAGGTGAGTACAACTAGGTGAGTACACTCACACACACACACACACACACACACACACACACACACACACACACACACACACACGACCCCTACAACCACAAATAGGTTACCTGGAGGTTATTCCGGGGATCAACGCCCCCGCGGCCCGGTCCATGACCAGGCCTCCCGATGGATCAGGGCCTGATCAACTAGGCTGTTACTGCTGGCCGCACGCAGTCCAACGTACGAGCCACAGCCCGGCTGATCCGGCACTGACTTTAGGTATCTGTCCAGCTCTCTCTTGAAGGCAGCCAGGGGTTTATTGGCAATTCCCCTAATGCTTGATGGGAGGCTGTTAAACAGTTTTGGGCCCCGGACACTTATGGTGTTTTCCCTTAGTGTACCAATGGCGCCCCTACTTTTTATTGGGGGCATTTTTCATCGCCTGCCCAGTCTTTTACTTTCGTAGGGAGTGATTTCTGTGTGCAGATTTGGGACCATTCCTTCCAAGATTTTCCAAGTGTAGTTTATGATATATCTCTCCCTCCTGCGTTCCAACGAGTACAAGTCAAGTGCTTCCAAGCGTTCCCAGTAGTTAAGGTGCTTGACAGAACTTATACGTGCAGTAAAGGATCTCTGTACACTCTCTAGATCTGCGATTTCACCTGCTTTGAATGGAGATGTTAATGTACAGCAGTATTCCAGCCTAGAGAGAACAAGTGATTTGAAAAGGATCATCATGGGCTTGGCATCTCTCGTTTTGAAAGTTCTCATTATCCATCCTATCATTTTCTTTGCACGTGCGATCGTGGCACTGTTGTGATCCTTGAAAGTGAGATCCTCAGACATTACTAATCCCAGGTCCCTTACATTAGTTTTCCGCTCTATTGTATGGCCGGAGTCAGTAGTATACTCTGTTCTAGTTATTATCTCCTCCAGTTTTCCATAACGGAGTAGTTGGAATTTGTCCTTATTGAACATCATATTGTTTACCGTTGCCCATTGGAAAACTTTGTTTATATCTTCTTGGAGATTAACCGCGTCCTCAGCAGATGACAGCCTCATGCAGATCCTAGTATCATCCGCAAAGGATGATACGGTGCTGTGGTGTATATCTCTGTTTATGTCTGATATGAGGATTAGGAATAAGATGGGGGCGAGTACTGTGCCTTGTGGAACAGAGCTCTTCACTATGGCAGCCTCCGATTTAACTCTGTTGACCACTACTCTTTGTGTTCGATTTGTTAGGAAGTTGAAGATCCATCTCCCCACTTTCCCAGTTATTCCTTTAGCACGTATTTTATGGGCCATTACGCCATGATCGCATTTGTCAAATGCTTTTGCAAAGTCTGTGTATATTACATCTGCATTCTGATTTTCTTCCAGTGCATCCAAGGCCATATCATAGTGATCCAGTAGTTGTGAGAGGCAGGAGCGACCTGCCCTGAACCCATGTTGCCCTGGATTGTGCAGATTTTGGGAATCCAGGTGATTTGCAATCCTGCTTCTTAGCACTCTTTCAAAGATTTTTATGATGTGGGACGTCAGAGCTATTGGTCTATAGTTCTTAGCTAATGCTTTGCTGCCACCTTTATGGAGTGGGGCTATATCCATTGTTTTAAGTGACTGTGGAATTTCACCCATGTCCAAGCTCCTCCTCCATAGTGTACTTCGGGCACGCGAGAGGGGTTTCTTGCAGTTCTTAATGAAAACAGAGTTCCACGAGTCTGGGCCCGGGGCTGAGTGCATAGGCATGTTGTCAATGGCTTTTTCGAAATCTATCGGAGTTAGGGTAATGTCGGAAATCTGGCATACATTTATGGAGTTTTGAGGCTCATTCATGAAGAAATCATTTGGGTCGTCGATCCTCAGACCGATTAGTGGTTCACTAAACACAGAGTCGTACTGGGATTTCAATATTTCACTCATTTCCTTGTTGTCATCTGTGTAAGTCCCATCCTGTCTGAGTAAGGGCCCGATACTAGATGTGGTATTTGCCTTGTTTTTGGCATATGAAAAGAAATATTTTGAATTTCTTTCAATTTCACTAATAGCTTTAAGCTATTAGGTGAGTATACTAGACACATGTGCAAAAATTGGGTATCTTTAATGAGGAAACGTTTGGCCACACAGTGGCTTCATCAGTCCATACAAAGGAGAATGGTGAAGAACAGGAGGAGTTTGAGGTAATCAGTCTCAATCTTGAAAAAAATTCTTTTCAGCATTGAGACTACCTTAAACTCCTCCTGTTCTTCGCCATTCTCCTTTGTATGGACTGATGAAGCCACTGTGTGGCCAAGCGTTTCCTCATTAAAGATACTCAATTGTTACACATGTGTCTAATTTATCAACTTGCCGGTTCTCTGAACCAGTCATCTACATACGTGAGTACACACACATACAGTGACAAGGTAGATAGGTACAGAATGTTCCAGAGATGGGACACAGCGACAAGAGGTCACAACTGGAAGTTGAAAGGATGTATTTCTTCAGTTATAAAGTTGTCAGGAAGTGGAACAGTTTGGGAAGCGATGTGGTGGAGGCAGGATCCATACATAGCTTTAAACAGAGGTATGATAAAGCTCACGGCTCAGGGAGAGTGACCTAGTAGCGACCAGTGAAGAGGCGGGGCCAGGAGCTAGGACTCGACCCCTGCAACCTCAACTGGGTGAGTACACACACACACTTTTATCTTTACTACACATTCACAGCAATTATCATCGGTGCCTTCAGTGTGTGTGTAAGCCACACTGACGGAGATAAAACTCTAGACTGGACGAGCTCTTGTTGTAAGATACTCCCACTAGATAACACCACAGATAATACCTCATTACAGATAAGGCCCTAGGCTTCTCAAGCCTTTCAGATTATCGCCAGTTTGCTCGGTGTGTCTGTGTTTAGAAAAAAAAGGGGACGCTTTCTGCATCTTCACCCTAGCCTCGAAGTTTTGGGAGAGATGCTGGTTGTGTTGGGGGAAATGTTGGTTGTGTTGGAAAGATGTTTTAATAATAATCTTTATTTCTACAAGAACATGATTGACATACTATATATAGAAAGCCCCTTGTTATGCAGAGCATTTCTAGCAAATTAGGTTAACTTTGTCCCCAGGATGCGACCTACACTTGTCGACTAACACCCAAGTACCTACTTAACTGCTAGGTGAACAGGGACAGCAGATGTCTTAAGGAAACATGCCCACGGACCTCCAGGTGTGAGCTGAGTGCACTACCAACCTAAGTGCGGCTGTGTTGGAGAGATTTTGGCTGTGTTCGAAAGATGTTGGTTGTGTTGGAGAGACGTTAGTTGTGCTGGAGAGCTGTTGGTTGTTTTGAGATAGCGTTGGAGAAATTCTGAGGGGTTCGAGAGATGGTGGCGTATGGGAGACTCTGGTGGTGTTGAAGACATGCCTACCAGAAGGCAACCTGATTGATGGCTTGTTCTACCAGGTTGTTGGCATGTTGTGGAGGTGGTGCCTCAAATGGTGTAAAACGTGATTTGCGGTGACAGTGGGCCATAAATTTCCTTGCATCAAGTTTGATGGAATCAGTAATTGCCGAGGCAATTCATAGCCATCTTGAAAAGCATAAATTGATCAACAAATCTCAGCACGGTTTTACAAAAGGGCGTTCATACCTTACGAATTTATTAATTTTTTCGCTAAGGTATTTGAGAAGGTAGATCGTGATAATGAATATGATATTGTGTATATGGACTTCCGTAAGGCTTTTGATAGAGTCCCACATCAGAGACTATTTGAGGAAAATTAAGGCACACGGAATAGGAGGATAATTTTTTTCCTGGATAAAGGCGTGGTTGACAGATAGGCAGTAGAGAGTTTGCATAAATGGGGGGAAAATCAGGGTGGGGAAGCGTTACGAGCGGTGTTCCACAGGGGTCAGTGTTGGGCCCCTTGTTGTTCACAATCTACATAAACGACATAGATGAGGGAATAAATAGCGACATAAGCAATTTTGCCGATGACACCAAAATAGGCCGACGAATTCATTCTGACGAGAACATTAGAGCACTCCAGGAAGATTTGAATAGACTGATGCAGTGGTCGGAGAAGTGGCAGATGCAGTTTAATATAGACAGATACAAAGTTCTAAACATTGGACAGGAAAATAACCATGCCACATATAAACTAAATAATGTAGATCTTAATATTACTGATTGGGAAAAGGATTTGAGGGTTCTGGTTAGCAGTAATCTAAAACCAAGACAACAGTGCATAAGTGTTCGCAATAAAGCTAACAAAATCCTTGGCTTCCTATCAAGAAGCATAAATAATAGCAGTCCTCAGGTTGTTCTTCAACTCTGTATATCCTTGGTTAGGCCTCATTTTGATTATTTTGCACAGTTTTGGCCATGGATATAAATGCACAGGAAAACGTACTAAGTAAGATAACAAAGATGATCCCATGTATCAGAAATCTTCCCTATGAGGATAGAGTGAGGACCTTGAATCTGCGCTCTCTAGAAAGGCGTAGAATTAGGGGAGATATGATTGAGGTGTATAAATGGAAGACAGGAATAAATACAAGGAATGCAAATAGCGTGTTAAAAATATCTATCCAAGACAATACTGGCAGCAGTGGTTTTAAATTGGAAAAATTCAGATTCAGGAAGGATATAGGAAAGCGCTGGTTTGGTAATAGAGTTGTGAATGAGTGGAACAAACTCCCGAGTACCATCATAGAAACTAAAACGTTGTGTAGTTTTAAAAATAGTTTAGATAAATACATGAGTGGGTGTGGGTAGGTGTGAGTTGGACCTGACTAGCTTGTGCTATTACTGATGTCGTGCTCCTTCCTTAAGTGAATATGACCTGACTTGACTAGGTTGGGTCACTGGCTTAAGCCGCATGGGCCAGTAGGCCTGCGGCAGTGTTCTTTTTTTATTTTCTTATGTAAGGGAGGTCAGCTCAAATTCCATGGACAAAGAGTCCTTCAGCCAAGAGACAGCATCAGGCCGCTCCCCTTGATGGAGTGAGACCTGTACCTGTCAGTGGTCTCCATAAGACATTCAACAGTCTTAGCAATCAGTGGTCTCCATAAGACTTTCAGCAGTCTTAGCAATCATTGGTCTCCATAAGACTTTCAACAGTCTTAGCAATCATTGGTCTCCATAAGACTTTCAACAGTCTTAGCAATCATTGGTCTCCATAAGACTCTCAACAGTCTTAACAATCAGTGGTCTCCATAAGACTTTCAGTAGTCTTAACAATCAGTGATCTCCATAAGACTTTCAAGTCTTAACAGTCAGTAGACTCATAAAACTTTCAACAGTCTCAGTGCGCCTCATAATTTGTAGTTGTAGTGTCCAGCAGTCACTATCCTTTAATTTTTTTTATCAGACTAAGGACAGCTTCAGTGTGGGTCGCCATACTTTTTCCCTGCCTGCTTCCCTACCTTCCTTAGCCGCTTCAGAATATCCATTACCAGTTTCACTACCTTCCACACGAACTTCCCTACATTCCATACCTGTAAAGTAAAAGGACACAAGTGCAACTAATGTGACATTTTATTGTGGCAACGTTTCGCTCTCCAGGAGCTTTATCAAGCCATTACATAAAGCTCCTGGAGAGCGAAACGTTGCCACAATAAAATGTCACATTAGTTGCACTTGTGTCCTTTTACTTTACATATTGTCGGTAATTCTACCAACTTTATTCCATACCTGCTTCCCTATCTTCCATAAAAGCTTCCCTGCCAGCTTCTCTACCTTCCATGCCAGCTTCCCTAACTTTCATATCAGCTTCCCTATATTCGGAGCCTGCTTCCCTGCCTTCCGTACCCGATTCCCTACCTTCCATGTCCTTCTCATATCTTCCATACCTGACCCGTTCTTTCCATACTCGTCAAAGGGACAGTAAGAGGACACCGTGGCAACATCCAGCAGGTATTAGAAATATTGCCAGAAGAATAAAAGTCTGTAAAAGCAAATTGGATTACTACTTCCGTCAAGCACCAAATCAACCAGGCTGTGGGCCATCGAGCCTCTAAAAGCAACAACCAGATTGATCATTCAATTAACTAAGAAGCCCTGTAGCTGCAATGTTAGAACCCTCGAAACTGACCACAAGTATGTCACAGGCATGTTCTTACCATTCTATATCTGTTTTTCTAGCGTTCATTGCCTTTTTCCCTTCCCTGCCTGCCATACCACCTTCCATAACTGCTTCACCCACTTCCCCTCATTTGCACATATGGCTGCCATACATTGTCATAACTGCTTGGCAACACTTTTAACTGTAGCACACGAGGTTATCAGACCGTAAACAGCAAAGCTGTAACATGTGTCGTTTTTACATTATTTTTTTGAAATACACGATGTAAAATGCGCAGTTTCAGACTCTGCAGATCAATAGAAAAATATTAGCTAGGTTTTCAAATATAATTAAACTGACACCATTGAATGGAGTAGTTTGGTTGGTTTATTTCCACGGAATGGCTGTGATATGCGATAGTTATGTCATCAGATGTCCAAAGGTGGCAGTAAAGTAATTTCAGAAAACTCTTAAATTGATAGCACTGATGTCCGACGATATCAAAACCTTCGAAAGAATTTTAAGAAGCAAGATTTAGTAAATACGTGTATTAATAGTTGCACAACCGAAAGCAACAATTTCAGTGTGGGTCGCCATACTTTTCTCTCCTGCTTTCCTACCTCTACCTTCCTTACCTGCTTCAGTATATTCATTACGAGCTTCACTACCTTCCATACGAGCTTTCCTACATTCCATTCCGGCTTCCCTATCTTTTATAAGAGCTTCCCTACCAGCTTCTCTACCTCCCATGCCAGCTTCCCTACGTACTACACTAGCTGCCCTACTTTCCATACAAGCTACAAGAACAAGTCGTTTCTACCACTCACAGTTAATGAACTATTGCGACACTGTCTTGAATACACCGGAAAGCAAAATACAAATGTAGTGTACACCGACTTTGCAAAAGCTTTTGACGAATTCGATATTGATGTAATAGTAAATATAATGCATGCTGAAGGAATAACTAGAAAAGTGAGCATAAGTGAGTGTAACAGTCAACGAAGTAAAATTAGAAACACAAGTCATAGCACTTTATCACCCTTTGCCTGATATAAATAAAATCTTTCACGTAGTCACAGAAAAAAAAATGTGATGTTAATTGAGGGCAACTCTCCGTTACTCCGCTATGGAAGGATTAAGGAAATAAAAATTGCAACAGAGTGTAAAAGAGACTCAAACCAAGGATCACAAAAATGCTACTATCACAGACACAAGGAAAATGATTGGCTGCTTAAGTAGAGCTTTCAAAACAAAAGAACTCTCAAAACGGGTAGCGAGTATGTCTCATTACACATCCCCTCCCTTCAGTCCTCTTCCCTTTCCCTTCACCTATCCTCTTACAGATTCCCTCCCACATTCCCATTACCCCTTCCCTCCCACAATCACCTTTCCACTACGTATCCTTTACCGTTCCCACCACCTATCTTTCCCTTCCCATTTCCCCTGTACCGTCCCCCGAGTCGTACTTTTAAGCGTCCAGTAATATGTACCCCGATATTGTATTTTTTTTGTGTTTGTTTTGGTGGCAGTGTGTTTCATGGAGTGCCACAGGCCGGGCTGCCTCAATGAATGTGCTCTCGAAATTTATACACTAGTTGGCTATTAATCGGGTAAGTTAAGAGATGCTTTTTCTGGTTGTCGCCGGCTTGGTGGTACTTTATGATGGAGCTTATCTGGTCTCTATATGAAGCTCGGGGTTATGTATGTACGCGAGTTGCTTTCTTTGTTTAACTCTTAGTAGCAAGGACGAGGCCTGCTTGAGTTTATTATTTAACTAAACTGGGTAAAGCCGTATTGTGCGAATGTCCGATATATATATATATATATATATATATATATATATATATATATATATATATATATATATATATATATATATATATATATATATATATATATATATATATATATATATATATATATATATATATATGTGTGTGTGTGTGTGTGTGTGTGTGTGTGTGTGTGTGTGTGTGTGTGTGTGTGTGTGTGTGTGTGTGTGTGTATTGGATGCATAATTGGATGCATCAGCGGAGAGCTGCTTCCCTTCTCAGTGTGGTTACCTGGTTACCTGGAGGCTATTCCGGGGATCAACGCCCCCATGACCAGGCCTCCCGGTGGATCAGGGCCTGATCAACCAGGCTGTTACTGCTGGCCGCATGCAGTCCAACGTACGACCCACAGCCCGGCTGATCCGGCACTGACTTAAGGTATCTGTCCATCTCTCTCTTGAAGGCAGCCAGGGGTTTATTGGCAATTCCCCTAATGCTTGATGGGAGGCTGTTGAACAGTTTTGGGCCCCAGACACTTATGGTGTTTTCTCTTAGTGTACCAATGGCGCCCCTACTTTTAATTGGGAGTATTTTGCATCGCCTGTCCAGTCTTTTACTTTCGTAAGGAGTGATTTCTGTGTGTAGATCGGGACCATTCCTTCCAGGATTTTCCAAGTGTAGATTATGATATATCTCTCTCTCCTGCGTTCCAACGAGTACAAGTCAAGTGCTTCCAAGCGTTCCCAGTAGTTAAGGTGCTTGACAGAACTTATACGTGCAGTAAAGGATCTCTGTATGCTCTCAAGATCTGCAATTTCACCTGCTTTGAATGGAGATGTTAGTGTACAGCAGTATTCCAGCCTAGAGAGAACAAGTGATTTGAAAAGGATCATCATTGGCTTGGCATCTCTCGTTTTGAACGTTCTCATTATCCATCCTATCATTTTCTTTGCACATGTGATCGTGGCAATGTTGTGATCCTTGAAAGTGAGATCCTCAGACATTACTACTCCCAGGTCCCTTACATTATTTTTCCGCTCTATTGTATGGCCGGAGTCAGTAGTATACTCTGTTCTAGTTATTATCTCCTCCAGTTTTCCATAACGGAGTAGTTGGAATTTGTCCTCATTGAACATCATGTTGTTTTCCGTTGCCCACTGGAAAACTTTGTTTATATCTTCTTGGAGGTTAACCGCGTCGTCATGAGATGACAGCGTCATGCAGATCCTAGTATCATCCGCAAAGGATGATACTGTGCTGTGATGTATATCTCTGTCTATGTCTGATAGGAGGATGAGGAATAAGATGGGGGCGAGTACTGTGCCTTGTGGAACAGAGCTCTTCACTATAGCAGCCTCCGATTTAACTCTGTTGACCACTACTCTTTGTGTTCGATTTGTTAGGAAGTTGAAGATCCATCTCCCCACTTTCCCAGTTATTCCTTTAGCACGTATTTTATGGGCTATTACGCCATGATCGCATTTGTCAAACGCTTTTGCAAAGTCTGTGTATATTACATCTGCATTCTGATTTTCTTCCAGTGCTTCCAAGGCCATATCATAGTGATCCAGTAGTTGTGAGAGGCAGGAGCGACCTGCCCTGAACCCATGTTGCCCTGGATTGTGCAGATTTTGGGAATCCAGGTGATTTGCAATCCTGCTTCTTAGCACTCTTTCAAAGATTTTTTTGATGTGGGACGTCAGAGCTATTGGTCTATAGTTCTTAGCTAATGCTTTGCTGCCACCTTTATGGAGTGGGGCTATATCCGTTGTTTTAAGTGACTGTGGAATTTCACCCATGTCCAAGCTCCTCCTCCATAGTGTACTTAGGGCAGGCGAGAGGGGTTTCTTGCAGTTCTTAATGAAAACAGAGTTCCACGAATCTGGGCCCGGGGCTGAGTGCATGGGCATGTTGTCAATGGATTTTTCGAAATCTATCGGAGTTAGAGTAATGTCGGAAATCTGGCATACATTTATGGAGTTTTGAGGCTCATTCAAGAAGAAATCATTTGGGTCGTTGATCCTCAGACTGATTAGTGGCCCACTAAACACAGTATTTCACTCATTTCCTTGTTGTCATCTGTGTAAGTCCCATCCTGTCTGAGTAAGGGCCCGATACTAGATGTGGTATTTGCCTTGCTTTTGACATATGAAAAGAAATATTTCGAATTTCTTTCAATTTCACTAATAGCTTTAAGCTCCTCCTGTCTCTCCTGGTTTCTGTAAGAGACATTTAACTTAAGTTCGATAGTTTCTACTTCCCTGGTCAGCTCCTCCTTTCGTGTATCAGATATTCTAGCACTCCTGAGGAGCTCAGTGACTCTTCGTCGTCTTCTGTAGAGGGAGCTTCTTTCTCTCTCCAGTTTACTCCTGCTCCTCTTCTTTCTTAGGGGAATATGCCTAGAACATGCTTCAGCTGCCATGAAGTTGATCTTTTCAAGGCACTGGTTTGGATCCATGTCATTTAAGATATCTTCAACATGTTTCATTTAGGACATGGTTCACCTGGTCCCAGTTGATGTTCTTGTTGTTGAAGTTGTATTTTGTGAAGACACCTTCACTGGTACATGCATTCTGCTGATCAGGACCCCTATGCATATACGTCTGGACTTAGATTAGGTTGTGATCGGAATTAGTTGTTTTTGATATTCTTATGTCTCTTATCAGGTCCTCATTATTTGTGAAGATAAGGTCAAGTGTGTTTTCTAGTCCTGTTGGTTCCACTATCTGCTGGCTTAAGGTGTGTTTTTCGCAGAAACTTAGTAGCTCATGTGTGTGTGACCTTTCATCTGCGCTACCTCTGGGGATTGTTTCAGCTATAACATTATTCGCTACATTCTTCCATTTTGTATGCCTTAGGTTGAAATCACCAAGCAGTAAGATGTTTGGGGATGGAACTGGAAGGCTTTCCAGACAGTCATCAATTTTCAGTAGCTGTTCCTTGAACTGTTGGGAGGTTGCATCTGGTGGCTTATATACAACCACAATGACTAGGTTTTGGTTCTCGATCTTTATTGATAGAACTTCAACTACCTCATTTGTGGTGTTCAGAAACTCGGTGTAGATGAGGGACTCTTTGACATACAGGCCAACTTCCCCTTGTTGCCTGTTCCTTCTGTCGCATCTAAAAAGGTTGTAACCACTTATCCATATTTCACTGTCAAAGTGATCTTTTGTGTGAGTCTCTGTGAAGGCTGCAAACTTTGCATTAGACTCCTTTAGAAGTCCACTGATAAAAGGTATTTTGTTGGTGGATGGCTTAAGGCCCTGTATATTAGCAAATATGAACAAGGTTGTATTCTGTATTTGTTGGGGGGATTTTGTTATTGGCATCAGTAGTTGTAGTTCTGGAGGGCCATGGATGGCCACTGGTTGCGCCTCCACTCCAACAAGGCTCCAAGGTGGTTACCTGGAGGTTACCTGGAGGTTATTCCGGGGATCAACGCCCCCGCGGCCCGGTCCATGACCAGGCCTCCCGATGGATCAGGGCCTGATCAACTAGGCTGTTACTGCTGGCCGCACGCAGTCCAACGTACGAGCCACAGCCCGGCTGATCCGGCACTGACTTTAGGTATCTGTCCAGCTCTCTCTTGAAGGCAGCCAGGGGTTTATTGGCAATTCCCCTAATGCTTGATGGGAGGCTGTTAAACAGTTTTGGGCCCCGGACACTTATGGTGTTTTCCCTTAGTGTACCAATGGCGCCCCTACTTTTTATTGGGGGCATTTTGCATCGCCTGCCCAGTCTTTTACTTTCGTAGGGAGTGATTTCTGTGTGCAGATTTGGGACCATTCCTTCCAAGATTTTCCAAGTGTAGATTATGATATATCTCTCCCTCCTGCGTTCCAACGAGTACAAGTCAAGTGCTTCCAAGCGTTCCCAGTAGTTAAGGTGCTTGACAGAACTTATACGTGCAGTAAAGGATCTCTGTACACTCTCTAGATCTGCGATTTCACCTGCTTTGAATGGAGATGATAATGTACAGCAGTATTCTAGCCTAGAGAGAACAAGTGATTTGAAAAGGATCATCATGGGCTTGGCATCTCTCGTTTTGAAAGTTCTGTGGTGGTGGACTATTTTTATTTCCTTCCATTTTGGTAGATATATAATGGGAACAAACTAGCTATGTTTCATTCATATTCCAGGACACCAAATGGGTTTCATACATTAAGTGATACACCAGTAAGCAGTGTTGCTGTGTAAGAGTAGTAGACACCATGGGACGAGCTAGGAAATGATACAGATGCTGACAACATGTAATTATTTCAAAGCAGATATGGTGGCCAAAGCACTTCAGTTGAATGTTGAGGTGGGCCCAAGAGATAGAGCTCAAAGTCCGTAAAGTGAGTCATGTAATTACACTGAATCAAGATTGTTGTTGTGGCTGGTGTGCGAGGGTGGAGCACGCTGGAGACTCGTTCTTCCAGGCACTTGATCATTTCCTGTTTGTCTGCTGGGCCGCCCTTCTTCCTCTGCCCATTTTCCTTCACTTATACCCCTCTTCCACCACCTCGGACCCCTCACATCCGCCCATTATCCCCCTCAAAGCCCTTACCTCACTCCCCCCCCCCCCTTTATAACCTTCCCTTGTTCATCATGCTGCCATCACGGACGCTTGGGCATCCTCATCACACTAAATAAGTTGCTGGGTCACTTCTTTGTCATCTTGCACGCATGAAGGACTTTTGCTCTGCTCACTTTTCTATCCTTACACAGCCAGTTATACTCGTCTTATTTTTACCATTGCCCCAGTTTTTCTCGTGTCAGTGTTTGACTTGTTTTCATGTAAGTTTATTGCTGTTGCGTTCAATATTTTATGTTTTTGGGAATTTTCGCCCAGTGAATCTTATTCTCTACCTTCGATTTACCTGTAGACAATTACTTGAAGGTTACCTGTAGTTGATTCCGGGAGTCTCTTGCCATGTTACCTGGAGGTTACCTGGAGGTTACTCCGGGGATCAACGCCCCCGCGGCCCGGTCCATGACCAGGCCTCCCGATGGATCAGGGCCTGATCAACTAGGCTGTTACTGCTGGCCGCACGCAGTCCGACGTACGAGCCACAGCCCGGCTGATCCGGCACTGACTTTAGGTATCTGTCCAGCTCTCTCTTGAAGGCAGCCAGGGGTTTATTGGCAATTCCCCTAATGCTTGATGGGAGGCTGTTGAACAGTTTTGGGCCCCGGACACTTATGGTGTTTTCTCTTAGTGTACCAATGGCGCCCCTACTTTTTATTGGCGGCATTTTGCATCGCCTGCCCAGTCCCATAACGGCCTTCCTGATCAACAGCCTGATCAGTTAAATTGTTGCTTTAGCTGATCAGGGAGTAACCTGAAGGCCTTATCAAGTTCTCTCTTGGTAGATGAATGGTTCAGAGAACCGACATGTTGTTGAATTAGACACATGTGCAACTCTTGGGTATCTTTTTTGAGGAAACGTTTCGCCAGACAGTGGCTTCATCAGTCCATACAAAGGAGAAACTTGAAGAACAGGAGGAGAATGAGGTAATCAGTCCCTCAGCCTTGAGTCGATGTGGTCAGTCCAACAATCCTGAATAGAATACGGCATATGAGCGGAGAAGCAGCTTATAAACCGTAGGCAGGTGAGGGGCAGCAGTCGTAGGTGGTGTCACATTTGTCCAATGTGGAAGTAGGTCGTGCCCAAGGGTTAGGCAAGTGAAGAATTCGCAAGTATTAAGATCCTAAGAAGTTGCAGTGTCTGACAGGATGGTAGATGAAAGGTTCAGAGAACAGACATGTTGTTGAATTAGACACATGTGCAACTCTTGGGTATCTTTATAGAACGTTTCCTCAATAAAGATACCCAAGAGTTGCACATGTGTCTAATTCAACAACATGTCTGTTCTCTGAACCTTTCATCTACCATCCTGTCAGACACTGCAACTTCTTGGGATCTTAATACTTGCGAATTCTTCACTTGCCTAACCCTTGGGCACGACCTACTTCCACATTGGACAAATGTGACACCACCTACGACTGCTGCCCCTCACCTGTCTACGGTTTATAAGTTGCTTCTCCGCTCATATGCCGTATTCTATTCAGGATTGATGGACTGACCACATCGACTCAAGGCTGAGGGACTGTTTACCTCATTCTCCTCCTGTTCTTCAAGTTTCTCCTTTGTATGGACTGATGAAGCCACTGTCTGGCGAAACGTTTCCTCAATAAAGATTCCCAAGAGTTGCACATGTGTCTAATTCAACAAGTTCTCTCTTGAAGATAGCTATGATAATTCCCCTTATGTAATAAGGAAGTGTTGCAGAGTCTTGATTCCTTAACACTTATTGAGTTACATTATCTTCGGGGTCATCGCCCCCGGAAACTTACGTTTAGACTCTTAATAACAGCGAGTTCGTCTTGTAAATTCACCCATTATTATCGTTATATTAGTCCAGGTCACACCTGCCTGGCCTTTACCAAGAACAAAATAGTGAAGCTAGAGTTACTCCTTGTAAGGATGAAGTGGTGGTGTTACTCATCCTGATTCATCTCTGGAGCCACCTGGACTGATGAATTTGTAAGGATATTTCATGTTACTCAACACTTGCATACAACAACGTAGATTTTTTTAAGTGTAGACAACAGTCTTGAACCTCGTGTAAACTTCACATTGTCCTGCTTCATGATGTTAGATCACTTAATGGTGTTGGATCACTGTGGCTGTCATCATTGTGTCAGATCACTGTGGCTGGCATCATTGTGTCAGATCACTGTGGCTGGCATCATTGTGTCAGATCACTGTGGCTGGCATCATTGTGTCAGATCACTGTGGCTGGTTCCGTTGCTTTGGCTAGCATCATTGTCTTGGACCACTTTGGATCACTGTGGTCAGCACCAAGGTTATAGATCACAGTAACCAGCACCATAGTGTTAGATCACTGTGGCCTGCACCATGGTGTTAGATCACTGTGGCCAGCACCATGGTGTTAGATCACTGTGGCCAGCACCATGGTGTTAGATCACTGTGGCCTGCACCATGGTGTTAGCTTCATTATGAAGAAGTAGGGAGGAAATTTGGTCCCTGGGAGGAAAACAAGGGTCATAGTGGGATGGAGGGAAGGCAGGGTTACAGGGAGGACACTGACCATACTGAGATGGAGGAAGGGAGAATAAGGTGCCAGGGAGGAGAGCATAGAGTAATAGTGGGTGGGAGGGAGTAGGATGCTAGGGAGAACAAGTCATGGTGGAATGGAGGGAGAGTAGGCAACAGGGAGGAAAAGGGCCATGGTAGGACGGAGGGTAGGGTTGGGGACCTAGGACGAGACCAGTGAGTCATGGTAGGAGGTAGGGAGAGCAGGGTGCCAGGGAGGAGAACAAGGGCCTTGGATGAAGGAGGAAGGGAGGGTAGGGTGACAGGGGCAACTAGATTCTCACAACAAAGAGCAACAGGCAGGTGAAGCCAGCAGGGAGGGAGAGTTCTACTTTAATACATAGAACACTGCTTCCTAAACACCACTGCCAAGATCTGTTCGTACAAAGACTGAACAGTGTTCTCTGTTCTTACAAGTGAACACAGCTTCCAAGATCTGTTCTTACAAAGACTGTACAGTGTTCCCTGTTCTTACAAGTGAACACAGCTTCCAAGATCTGTTCTTACAAAGACTGTACAGTGTTCCCTGTTCTTACAAGTGAACACAGCTTCCAAGATCTGTTCTTACAAGGACTGAACAGTGTTCCCTGTTCTTACAAGTGAACACAGCTTCCAAGCTCTGTTCTTACAAAGACTGTACAGTGTTCCCTGTTCTTACAAGTGAACACAGCTTCCAAGATCTGTTCTTACAAGGACTGAACAGTGTTCCCTGTTATTACAAGTGAACACAGCTTCCAATATCTGCCAAGATCTGTTCTTACAAGGACTGAACAGTGTTCTCTGTTCTTACAAGTGAACACAGCTTCCAAGATCTGTTCTTACAAGGACTGAACAGTGTTCCCTGTTCTTACAAGTGAACACAGCTTCCAATATCTGCCAAGATCTGTTCTTACAAGGACTGAACAGTGTTCTCTGTTCTTACAAGTGAGCACAGCTTCCAAGATCTGCCAAGATCTGCTCTTACAAAGACTGAACAGTGTTCTCTGTTCTTACAAGTGAACACAGCTTACAAGATCTGTTCTTACAAAGACTGTACAGTGTTCCCTGTTCTTACAAGTTTACAGTACTTCCTGTACACTGCCGGGAGAACTGTTCAGATAAGGAGAGTCTTTAAATTCCGAGGAGTTTTCTACAAACTTAAGTAAACTTTAATAAATTTTGTACTTACCACACTGTAAACTTATTTTTTTTTTTTAGGTTTTAATCCATTTCTTTTTATTATATTGGTGAGAGAAAAAATCACGTGACTTAACTATATGTCCTGCAACAACAGCTGGACTGTGATGGAATATTAGCTAAAGTTACAAACTTAACTTCTCAGCTGGAATTTTCATTACATAGAAGTAGTAAAAGGGCAGCTAGCAGCAACAGCCTGATTGACCAGGCAAGCACCAGACGATTAGGGAAAACTGTCAGAACTCATCAAAGGAATGTCAGAGGTAAGTAACAATAGTAATGGATTTTATCAGTTCTCAGTTACGTAACAGTAGTCTACCTGGAGGGTGTTCGGGGGAAAACGCCCCCGCGGCCCAGTCATTGACCAGGCCTCCCGATGGATCTGGGCCTGTTCAACCAAGCTGTTACTGCTGGCCACACGTAGTCCAAGGGTCTTATCAATTCTCAGTTATAGTGAAGAAAGTTTACAAGTATGATTGTTAGTGAAGCAAATCGGAAACGATAGTCCCTCGATGATGGGGCTTGAGGGATGTCATGGCTAAACTAGGTCACTCTTGAAGCTGGTGTGGTGAACACTAGATAAGCTGGGTCACTCTTGAAGCTGGTGTGGTGAACACTAGGTAAGCTGGGTCACTCTTGAAGCTGGTGTGGTGAACACTAGGTAAGCTGGGTCACTCTTGAAGCTGGTGTGGTGAACACTAGGTAAGCTGGGTCACTCTTGAAGCTGGTGTGGTGATCACTAGGTAAGCTGGGTCACTCTTGAAGCTGGTGTGGTGATCACTAGGTAAGCTGGGTCACTCTTGAAGCTGGTGTGGTGAACACTAAGTAAGCTGGGTCACTCTTGAAGCTGGTGTGGTGATCACTAGGTAAGCTGGGTCACTCTTGAAGCTGGTGTGGTGAACACTAGGTAAGCTGGGTCACTCTTGAAGCTGGTGTGGTGATCACTAGGTAAGCTGGGTCACTCTTGAAACTGGTGTGGTGAACATTAAGTAAGCTGGGTCACTCTTGAAGCTGGTGTGGTGAACACTAGGTAAGCTGGGCCACTCTTGAAGCTGGTGTGGTGAACACTAGGTAAGCTGGGTAACTCTTGAAGCTGGTGTGGTGAACACTAAGTAAGCTGGGTCACTCTTGAAGCTGGTGTGGTGATCACTAGGTAAACTGGGTCACTCTTGAAGCTGGTGTGGTGAACACTAGGTAAGCTGGGTCACTCTTGAAGCTGGTGTGGTGATCACTAGGTAAGCTGGGTCACTCTTGAAGCTGGTGTGGTGAACACTAAGTAAGCTGGGTCACTCTTGAAGCTGGTGTGGTGAACACTAGGTAAGCTGGGCCACTCTTGAAGCTGGTGTGGTGAACACTAGGTAAGCTGGGTCACTCTTGAAGCTGGTGTGGTGAACACTAGGTAAGCTGGGTCACTCTTGAAGCTAATGTGGTGAACACTAGGTAAGCTGGGTCACTCTTGAAGCTGGTGTGGTGAACACTAGGTAAGCTGGGTCACTCTTGAAGCTGGTGTGGTGAACACTAGGTAAGCTGGGTCACTCTTGAAGCTGGTGTGGTGGACACTAGGTAAGCTGGGTCACTCTTGAAGCTGGTGTGGTGAACACTAGGTAAGCTGGGTCACTCTTGAAGCTGGTGTGGTGAACACTAGGTAAGCTGGGTCACTCTTGAAGCTGGTGTGGTGGACACTAGGTAAGCTGGGTCACTCTTGAAGCTGGTGTGGTGAACACTAGGTAAGCTGGGTCACTGTTGAAGCTGGTGTGGTGGACACTAGGTAAGCTGGGTCACTCTTGAAGCTGATGTGGTGAAAAGTAGGTAAGCTGGGTCACTCTTGAAGCTGATATGGTGAAAAGTAGGTAAGCTGGGTCACTCTTGAAGCTGATGTGGTGAAAAGTAGGTAAGCTGGGTCACTCTTGAAGCTGGTGTGGTGATCACTAGGTAAGTTGGGTCGCCCTTGAAAGTGATGTGGTGAAAAGTAGGTAAGCTGGGTCACTCTTGAAGCTGGTGTGGTGAAAAGTAGGTAAGCTGGGTAACTCTTGAAGCTGGTTTAGTGAACAGTAGGTAAGCTGGGTCACTCTTGAAGCTGGTTTAATGAACAGTAGGTAAGCTGGGTCACTCTTGAAGCTGGTTTAATGAACAGTAGGTAAGCTGGGTCACTCTTGAAGCTGATGTGGTGAAAAGTAGGTAAGCTGGGTCACTCTTGAAGCTGATGTGGTGAAAAGTAGGTAAGCTGGGTCACTCTTGAAGCTGGTGTGGTGAAAAGTAGGTAAGCTGGGCCATTCTTGAAGCTCGTTTAATGAACAGTAAGTAAGCTGGGTCACTCTTGAAGCTGGTCGAATGAACAGTAGGTAAGCTGGGTCACTCTTGAAGCTGGGTAATGAACAGTAGGTAAGCTGGGCCACTCTTGAAGCTGGGTAATGAACAGTAGGTAAGCTAGGTCACTCTTGAACCTGGGTAATGAACAGTAGGTAAGCTGGGTCACTCTTGAATCTGGTGTAATGAACAGTAGGTAAGCTGGGACACTCTTGAAGCTGGCGTAGCGAACATAAGGTAAGCTGGGACACTCTTGAAGCTGGTGTAGTGAACAGGAGGTAAGCTGGGACACTCTTGAAGCTGGCGTAGCGAACATGAGGTAAGCTGGGTCACTCTTGAAGCTGGTGTAGTGAACAGGAGGTAAGCTGGGACACTCTTTAAGCTGGCGTAGCGAACATAAGGTAAGCTGGGACACTCTTGAAGCTGGTGTAGTGAACATGAGGTAAGCTGGGACACTCTTGAAGCTGGCGTAGCGAACATGAGGTAAGCTGGGTCATGGGTAATGAACAGTGGGTAAGCTGGGACACTCTTGAAGCTGGCGTAGCGAACATGAGGTAAGCTGGGACACTCTTGAAGCTGGCGTAGCGAACATGAGGTAAGCTGGGTCATGGGTAATGAACCGTGGGTAAGCTGGGACACTCTTGAAGCTGGCGTAGCGAACATGAGGTAAGCTGGGACACTCTTGAAGCTGGTGTAGTGAACAGGAGGTAAGCTGGGACACTCTTGAAGCTGGCGTAGCGAACATGAGGTAAGCTGGGACACTCTTGAAGCTGGTGTAGTGAACAGGAGGTAAGCTGGGTGAAAAAGCTGGAGGTAGCAACACAGAGAGAACAAACTACACGCTCACCTGTTACAGACACTTGAAAATAAAAACAGGTTTCCTCCCAGTGACTTTACTATTTATGTAGGCGAGGGGAGAGCCACAGGCGGAAGGAGGAAGAGGAGGAGGTCGTGGTGGAGAAAAGGAATCCCACGGATTAGAGGAAGAAACGAATCCCACGGATTGTAAGACGAAAGGAAGCCCACGGCTTGGAGGAAGAGGAAGAGAGCCACAGACGAGAAGGGGTGGAGGCACCATGAGTGGCACTCAGCATCTTTACTCCACACAGTCAGGTGTGGTCTTCCATGAACTGTTGCTCTCTTAACATGAAGAATACATGAAAGACGTTTCCGAAAGTCTGTCCCTCCCCCTTCCCTGCGGCCCCGAGGGGGGATTGACCAAGTCCTGGTCAATCAGGCTATTACGGCTGGCCGCACACAGTAGAACGTACGAACCACAACTCGGGAACTGATTTGAGGGCCTTGTCCAGTTCCCTCTCGAAGGCTACCAGAAGTTTATTGGTAATGCACAAAGGGAGGGCGTTGAAGAGTCGGGGACCTCTGATACTTGTCGAGTTATCTCTTTCTGTACTCGTCGCGTCCCTGTTTTTTAGTGGAAGTATTCTGCACCGTATGCCAAGTCTCTTGCCTTACGGACAAGTCTCTTCAAGATTTTCCAGGTGTAAATTATGTGCCTTTCTCGCCTACATTTCAAGGGAGGAACTTCAGTAGTTCAAATGCTTGAGCAGTCTGGCCTGCCTTGAAGACAGTCCTCAGCAGTATTCCAGTCTGGAGAGAACTAGTGACTTAAAGAGTTTCATCATTAACTCAATATCTCTTTCTTGAAAGTTTAAGTCATTTAGCCATCACTTACCTTGCGGTAACAGTGACAACGTTGTTGTGATCCTTGAATGTGAGAGCTTCCGACATTATTACTTCTAAGTCTCGCACATGAGACTTTCGCTCCACTGAATGATTTGAGTTTGTCTAGTTCTCCGTTACACTTTTTATTTCCTCCATTCTTCCTTAACGGAGCAGTTAAAACTTGTCCTCGTTAAATATCAAATTCTTGGCTAAAGCTTACTAGAAGACTTGATTAATATCTATCATTAGCAAAGGATGTTACAGTGCTATTGATTTATGTACCTATCAATGTTGGATATAAGAATGAGAAACAGAGCGGAACGAGTACCGTGCCTTGAGGAACAGTGCTTTTTTCTGTGGTAGCCTACGCGACCTCACTGCTTACTACTTTTCTGGGGAAGCACATGTCGAGCGCTTTTGCATAATCATTGTACATGTTGTAACGCTCTGCTCTGCTACTAGCATCTTGGCCACACGTAACACTCTGCTCTGCTACCAGCATCTTGGTCACACGTAACACTGCTCTGCTACCAGCATCTTGGTCACACGTAACACTCTGCTCTGCTACCAGCATCTTGGTCACACGTAACACTTTGCTCTGCTACCAGCATCTTGGTCACACGTAACACTCTGCTCTGCTACCAGCATCTTGGTCACACGTAACGCTCAGCTCTGCTACCAGCATCTTGGTCACACGTAACACTCTGCTCTGCTACCAGCATCTTGGTCACACGTAACACTCTGCTCTGCTACCAGCATCTTGGTCACACGTAACACTCAGCTCTGCTACCAGCATCTTGGTCACACGTAACACTCTGCTCTGCTACCAGCATCTTGGTCACACGTAACGCTCAGCTCTGCTACCAGCATCTTGGTCACACGTAACACTCTGCTCTGCCACCAGCATCTTGGTCTCACGTAACACTCTGCTCTGCTACCAGCATCTTGGTCTCACGTAACACTCTGCTCTGCTACCAGCATCTTGGTCTCACGTAACACTCTGCTCTGCTACCAGCATCTTGGTCTCACGTAACACTCTGCTCTGCTACCAGCATCTTGGTCTCACGTAACACTCTGCTCTGCTACCAGCATCTTGGTCTCACGTAACACTCTGCTCTGCTACCAGCATCTTGGTCACACGTAACACTCAGCTCTGCTACCAGCATCCACACTTTACTCCCCCTTATTGTACCACCGTTTTCTTTTGCTAAAACTGTTGTATAGTGTCTAGGAGAAGAAAAATGTTGTGTAAAATATAAAAGGGGAAAAATAGTGCATAATGTATGCGACGGGGAAAAGTTATGTGTAATATGTATAAGAATGTGTGTAAGAGAGAAGTTATGTATAATATGTATGAGAGGGGAAATGTGATATGTGTGAAGTGAAAAAGTTAAGAGTTGTTGTTGCTTGTTGTTTTGTTTGTTTATTGTTCTGGTGGTGGTGGTTCAACGTGTACCGGCTCATCATTATTGTTCTGGTGGTGGTGGTTCAACGTGTACCGGCTCATCATTATTGTTCTGGTGGTGGTGGCTCAACGTGTATCGGTTCATCATTATTGTTCTGGTGGTGGTGGTTCAACGTGTACCGGCTCATCATTATTGTTCTGGTGGTGGTGGCTCAACGTGTATCGGTTCAACATTATTGTTCTGGTGGTGGTGGTTCAACGTGTATCGGTTCATCATTATTGTTCTGGTGGTGGTGGCTCAACGTGTATCGGTTCAACATTATTGTTCTGGTGGTGGTGGTTCAACGTGTACCGGCTCATCATTATTGTTCTGGTGGTGGTGGTTCAACGTGTATCGGTTCATCATTATTGTTCTGGTGGTGGTGGTTCAACGTGTATCGGTTCATCATTATTGTTCTGGTGGTGGTGGCTCAACGTGTATCGGTTCAACATTATTGTTCTGGTGGTGGTGGTTCAACGTGTATCGGTTCAACATTATTGTTCTGGTGGTGGTGGCTCAACGTGTATCGGTTCAACATTATTGTTCTGGTGGTGGTGGTTCAACGTGTATCGGTTCATCATTATTGTTCTGGTGGTGGTGGCTCAACGTGTATCGGTTCAACATTATTGTTCTGGTGGTGGTGGTTCAACGTGTACCGGCTCATCATTATTGTTCTGGTGGTGGTGGTTCAACGTGTATCGGTTCATCATTATTGTTCTGGTGGTTACCTGGAGGTTACCTGGAGGTTATTCCGGGGATCAACGCCCCCGCGGCCCGGTCCATGACCAGGCCTCCCGATGGATCAGGGCCTGATCAACTAGGCTGTTACTGCTGGCCGCACGCAGTCCAACGTACGAGCCACAGCCCGGCTGATCCGGCACTGACTTTCGGTATCTGTCCAGCTCTCTCTTGAAGGCAGCCAGGGGTTTATTGGCAATTCCCCTAATGCTTGATGGGAGGCTTTTGAACAGTTTTGGGCCCCGGACACTTATGGTGTTTTCTCTTAGTGTACCAATGGCGCCCCTACTTTTTATTGGGGGCATTTTGCATCGCCTGCCCAGTCTTTTACTTTCGTAGGGAGTGATTTCTGTGTGCAGATTTGGGACCATTCCTTCCAAGATTTTCCAAGTGTAGATTATGATACATCTCTCCCTCCTGCGTTCCAACGAGTACAAGTCAAGTGCTTCCAAGCGTTCCCAGTAGTTAAGGTGCTTGACAGAACTTATACGTGCAGTAAAGGATCTCTGTACACTCTCTAGATCTGCGATTTCACCTGCTTTGAATGGAGATGTTAATGTACAGCAGTATTCCAGCCTAGAGAGAACGTGGTGGTGGTTCAACGTGTACCGGCTCATCATTATTGCTCTGGTGGTGGTGGTTCAACGTGTATCGGTTCATCATTATTGTTCTGGTGGTGGTGGTTCAACGTGTATCGGTTCATCATTATTGTTCTGGTGGTGGTGGTTCAACGTGTATCGGTTCATCATTATTGTTCTGGTGGTGGTGGTTCAACGTGTATCGGTTCATCATTATTGTTCTGGTGGTGGTGGTTCAACGTGTATCGGTTCATCATTATTGTTCTGGTGGTGGTGGTTCAACGTGTATCGGTTCATCATTATTGTTCTGGTGGTGGTGGTTCAACATGTACCGGTTCATCATTATTGTTCTGGTGGTGGTGGTTCAACGTGTATCGGTTCATCATTATTGTTCTGGTGGTGGTGGTTCAACATGTATCGGTTCATCATTATTGTTCTGGTGGTGGTGGTTCAACATGTACCGGTTCATCATTATTGTTCTGGTGGTGGTGGTTCAACGTGTATCGGTTCATCATTATTGTTCTGGTGGTGGTGGTTCAACATGTATCGGTTCATCATTATTGTTCTGGTGGTGGTGGTTCAACGTGTATCGGTTCATCATTATTGTTCTGGTGGTGGTGGTTCAACATGTACCGGTTCATCATTATTGTTCTGGTGGTGGTGGTTCAACATGTACCGGTTCATCATTATTGTTCTGGTGGTGGTGGTTCAACGTGTACCGGTTCAGCATTATGTAACATTACTTGTACATACTTGTAAAAGCTTTCAAGGAATTTTAGTGGACAAATTAAAGTTTCCTGAAGATGATTGAAAAAATCTAAAAAAAAAAAAAATGAATCCTGAGGCCAGGATTCCTTGTTAATTGCCTGTTCAACCAGTCTGTTGCTGTTAGCACACTGCTGCTCCACATACCTATCACAACCTGGTTAAACTGGTATTATTGTCAGAGTAATAATAATAGTAGTAGTAGTAGTAATAATAATAATAATAATAATAATCATAATAATAATAATAATAATAATAATAATAATAATAATAATAATAATAATAATAATAATAATAATAATACTCTACGATAAGAAAATACCTAGGATAATATTTCATCATCAGTAAATAAAACCATGGCATGTTTACAGATTAGTTTGAAAAGTTATTAAATTGTAAATTTTAAACGCCATTGGGCGGAAACTTTTAACAAGCAGTAAATTTAAAGCCTGTGTGTGTGTGTGTGCGTGTTTGTGTGTGTGTGTGTGTGTGTGTGTGTGTGTGTGTGTGTGTGTGTGTGTGTGTGTGTGTGTGTGTGTGTGTGTGTGTGTGTGTGTGTGTGTCAGATGGTGGGGCGGTGTTTAATCAGGTACTATTGGTTTAGGGGCGTTGCTGTGAATGAAGAGGGAGGGTTGGAGGTGGTCCCTTGACCTGAGAGGTGAGGTGCCGCTGACGGTGGTGCTATTTTGTTTGTCATCAGAACTGGCCAAGTTCTCCCGGTGGTTGTCTTGGTCATGTGATGAGTCGCTCACTAGAAATGTTGGTGGTTAGACGGAGGCCTTCTCGGGCTTACACACACATCATTCACTATAGTGAGGTACTTGCCCGAAATGCTCTGGATAACTATGGGTTTCTGCATGCACAACTAAATGTCACCCATCTCCATATGAACATTGTATCATGCTGAAATAAAATATTATTATTATGATAATAATGATGCTTGGGAAAACGTTAGGTTTTCTCTCAGATGAGAATCTTCTGGGAAAGTGTGGTTGTAGGTGAAGGGTTGAAGGGGAAGAAGAGGGTACCACAAGTGGTATGTAAGGAAGTTATAGGGAAGAAGTGGGGTGGGGAGAGTTGAAGTCGCTTTAGTCATCGGCTACTCCACCTTCAGGTATCTTACTTGGAAAGTGGATGGTGTTCCGGGGGTCAACGCCCACGCCACCCAGTCCTTGACCAGGCCTTTCTGATCAACCAGGCTGTTACTGCTGGCCGCACGTAGTCCAACGTACGAACTACAGCCCGGCTGATCGGGTACTGAATTTAATTATCTGTCCAGCTTCCTCTTGAATGCACCTAGGGGTCTATTGGTAATTCCACTTATGCTTGATGGGAGGCTGTTGAACAGTCTTGGGCCCCGTACACTTATTATGTTTTCTCTTAGTGTACTCATGGTACCCCTATTTTTCATTATGGATAAATTGCACCGTCTGCCCAGTCTTTTGCTTTCGTAGGGAGCGATTTCTCTGTGCAGATTTGGGACCAGTTCCTCTAGGATTTTCCTGCGCTCCAGTAGTCACAGGTCAAGTGCTTTCAAGCGTTCCCAGTAATTAAGGTGTTTGGCAGAACTTATATGTGCATTAAAGGTTTTCTGTACATTCTCTAGATCCGCGATTTCACCTGCCTTGACTGGAGATGTTAGTGTCCAGCAGTATTCCAGCCTAGCGAGAACAAGTGATTTAAAAAGGATCATCAGTGGCTTGGCAGCCTTTATTTTGAAGGTTTTCATTATCCATCTTATCATTTGCCTGGCAGATGTGATAGTGACACTGTTGTGATCCTCGAAGGTGAGATCCTCTGACATTAACACTTCCAAGTCCTTCTCAGTACCACCTTTCCGCTCTATTATATGATCAGAGTTTGTAGTATACTCGGTTCTAGTTATTATTTCCTCCAGTTTTCCATAACGGAGTAGTTGAAATTTGTCCATATTGAACATCATATTGTTTTCTGTTGCCCATTGGAAAACTTAGTTTAATATCTGCTTGGAGATTTACCGTGTCCTCAGTGAGTGACAGTCTAATGCAGAGTCAAGTATCGTCTGTAAAGGATGACACGGCGCTTTGGTTTACGTTTCTGTCTATGTCAGATATAAGATGAGGAACAAGATGGGGGCGAGTACTGTGCCTTGTGGAACAGAGTTTTTTCACTGTTGCAGCTCCTACTTAACATATATTCTTACCGTTGTCCCTCCCTGTATTGCCGGCAACACTGAAATGCCAGGGAAACGTAGCTTTTGTTTCCCTGTGTAACTTTCATATACAGTATGGTAGCAACACACTTCTGATGTGTCTAATTGTACTCGATTTAAAAATAGACATTGAACGATTCGTGTTATGGCAGATAGGTGACAGGTTACTTTCCCTGACTAATGAACTAACATCAGCATCATACGCTTTATCGTGCAGCTAGCACCAACAGCCTAGCTGATCAGGTCATCTACTGGGAGACCTGCTGTGGGACTGGGCCGCGGGTGCGTTGACCCAGAAACCATCTTGGGGTGAACTTGAGGTAAACTTTTCTATGCCGGTTCTGTGTAAGAAAAGAAGTTCTGTTTTCCTAATTAAATTTGTCTTTCAGTTCTCCCCAGAATCACTGACTTTGCTGCCCAGCCTGTGACCAGGAGTCCTGGTTGATGACTTGATCCTTGTAGGGTGTCATACCCACCCTTACAGAACAGGTAAATTAGAGAACAGGTGATCAGCTGGTTCACGAAACTTCAACTTTCTACATTTGATAATATTGGAAATAACTTAAAAGAATTCAGTAGTAGACTGGACCAGATTTTTAATATGTCTGTTTAGGTAGGTGATTTACCCGACGTATATAACGCCAATAAACCTTATTATTAATTTCCTGCCTCAGGAGTATAGAGGGAAAGAGCAGTATAGTATGTGTTCTTTTATATATGACGTTTCGCCCAAACAGTGGGTTTTTTCAAGTCACAAGCAGGGGAAAGAATATCATGCCTGGATTATGAACAACTGTCTTACAAATATAGCGTTCGTTTTGCGAAATACACCATTGGGAGATCTAGAATTCATAGTTGTTCTCTATGGGTTTAGGCTACAATGAGTCCTTGTGAGAGTCACAGAGAAAATAATTGTTGCTCCTTGTTACCTTCCCTACCATCTATGTTCAAAGTTCTCTTTCTGGAAAGAAAAGTTTTCTTCCTTAAAATTGCCCTAGTGACAGTAGAAAACCTATAGTTTTTTTGTTTTTTTTTTTTCTTAAATATAGACTGGATCCTCTTCTAGGTACAAATGTGGGGACCTGCAGCCTCGGAGAAGCAAAGTAAAAGACTTGAAGGAAAAATATTTTAGATTTCTCCATGAAGTAGTGTGATACAAGAGGGAAAAATACTGATATTTCTCATTGAGGCAGTGTGAATATTCTGATTCTCCCACCATCTTATTATTATTATTATTATTATTATTATTATTATTATATATATATATATATATATATATATATATATATATATATATATATATATATATATATATATATATATATATATTGGTAAAACTTGCGATTTTGGCTTAAATAACAACGCTCTTCTTGCCAAATAAGGCAAGCGAAAATTTGTGTATGCAATAATTTCGCAAAAATCATCCTGAACCTAAAAAAAATATATATTCATTGTGTTTGTTTATTATTAAATTATTGTAAACTTGTCTAATATATATTTAGTTGGATTAGGCTAAATTAAATTGCTCTTGTTATAATAAGGTTAGGTAAGTTTTCTAAGATTCTTTTGGTACAAACTTATTAATTTTTACATTAACATAAATGAAAAAATATGTCTTTAAACATATAAGAGAAATTTTAGAAAGGACTTAATTTTAAATGAGTTCTTGCTAACTGACCAATTTTACCTATTCGGTACAACACACACACACACACACACACACACACACACACACACACACACACACACACACACACACACACACACACACACACACACACACACACACACACACACACACACACACACACACACACACACACACACACACACACACACACACACACACACACACACGCACACACACACACACACACACACACACACACACACACACACACATACACACACACACACACACACACACACACACACACACACACACACACACACACACACACACACACACACACACACACTGCTTGATTCGTGTAGAACATTTAAACAGTCTCCTTTTTTTATCTGTTTATTAATTTTAAACATTTTCTCATCTTTTGTTAATGTTTCTTGGTAAATATAACATTTTCGAAAAGATTAATTTTGTTCGACAAATATATATTGTGATGGTATATATACTAAACATATATTGTGATGGTATATATACTAAACATATATTGTGATGGTATATATACTAAACATATATTGTGATGGTATATATACTAAACATATATTGTGATGGTATATATACTAAACATGTATTGTGATGGTATATATACTAAACATGTATTGTGATGGTATATATACTAAACATATATTGTGATGGTATATATACTAAACATATATTCATTTTCATCTCACTGAATGTCAGTGATCGAAGAATGAATAACACCAGGATGTTTGTTCTTCCATCTCTGTCTTCATGATTCGTTTGTTTGGAAAAATATATTATCTCTTTTTTGTGACTGTTTCTTTTGTTTCTCCTCCGTTAAAACAAAGTAGAAAAGTTGGCTGATGTGGGAAGCTTAGGGCGAGAATGTTGTGTAAATCTTCTCCTTTGTAAACAAGACGCTGCCCAAACTTTCAACATCTTGTGTTGAGTTTGTTGCAGTGGGTGTGAGGGGAAGTTATTGTGTTACTATGAGTGTGAGGGGAAGTGTGATGCTGTGAGTGTGAGGGGTAAGTTATTGTTACTGTGGGTGTGAGAGGAAGTTTGTGTGAGGGGAAGTTATTGTGTTACTATGGGTGTGAGGGGAAGTTATTGTGTTACTATGGGTGTGAAGGGAAGTGTGATGCTGTGAGTGTGAGGGGTAAGTTATTGTTACTGTGAGTGTGAGAGGAAGTTTGTGTGAGGGGAAGTTATTGTATTATTTGAGTGTGAGGGGAAGTGTGATGCTGTGAGTGTGAGGGGTAAGTTATTGTTACTGTGGGTGTGAGGGGAAGTTATTGTGTTATTATGGGTGTGAGGGGAAGTGTGATGCTGTGAGTGTGAGGGGTAAGTTATTGTTACTGTGAGTGTGAGAGGAAGTTTGTGTGAGGGGAAGTTATTGTATTATTTGAGTGTGAGGGGAAGTGTGATGCTGTGAGTGTGAGGGGTAAGTTATTGTTACTGTGGGTGTGAGGGGAAGTTATTGTGTTATTATGGGTGTGAGGGGAAGTGTGATGCTGTGAGTGTGAGGGGTAAGTTATTGTTACTGTGGGTGTGAGGGGAAGTTATTGTGTTATTATGGGTATGAGGGGTAAGTTATTGTTACTGTGGGTGTGAGGGGAAGTTATTGTGTTATTATGGGTGTGAGGGGTAAGTTATTGTTACTGTGGGTGCGAGAGGAAGTTTGTGTGAGGGAAAGTTATTGTGTTACTATGGGTGTGAGGGGAAGTGTGATGCTGTGAGTGTGAGGGAAGTTATTGTTACTGTGGGTGTGAGGGGAAGTTATTGTGTTATTATGGGTGTGAGGGGAAGTGTGATGCTGTGAGTGTGAGGGGTAAGTTATTGTTACTGTGGGTGTGAGAGGAAGTTTGTGTGAGGGGAAGTTATTGTGTTACTATGGGTGTGAGGGGAAGTGTGATGCTGTGAGTGTGAGGGGTAAATTATTGTTACTTCGGGTGTGAGGGGAAGTTATTGTGTTACTATGGTAGCTATAGTTACTATAGTAGCTACGACAACCCAACTCCAGGTGATTTTTTAGTGGCAGGAAACGAAAAAAGAAAATGGAAGGAAATAACAAAAATAGTCCACCACCTTGGAGCCTTGTTGGACTGGAGGCGCAGCCAGTGGCCACCCATGGCCCTCCAGAATTACAACTACTGATGCCAATAACAAAATCCCCCCAACAAACACAGAATACAACCTCGTTCATATTTGCTAATATACAGGGCCTTAAGCCATCCACCAACAACAAAATACCTTTTATCAGTGGACTTCTAGTGGAGTCTAATGCAACGTTTGCAGCCTTCACAGAGACTCACACAAAAGATCACTTTGACAGTGAAATATGGATAAGTGGCTACAATCTTTTTAGATGCGACAGAAAAAACAGGCAACAAGGGGGGGTTGGCCTTGTATGTTAAAGAGTCCCTTATCTGCACGGAGTTGCTGAACACCACAAATGAGGTAGTTGAAGTTCTATCAATAAAGATCGAGAACCAAAACCTAGTCATTGTGGTTGTATACAAGCCACCAGATGCAACCTCACAACAGTTCAAGGAACAGCTACTGAAAATCGATTACTGTTTGGAAAACCTTCCAGCTCCATCCCCAAACATCTTACTGCTTGGTGATTTCAACCTAAGGCATACAAAATGGAAGAATGTAGCAAATAATGTTATAGCTGAAACAATCCCCGGAGGTAGCGCAGATGAAAGGTCACACACACATGAGCTACTAAGTCTCTACGAAAAACACACCTTAAGCCAGCAGATAGTGGAGCCAACAAGACTAGAAAACACACTTGACCTTATCTTCACAAATAATGAGGACCTGATAAGAGACATAAGAATATCAAAAACAACTAATTCCGATCACAATCTAATCGAAGTCCAGACGTACATGCATAGGGGTCCTGAACAACAGAATGCATGTACCTGTGAAGGTGTCTTCACAAAATACAATTTCAACAACAAGAACATCAACTGGGACCAGGTAAACCATGTCCTAAACGAAACATGTTGGGAAGATGTCTTAAATGACATGGATCCAAACCAGTGCCTTGAAAGGATCAACTTCCTGGTAACCGAAGCATGTTCTAGGCATATTCCCCTAAGAAAGAAGAAGAGCAGGGGTAAACGAGATAGAAAACGACGCTCCCTCTACAGAAGACGACGAAGAGTCACTGAGCTCCTCAGGAGTGCTAGAATATCTGATACACGAAAGGAGGCGCTGACCAGGGAAGTGGAAACTATTGAACTTAAGCTAAATGACTCTTACAGGAACCAGGAGAGGCAGGAGGAGCTTAAAGCTATTAGTGAAATTGAAAGAAATTCAAAATATTTCTTTTCATATGCCAAAAACAAGGCAAATACCACATCTAGTATCGGGCCCTTACTCAGACAGGATGGGACTTACACAGATGACAACAAGGAAATGAGTGAAATATTGAAATCCCAGTACGACTCTGTGTTTAGTGAACCACTAATCGGTCTGAGGATCGACGACCCAAATGATTTCTTCATGAATGAGCCTCAGAACTCCATAAATGTATGCCAGATTTCCGACATTACCCTAACTCCAATAGATTTCGAAAAAGCCATTGACAACATGCCTATGCACTCAGCCCCGGGCCCAGACTCGTGGAACTCTGTTTTCATTAAGAACTGCAAGAAACCCCTCTCGCATGCCCTAAGTACACTATGGAGGAGGAGCTTGGACATGGGTGAAATTCCACAGTCACTTAAAACAACGGATATAGCCCCACTCCATAAAGGTGGCAGCAAAGCATTAGCTAAGAACTATAGACCAATAGCTCTGACGTCCCACATCATAAAAATCTTTGAAAGAGTGCTAAGAAGCAGGATTGCAAACCACCTGGATTCCTAAAATCTGCGCAATCCAGGGGAACATGGGTTCAGGGCAGGTCGCTCCTGCCTCTCACAACTACTGGATCACTATGACATGGCCTTGGATGCACTGGAAGAAAATCAGAATGCAGATGTAATATACACAGACTTTGCAAAAGCATTTGACAAATGCGATCATGGTGTAATAGCCCATAAAATACGTGCTAAAGGAATAACTGGGAAAGTGGGGAGATGGATCTTCAACTTCCTAACAAATCGAACACAAAGAGTAGTGGTCAACAGAGTTAAATCGGAGGCTGCCATAGTGAAGAGCTCTGTTCCACAAGGCACAGTACTCGCCCCCATCTTATTCCTTATCCTCATATCAGACATAAACAGAGATATACACTACAGCACCGTATCATCCTTTGCGGATGATACTAGGATCTGCATGAGGCTGTCATCTGCTGAGGACGTGGTTAACCTCCAAGAAGATATAAACAAAGTTTTCCAGTGGGCAACGGTAAACAATATGATGTTCAATGAGGACAAATTCCAACTACTCCGTTATGGAAAACTGGAGGAGATAATAACTAGAACAGAGTATACTACTGACTCCGGCCATACAATACAGCGGAAAAATAATGTAAGGGACCTGGGAGTAGTAATGTCTGAGGATCTCACTTTCAAGGATCACAACAGTGCCACGATCGCACGTGCAAAGAAAATGATAGGATGGATAATGAGAACTTTCAAAACGAGAGATGCCAAGCCCATGATGATCCTTTTCAAATCACTTGTTCTCTCTAGGCTGGAATACTGTGTACATTAACATCTCCATTCAAAGCAGGTGAAATCGCAGATCTAGAGAGTGTACAGAGATTCTTTACTGCACGTATAAGTTCTGTCAAGCACCTTAACTACTGGGAACGCTTGGAAGCACTTGACTTGTACTCGTTGGAACGCAGGAGGGAGAGATATATCATAATCTACACTTGGAAAATCTTGGAAGGAATGGTCCCAAATCTGCAAACAGAAATCACTCCTTACGAAAGTAAAAGACTGGGCAGGCGATGCAAAATGCCGCCAATAAAAAGTAGGGGCGCCATTGGTACACTAAGGGAAAACACCATAAGTGTCCGGGGCCCAAAACTGTTCAACAGCCTCCCATCAAGCATTAGGGGAATTGCCAATAGACCCCTGGCTGCCTTCAAGAGAGAGCTGGACAGATACCTGAAGTCAGTGCCGGATCAGCCGGGCTGTGGCTCGTACGTTGGACTGCGTGCGGCCAGCAGTAACAGCCTAGTTGATCAGGCCCTGATCCATCGGGAGGCCTGGTCGTGGACCGGGCCGCGGGGGCGTTGATCCCCGGAATAACCTCCAGGTAACCTCCAGGGGTAAGTTATTGTTACTGTGGGTGTGAGAGGAAGTTTGTGTGAGGGGAAGTTATTGTGTTACTATGGGTGTGAGGGGAAGTGTGATGCTGTGAGTGTGAGGGGTAAGTTATTGTTACTGTGGGTGTGAGGGGAAGTTTGTGTGATGCTGTGAGTGTGAGGGGTAAGTTATTGTTACTGTGGGTGTGAGGGGAAATGATTGTGTTACTATGGGTGTGAGGGGAAGTTATTGTGTTACTATGGGTGTGAGGGGATGTTTGTGTGAAGCTGTGAGTGTGAGGGGTAAGTTATTGTTACTGTGGGTGTGAGGGGAAATGATTGTGTTACTATGGGTGTGAGGGGAAGTTTGTGTGATGATGTGAGTGCGAGGGGTAAGTTATTACTGTGGGTGTGAGGGGAAGTTTGTGTGAGGGGTTACCTGGAGGTTATTCCGGGATAAACGCCCCCGCGGCCCGGTCCACGACCAGGCCTCCCGGTGGTTCAGGGCCTGATCAACCAGGCTGTTACTGCTGGCCACATGCAGTCCAACGTACGACTCACAGCCCGGCTGATCCGGCACTGATTTTAGGTATCTGTCCTGCTTTCTCTTGAATGCAGCCAGGGGTTTATAGGTAATTCCCCTTATGCTTGGTGGGAGGCTGTTGAACAGTCTTGGGCCCCGGACACTTATGGTGTTTTCTCTTAGTGTACCAATGGCGCCCCTACTTTTAATTGGGGATATTTTGCATCGCCTTCCCAGTCTTTTACTTTCGTAGGGAGTGATTTCTGTGTGCAGATTCTGGACCATTCCTTCCAGGATTTTCGAAGTGTAGATTATGATATATCTCTATCTCCTGCGTTCCAACGAGTACAAGTTAGGTGCTTCCAAGCATTCCCAATAGTTAGGGTGCTTGTTACTATGGGTGTGAGGGGAAGTTTGTGTAATGCTGTGAGTGTGAGAGGGTACGTTATTGTGTTACTATGGGTGTGAGGGGAAGTTTGTGTGATGCTGTGAGTGTGAGGGGTGAGTTATTGTGTGGAGAGTAACTTACTAAGGGTGTGGTGGGAGAGTAACTGTTACTGTGGTGTGGTGGGAGAGTAACTGTTATTAAGGGTGCGGTGGGAGAGTAACTGTTACTAAGGGTGTGGTGGGAGAGTAACTGTTACTAAGGGTGTGGTGGGAGAGTAACTGTTACCAAGGGTGTGGTGGGAGAGTAACTGTTACTAAGGGTGTGGTGGAAGAGTAACTGTTACTACCACCACCTTGGAGCCTTGTTGGACTGGAGGCCCAGCCAGTGGCCACCCATGGCCCTCCAGAACTACAACTACTGATGCCAATAACAAAATCCCCCCAACAAATACAGAATACATCCTCGTTCATATTTGCTAATATACAGGGCCTGAAGCCATCCACCAACAACAAAATACCTTTTATCAGTGGACTTGTAGAGGAATCTAATGCAATGTTTGCAGCCTTCACAGAGACTCACACGAAAGATCACTTTGACAGTGAAATATGGATAAGTGGTTACAACCTTTTTAGATGCGACAGAATCAACAGGAAACAAGGGGGGGTTGGCCTTGTATGTCAAAGAGTCCCTCGTCTACACCGAGTTTCTGAACACCACAAATGAGGTAGTTGAAGTTCTATCAATAAAGATCGAGAACCAAAACCTAGTCATTGTGGTTGTATATAGCCACCAGATGCAACCTCCCAACAGTTCAAGGAACAGCTACTGAAAATTGATGACTGTCTGGAAAGCCTTCCAGCTCCATCCCCAAACATCTTACTGCTTGGTGATTTCAACCTAAGGCATACAAAATGGAAGAATGTAGCAAATAATGTTATAGCTGAAACAATCCCCCGAGGTAGCACAGATGAAAGGTCACACACACATGAGCTACTAAGTCTCTGCGAAAAACACACCTTAAGCCAGCAGATAGTGGAGCCAACAAGACTAGGAAACACACTTGACCTTATCTTCACAAATAATGAGGACCTGATAAGAGACATAAGAATATCAAAAACAACTAATTCCGATCACAACCTAGTCGAAGTCCAGATGTACATGCATAGGGGTCCTGATGAGCAGAATGCATGTACCTGTGAAGGTGTCTTCACAAAATACAACTTCAACAACAAGAACATCAACTGGGACCAGGTAAACCATTGGCCTATGAATGGAAAAAAAATAATACACCAAATACGTCTCTGTCATTAATTAATGGTAAAAAATGCAGATCAGTGATTTCAGTTGTGATAATGACACTGTTGTCATTGAGGAAAGTACGTAAGCTCTTCTGACGTTATCACTCCCAAGTACCTCACATTGTTCTTCCGCTCTACTGAGTAGTTTCATTTTTATCTTATACTCCGTTCCATTTTTACTTCCTTTTTCTCTTCAGAACTGAGTAACTTAAATATATCTTCAATGAACATATTGACTTTTTGTGCCCGACTGAAAGACCTGGTTTATATCAGCTTGGAGATTTGCTGTGCGCTTATACAAATTCTAGCATCGTCTGTAAAGGATGATACAGTGCACTATCTGTTTTTGTCTATCGTATATGAGAACGAAAAAGAGAATTGGGGCAGATATCGTCTTAAGAAACAATTTTTCACTGAGGCAGCCTCTGATTTTACTTTGTTGACTGTTACTTTTCGGTACGATTTATTGACAAAGTAAAAATAGAATAAAGCTTGAAATAAGTGGCAGATGGATTGTATTAAATGACAGGGAAAAATGCAGTGAGGTAAAATCAATTTGTTTTCAAGATACATTGACAAGATTTTTCCACAAATGTTGCAGCCTGATTTATTAAGTCGTCAACACGAAGACCTGGTCTGAGACCGAGTCGTGGATCGACTACATGTGCGTATCTCCTTCCATGGAGGTACCTTCATGCTTATAAAGGGCTTCTGATATAAGAAACGGAAGCAGTACTCCCCTTCCATTGTGTTTTATATATATATATATATATATATATATATATATATATATATATATATATATATATATATATATATATATATATATATATATATATATATATATATATATATATATATATAATTTATATTTCCTGATCACAATTACCCCCCCCCCCTTCCCTAGGCTCTGTATGATCTTTATGACTTTTGCAGTTTCCTATAATGTTAGCAATAATGATAATTTATTATTATTATTATTATTATTATTATTATTATTTCTACTACTACTACTGTAATCGAAGGAGGTATGTGTTCAAGAAGCGGTTGTTTTGAACTTAACACTGGAGTCATCCCACCTTGACCTGTATGTCAAGGGTTCTTGCTGTGGATTACCTGACGTTTACCTGTAGGTGGTGGCAGAGATCACGGCTCCCGCGGCCCGCTGACACTGGTGGCGTAGTTGATGTGTTGTTATGGGTAATTACCAGTATGTAAATCTCTTAACTGTTCATGCTTCGGGGGATCATCGCCCCCGCTGCCTGGTCTTTGACTAGGCCTCCTGAAGTGGAAAATAAATATGTCAGGAATAACAAATATTAAGAAACACATTATAGAGTTAAAATATTTTTATATTGAATATAAGAAGTAGTGTAAGATTTCCCGGTCATTTTACATGTTCACGAGACAGGAAGAAGAAAACAATTATCATGACTGTGAATAAAGCATTTAAGAGAACATTGTGTCAACATGTGTGGCTCATTACTCAACCTTTTACCAACATATATCAGATATATTGCCAGACGACGTGAGACAAGCAGTAACAGCCTGGTTGATCAGGCCCTCAGCCACCGGGAAGCTTGGTCAAGGACTGGACCGCGGGGGCGTTGACCCTCGACACACCCTTCAAGTAGAACTTAGAAGTGGAAAGTAAGTGGCTGTCTCCTGCAAATTCCTGATCAGCCAGGCTGTATGCCATCAGGACCTGCGGCCCACTGGCAAAACAGTCTGGTCAACAAAAACCTGGACTGATGCCGGGCTCAGAGTCTGGACCCCCTGCATATGGATCACAAGTATTGCTTCCTTTGATCAAATACATGACAGGACGGTAGTACCTCCCAGCGTAGTGTTCTGTATCTCTGTATGTGTGCTTGTTTGTTGTAGGCTGAACTTTTGTGAATGGAAGGCGTTTGGGGAGTATAGTGGTATTTGGTGGGTGTGGTTGTGTATTGTGGTGGTTGATGTGGTGGGTGGAGGGAGTAATTGGATGGTTAGGCCACCGGATGTATGCATGGGTCTTTGCTCACTGTCAGCTATCATCTCTGGTAAGAGTATATGAATAAGTGTGTGTGTGTGTGTGTGTGTGTGTGTGTGTGTGCGCCTCTTAAAGCTATGTATGGATCCTGTCTCCACTACCTCACTCTCCAGGTTGTTCCACTTCCTGACAGCTCTAAGGCTGAAGAAATACTTCCAAACATCCCCGTGATTTATCTGAGTTTTCAGCTTTCAGTTGTTTACTCTTTTTCCTGTATAAGTGTGTGTGTAGCTAAGTTTTAATTCCATGTCTAACACAGAATAACCTCTTAATCTAGGTATATATTTATTTCCTGGTTTTATTTTACCGTTTTTAATAAGTGTGTTTATTTTTTACCAGATTTTATTTTGGTGTCAATAGATGTTTTGTGTTTATTTTTGCCGGTTGCTGGTGTATTTATAGCCACTGTGGTTGTATGGTCGTATAGGTTTATAGCTGTGTGTAACGCCACTCTGCACCGGGTTTATGGCCACACACTTAATAGACACGGTGCCAATACTTGATGGCGTTTCCTTATGTCTCGATGGCGTCTCCTCGTGTCTGGATGGCGTGTCCTCGTGTCTCAATGGCGTGTCTCGTGTCGTAATGGCACATCCTCGTGTCTCGATGGCGTGTCCTCGTGTCTCAATGGTTTGTCTCGTGTCGTAATGACATATTCTCGTGTCTCTGGATGGCGTGTCCTCGTGTCTCAATGGCGTGTCTCGTGTCGTAATCACATATTCTCGTGTCTGGATGGCGTATTCTCGTGTCGTGATGGCATATCTCGTGATTCCGTATCCCAGTGTCTGGAAAGGGTGTCACAGTAACCCAAAAGCGTGTACAGTCTTGGGAGCTTAATATATTTTCGTTGTCTTCAGCTAAAGTCAGTGCCCGATCAGCCGGGCTGTGGTTCCTACGTTGGATTGCGTGCGGCCAGCAGTAACATCCTGGTTCATCAGGCCCTAATCCACCGGGAGGCCTGGTTAAGGACTGGGCCGCTGGAACGTTGACCCCCGGAACTAACCTCCAGGTAAGTAACTATGTCCCAACTTATTGTCTGTCACGTGTATTATATAACCGTATATATGGGTCTATATATACACTGGCTACCTTGATAAATTAGAGGAAACGTTTCGCCACACAGTGGCTTCATCAGTCCATACAAAGGAAAATCGTGAAGAACAGGAGAAGAATGAGGTAATTAGTCCCTCAACCTTGAGTCGATGTGGTCAGTCCATCAATCTTGAATAGAATACAGCATATGTGCCGAGAAGTAGCTTATATACCGTAGGCAGGAGAGGTGCAGCAGTCGTAGGTGGTGTCACATTTGTTCAATGTGGAAGTAGGTCGTGCCCAAGGGTTAGGCAAGCGAAGAATTCCCAAGTATTAAGATCCCAAGAAGTTGCAGTGTCTGACAGGATTGTAGATGAATGGTTCAGAGAACAGACATGTTGATAAATTAGACACATGTGCAACTCTTGGGTATCTTTATTGAGGAAACGTTTCGCCACACAGTGGCTTCATCAGTCCATACAATAGAATAGAATCTATTCAAGATTGATGGACTGACCACATCGACTCAAGGTTGAGGGACTGATTACCTCATTCTTCTCCTGTTCTTCACGATTTTCCTTTGTATGGACTGATGAAGCCACTGTGTGGCGAAACGTTTCCTCAGTAAAGATACCCTTGGGCACGACCTTCTTCCACATTGAACAAATGTGACACCGCCTATGACTGCTGCACCTCTCCTACCAACGGTTTATAAGCTCCTTCTCCGCACGTATGCTGTATTCTATTCAAGATTGATGGACTGACCACATCGACTCAAGGTTGAGGGACTGATTACCTCATTCTCCTCCTGTTCTTCAAGATTCTCCTTTGTATGGACTGATGAAGCCACTGTGTGGCGAAACGTTTCCTCAATAAAGATACCCAAGAGTTGCACATGTGTCTAATTTATCATATATATATACATATAATATATATATATAAATACATATAACATATATATATATAATATAATATATATATATATATATATATATATATATATATAATCTTATATATATTGTATATATATTATATATTATATATATTATATATATATATATATATATATATATATATATATTGTATATATATTTATAAATATATTATATACATATATATATTATATATATTATATTATATATATATATATATATATATATATATATATATATATATATATATATATATATATATATATATATATATATATATATATATATATATATATATATATATATATATATATATATATGTCGTGCCGAATATGTAAAACTGGTCAATTAACAAGAACTCATTTAATATTAAGTCCTTTTTGAAATTTTCTCCTATACGTTTAAAGATATATTTTTTTCATTAATGTTAATGTAAAAAATTTTGATTTTGCACCAAAAGAATTTTAGAAAACTTACCTAACCTTATTATAACAAGAGCAATTTATTTTAGCCTAACCCAACTAAATATGTTTTAAATACGTTTACAATAATTTAGTACTAAACAAATGCAATAAAATATATATTTTTCGATAGGTTCAGAATGATTTTGGCGAAATTATTGCATACACAAATTTTCACTTGTCCTATATGGCAAGATGAGCGTTGCTATTTAAGCCAAGATGGCAAGTTCTGCCTATTCGGCACGACATATATATGTATATATATATATATATATATATATATATATATATATATATATATATATATATATATATATATATATATATATATATATAAACACACACACACACACACACATACATACACTTAGAGCTTTATAGAATCCTCCCAATATGCTTATGTTGGGGATAAAAGTATTCTTGAATTCTGGTGAACAGGTGGCATGCAGCCTTAATAACACTCGTGTGTCGAATAGGCTTGAAGCACATTGAACCAACCACCCCGGGGCGGTGAAGTGTGTGGATATGGGCTGTACTGAGGCAACATTTGTCAGCACTATCCAGCTAATATTACCGCAGGCTGTAAGAATGTATAACAGTTGCAACAGGTGCAATCACCTTGAGAAGTGTGCTTCCTCCGTGTCCCAGTTAACCGATTTTCCGGCCGGTGAAGCAGTTCACGAGCTCCCTGAAGATATTTTGCTGTGTTATACGATTATGTGGCACTTGTATAAGAGTCCTCGTTATTGAGACCACTTAGAAAATATAACGTTTGTAGAATTCTTAGTGGATTGTGTGAGGATAAAGATATAAGTTGTATAAAAAACTTATATTGAAACATTTCGCTGTGTGTAACTCATGACTTGGTGAACTTCCACACACAGCTTGATCAAGTGCCTGATCAGCCGGGTTGTGTTTGGTCTCTGCGAATCTGAACCAGGATGCCCTCTCTTGAGCAACTTTACCAGCAGCTGAAAGAAGAGCTTAGGGCTGCTAAGCTGGAGATACGGCGATTAACGGAGGAGAACAAGAGGATTCGTAGTAATCCTCCTGTTGTGCGTCCCCAGGTTAAGAGGGAAACTTGGTCAGTGGCCGGGCAACATGGAGCCAAGCTGAGGATCAAGAAGACTGTTGGAGAGGCAGAAACAACGAGAAACCAGAAGACTACTGTGGAAACTTCCAACCCATTTTCGGTGCTACCTGACGAATGTGGGTGTTCTACTGGGAAGGCCACAACGAGCACCAAGGAAGCATTGCCAAACGTGAGTGAGACATCCCTAGAAACACCGACGAAGACCGTCGAGAACGTCTTGACGAATTCCACAAGTGAAGGTGTAGTGCTACCTAACGAATGTGAGTCCACTACTGGGAACATCACGACGGACGTCGACAAGGAAGGTAAAAACATTGTTAGGTACATGGATAGGGCACAACGAGCACCAAGGAAGCATTGGCAAACGTGAGACATCCCTAGAAACACCAACGAAGACCATCGAGAACGTCTTGACGAATTCCACAAGTGAAGGTGTAGTGCTACCTAACGAATGTCTGGATGTCTCATGCTCCGGATGTCACATATTGTAGATGTCTCGTGCTCCGGATGTCTCATGTTCTGGATGTCTCATGCTCCGGTTGTCTCATATTCTGGATGTCTCATGCTCCAGATGTCTTATATTCTGGATGCCTCATTCTCCGGATGTCTCATGGATGTCACATTCTCCGGATGTCTCATATTATGAATGTCTCATACTCTGGATGTCTCATGCTCCGGATGTCTCATGCTCCAGATGTCTTATATTCTGGATGCCTCATTCTCCGGATGTCTCATGGATGTCACATTCTCCGGATGTCTCATATTATGAATGTCTCATACTTTGGATGTCTCATGCTCCGGATGTCTCATGCTCCGGATGTCTCATACTCTGGATGTCTCATGCTCCGGATGTCTTATATTCTGGATACCTCATGCTCCGGATGTCTCATATTATGGATGTCTCATGTTCTGGATGCCTCATTTTTCCAACATCTCGTATTCTGAACATCTCATATTTCAGACATCCCCTATTCCGGACGTCTTATAATATTTGGACTCCCCTAATCTCTCTCATATCCGCACACCTTATATCCGGACGCCTCACATCCGGACGCCTCATTGTTTATCCGGCCGGCGTGATGCATTCAGTGTTATTCAAATGAATTGATTTTTGTTTCATTGAATGAGATTTGGTGTTCGGGATCACTTTCATTTGGTATTTAAATGAGTAGACGCGGCGATTGCGTTTCCATTGTGTTCCCTGGACAGGGAGCGGTGCGCGGGGGCAATGACCCCAGGAATCGATAACAGGCAGTACGTGCTGCGTCTGAATTCCTTTCAAGCGGACTGAATCGATGCTGGTGAGAGGCTCTCGACTTTAGGAATTGGAGCTGCTAGCCCCATCAGATCTGATTCCCCAAGTGCTGTTAAACCCTTACGCATTTACCGCTTCCTGAATCATATAACGACTGTACCGTCTTGCGAACTGCCTAGTATCTCAATCTTAATGCGTGGATGATTATTATAATACTCACGAGGAAGCGTTAAACCCGCAGGAGGGTCACACACCTGGAGAGTGTTCTGGGGGTCAACGCCCCCGCGGCCCGGTCCATGACCAGGCCTCACCTAGGAACTGTGAAGTATAATCAGATTGATTCGAGGGAGGGAATGTTATCATATTTTACGGCGTCGAAGACGCTGTGTTTTTTTTTTTTTCCCCAAAAATGTCTAAAATTTACCCGGCTTCTGAAGTACCGTTTATTTATTTTTTTTTTTCTAAATTTAGCCAGTGAGAACCGAGGCGCATCGACATCGGAACGTCTTGTTCGCTGTAAAATACTGTAGTTCCAGTCCTCTGGCTCCAAAGGTATTCATGAGCATCAAGGCACAAACAATCCTTGAAGAAGTGTGGATGAGAGACTAAGTAAACCCTGGCCACCGTATTCTCGCTACGCCCAGCAGCACTACGAGTATGTATGCGTTCGCCGGAACCGTTGCTTCTCAGGAACAACCGACCCGCTATTCTCTCTGGCGCTATCGAGCTTCTACCCTCTCAGGCACTATCGACCTGCTATCATTTCTGGCACTGTCTACCTGCTCTGCTCTCTGGCACTGTCGACCTACTATTCTTTCTGGCATTATCGACCTGCTATCCTCTCTGGCGCTGTCGAACTGCTGTCGTCGCTGGCACTGTTGAGCTGCTATCCTCTCTGGCGCTGTCGAGCTGCTATCCTCTCTGGCACTGTTGAGCTGCTATCCTCTCTGGCACTGTCGACCTGCTATTCTCTCTGGCACTATCGACCTGCTGTCCTCTCTGGCATTGTCGAGCTGCTATTCTCTCTGGCGCTGTCGAACTGCTATTCTCTCTGGCACTGTTGAGCTGCTATCCTCTCTGGCACTGTCGAGCTGCTATCCTCCCTGGCACTGTCGAGCTGCTATCCTCCAGCATAGAAATAACTTAAAGAGGACCATCATTGGCCTGTCATCCCTTGTTTTGAAGGTTCTCGTTATCCATCCAATTATTTTCCACACGGTTGTAATAATCGCACTGTTTTGATCTTTGCAAGTGTGATCCTCTCTCATTAACACTCCTAAAGTCCTTCACATTAATTTTTCACTCCTTTATGTGGTTAAAATGTGTTTTATTTCCTCAAGTTTTACAAAACAGAGCAACTAAAATTTGGCCACATTTAACATCATATTGTTTTCTGTGGCCCACTGAAGACTTTTTTTTTATATCCACTTGGAGATTTACAGTGTTCTCAGTGGATGATACTCTTATGGCTTATGCAGATTCTAGTATCGTCTTCAGGTGATGATAGGTGCAGTAATTTAAGTCTCTGTTTATAAATGTCAGATATGAGAATGAGGAAAAGGATGGGGTGAGTACTGTACCTTGGGACACAGTTTCTCACTGTGGCAGCCTCTCACTCTGTTTTCAGTTACTATTTAATATTTGCTGTTACTATTATTATGTTCTTATGTACTATTGCTATATACTATTACTGTTTGCTGTATACAGTTACTATTTACTACTATTTTTTTCAGAATAATGCGTGATAATAATAATAATATTAATAGTGAAAATAATAATAATAATACTAATAATAATAATAATAATAATAGTGATAAAAATAGTAACGAAAGCTTATAATTGTTATGATAGTTGTGTAGTAAAGGTATATTGTAAGGTGCTGTGTGCGGTGACCGACCGGTGTTATCCCAGCTAGATGGTGGCGGCCACACAACAGGAATAGATGGCAGAAGGGGGTTCCACCTCTATATTGGTGGTTCTCTCTCTATCTCTCTCTCTCTCTCTCTCTCTCTCTTTTTTTTTTTTTTTTTTTTTTTACACAGGGTTTGACAAGGTTAAGGATCCCTAGCTTTATTGACAGCTATTTACAGGTTAAGGATTCCTAACTTTATTGGCAAGCTAAGAGCTGTTACCTACATCAGCTCATTTGAAAGCATTTTTATTGTTATGAGACATACAAGTATGGAACAGGATGAAGTTGGAGCCATCTGTGGGCCAGCATTTTCATTTGATCAACTGACGTTATCTCGTTGACATCATTATGCTGTACGAATGTGTTCCATACTCGAGTCATCCTGGGTATGTATGATCTCAGATGGAGTGATGTTCTGGAGAAGGGTACAGCCAGAGTGAAGTTGCTGCTTTCTGCCCGTCTTGTGGCATAAAAGCTTGTTTCACGCTGTCCTCGAAGTGGATCCAAGTGTGGTATTTTGACAATATTGGCCTTGTACATAACAGTAAGGCCACCCACATCCCTCCTATGTTGAAGGCTCTGCTGAAATGACAGATCTATCCAGGATGGGTCCAGGCGAGAGATGAGACGTCTTGCTCTGTTCTCTACTCTGTCAAGCAGTCGCAGATGAGAGGGGGGGCAGGCAAACCAAGAAAGTGGAGCATACTCAAGGTGTGAGCGTACTTGTGCCTCGTACAGGATCTTGCAACCCCTACTGTCAAGCAGATGCGAGATACGGCGAAGTGCTGTAAGCTTCCTGGCTGCCTTGTTTGCAAGATTTACAACATGGTTCTTCATGGTTAGTTTGGAGTCAAATTTCACCCCAAGGATATCAACTTCTTCTCCAGGTGCCAACATCGTCCCATTCATCCTTACTACTGCACCAGCATTACCATCATGGTGCCTAGAGACGATCATCATTTGCGTTTTCTCAGGTGCAAATGTTACTTGCCATCTATTTCCCCAAGCTGATATAGCTCTCAGCTGGTGATTGATGTAGCTTAGAGCAGCTGGCATTTCTTCTCTTGGATAAGTGAATGTCAGTGTACAGTCGTCTGCATATGCATGTGATTCTGGGATGAGATGAAGAAGGTCGTTGAAGTAGACATTCCATAACAGTGGACCCAGCACACTTCCTTGTGGAACGCTTGCCCCAATAGGATGCCTTGCTGATTCCGTTCCATTGAGGACTACACTTAGAGATCTACCATGAAGGTAATCACTGAGGAGACATAGCGTAGAGCCTGCAATTCCCAGTGCTTGAAGTTTTGCTAAGAGGCCCTGGTGCCACACCCGGTCGAAAGCGCCAGCAATGTCAAGAGAAGGCGGACCTCTTTGCTCTCTCTCTCTCTCTCTCTCTCTCTCTCTCTCTCTCTCTTTTTTGTTTCATCTCGTCTATCCTACTTCTCCTCTCCCCAACGTTGAGATATTCTGAGGTCGTCTCCCAAGAACATCTCTCAAATATTACTTGCATGTAGAGAAGAAAAACCCACTTTAAAAAAAGGAGACTAAATAAACCAGGGAGAATAGGAGTAAAAAAACCCTATTCTAAATAAACCCAGGAAAGCTCCAAGCTAAAACTCCCTAAGTATACGTCTGGCCGCGGAAAATGGCGAAATTGTGCGGTGTGTGCAGGAAGGGTGAAAGTTTAGGGTCAGGGTCTAGGGGCGGGTATTTTCAGAGGTCAGGGTCTGGGGGCGGGTATGTTCAGGTGTCAGGGTCTGGAGGCGGGTATGTTCAGGGGTTAGGGCCTAGGGCGGGTCTGTTCAAGGGTCAGGGACTTGGGGCGGGTATGTTAAGGGGTCAGGGTCTGGGGGCGGGTATGTTCAGGGGTCTGGGGCGGGTATATTCAGAGGTCAGGGTCTAGGGGTGGGTACATAAGGGGGGTCAGGGTCTAGGGGAGGGGCTGCTCAGGAGTCATGCAGCCATGGGGTAGTGTGATAGGGGCTGGTCTGTGTGTTCAGGACTAAGGGACGCTCTCAGTCCTGGCGGACATTTACTCAGCTGTAATATATGCGCCTCAACGTCTTCAAATGAATTATTCTTATCCTTAAGAGTAATAATAATAAGAATATTATTATTATTATTATTATTATTATTATTATTATTATTATTTGAGGGCTAAACCCGTCAAAGTCATACAGTGTCAGGTTAGTTAGTGATATTCAGATTTTTGCCGAGGAAGACTTTAACTCCAGTTCCTTGGATCCGGAGCCTTTTACCAACATCAATTCCCCCACCCCACCTTGAATGGTTTAAGGAGTGCCAGGCTCATATTGCCCACCCTCAACAGTGGACACAACCCTCAGGGACTCGGCTTTCCCCTCACAGCTCTGAAAAGAGGCGTCCCCTGGGTTCCCTCGGTCCCCACGAGTCCCTCGAGGGGAAGGTGTATTCTAAGGAGAGGTATGAGGTATATTGGAATCACGTCTGGGAGAGTTATTTGGCCTCGGCACCACTCAGCGGCCCTCCGGTATGATAGGCGACTTTTTTTTTTTAATTAAGCACTGTTGGATACATCAGTAGTGTGTTCCTACAGTATTTTGTTACGTCGACTGGTGTGGGTCGCATCCTGGGACAAAATTGACCTAATTTGCCCGATATGCTGTGCGTAACAGGGGGCTTTCTGTATACCAGTATATCATTGATGTCAGCTAGGACTGTATACCTTGTACGTGTACTTGTAGTAAATAAAGATATTATTATATTATATTATTGTGGGGAAAAGGTAACTATGATAAGGAGAGGATGTGCCAGAGGGACGGGGAGGAGGAAAGTACAGAGGAGAATCAACAACGTATCACTGATTGGATCTAGAACGGACTGCGATTAGCGGAAGGAGGATCGAACTCCACCATTCCTTGGGCTGAAAATTCACATGGGATTAGCGCTTCATGAAATTAAAAACAAAATACAGTGGGGAAACCTAAATCTTGCAACCTTACATTTACAGTCACTATAAACGAGTCAGTAATTTCCTCTGTATTTCTTAACAAGGATGAGGTCTGTTGCGACTAATGGATATTTTTGTTTTATGTACAAATGAGAAATATTATTGTTAATAAAGATTTACGGTATTTATGTTATTTAATAATTCAACTGGATCAACCAGGCTGTGATGGATATGTGGGACTACAAGCCACCAGCAGCAACAGCCTGGTTGACCAGGCTAGTACCAGACGAGCCTGGCCCATGGCTGGGCACCGGGAGTAGAAAGACTCTCGGAACTTATCAGAGGTATATCAAAGGCATATAATATTCTTTCTCAGTTTGAGGCAGGATGTGAGACCGAGCCGCGGGGCGATGATCCTGGAGCCATTAAAACACAAGAGCGAGGGGTATATAGATGGTATGTAGATGTATCAATCATATGGTCTCTCAAGCAGTTCAGTGCTGACACCAGCGATAACGTTAGTGTAGAGTACAGTGACCCACAGGAAACAATGCTAATTGGCATTCTTATCCTACGTAGTTTTTTCCTTGTTATTACCTGGAGTTTACCTGGAGAGAGTTCCGGGGGTCAACGCCCCCGCGGCCCGGTCTGAGACCAGGCCTCCTGGTGGATCAGAGCCTGATCAACCAGGCTGTTGCTGCTGGCTGCACGCAAACCAACATATGAGCTACAGCCCGGCTGATCCGGAACTGACTTTAGGTGCTTGTCCAGTGCCAGCTTGAAGACTGCCAGGGGTCTGTTGGTAATCCCCCTTATGTGTGCTGGGAGGCAGTTGAACAGTCTCGGGCCCCTGACACTTATTGTATGGTCTCTTAACGTGCTAGTGACACCCCTGCTTTTCATTGGGGGGATGGTGCATCGTCTGCCAAGTCTTTTGCTTTCGTAGTGAGTGATTTTCGTGTGCAAGTTCGGTACTAGTCCCTCTAGGATTTTCCAGGTGTATATAATCATGTATCTCTCCCTCCTGCGTTCCAGGGAATACAGGTTTAGGAACCTCAAGCGCTCCCAATAATTGAGGTGTTTTATCTCCGTTATGCGCGCCGTGAAAGTTCTCTGTACATTTTCTAGGTCGGCAATTTCACCTGCCTTGAAAGGTGCTGTTAGTGTGCAGCAATATTCCAGCCTAGATAGAACAAGTGACCTGAAGAGTGTCATCATGGGCTTGGCCTCCCTAGTTTTGAAGGTTCTCATTATCCATCCTGTCATTTTTCTAGCAGATGCGATTGATACAATGTTATGGTCCTTGAAGGTGAGATCCTCCGACATGATCACTCCCAGGTCTTTGACGTTGGTGTTTCGCTCTATTTTGTGGCCAGAATTTGTTTTGTACTCTGATGAAGATTTAATTTCCTCATGTTTACCATATCTGAGTAATTGAAATTTCTCATCGTTGAACTTCATATTGTTTTCTGCAGCCCACTGAAAGATTTGGTTGATGTCTGCCTGGAGCTTTGCAGTGTCTGCAATGGAAGACACTGTCATGCAGATAGAGTAATTGTGAACATGGTAAATAATTGATCACTAGTATTTAACCCATTTGTCTTTTTCTTTCTCCTAGCTGACTCGGTAACCATAAAGGATCTAAGACTCTCCTTTTCATATCTGACTATATAAGTATAAAGTGTCCAAGGCTTTTCACTGCCCTCCCTTCAAATTTAGGGAAATTACCATCGGATTCCTGACTCTCTTAAACAAGGAAACCTTAATAGTTCTTCAAAAAGTGTTCTTGACGAGCCACAACATATCCATCAGTCCATGACATCTGGTATTGTCAGCACCATTCATTACCAGCACTCACCTTTACACATCAGCACTGTGAGCTTCAGGCAGCAACTCCCTGTCCAGCTCCTTCTTTAAGACAGGTGTTTGTATGTGTGTTGGTAATTCTCTGACAGTTGAAGATAGGGAAGTATCGAATGAAGAAAGTACATAATGCAATAGCCTGTAAGATACAAGTATAAGCAAAGTGCATGTGAGATAGACTGATATAATGACAAAAAGCACAGTGTAAACAATAGGAGTGAAATACAAGTATTAATAGTAATAAAAATAATAATAATAATAATAATGATAATAATAATAATAATATCTTTATCTCTACAAGTACATGTATAAGGTATACAGTCCTAGCTGACATCAGTGTAGAAAGCCGCCTGTTATGCAGAGCATTTCGGGCAAATTAGGTCAATTTTGTCCCGGGATACGACCCACACCAGTCGACTAAGAAACAGCCTAGATGCTTCACTCACATGAGAGTACATTGCTGTGGATAGTGTTGAGGAAAAATTAGCATCTGTCATAATATCATAATAACATCGTCATATAAATAATATTGATTTTTCTCTTTTTTTTCCCCCCCAGGTGAGTTAGTGAGTGGTGACGGCAGCCTGTCCACATGTAGGTAAGTCGTACCTGGACACTAATATAATGTAATTAAGCACGTTCACAAATTTTGGAAAGGTCCAAAGATTTGCAACCCATACTAGTTCAAGAGCTGATATCGTGCACTGTGAAGACTAAAAAAATTATTTTGACGTCTCTGAAGAGAGAAGGACTAGAGGATAACAAGATTATAATATATAAGATTCTTGGGGGAAATTGATGGGGTGGATAGGAATAGATTATTTGAAATGTGAGGACTAGATACAAGGACAAATGTGTGAAAGTTAAAAACTCCATACGCAGTTTCATGAGTAGGTATGATAGGGTGTAGGAGGCCAGGCACCAATAACGCCTGTCGATTTTATTTCAAAAAGCTGGATCATGAGCTGAATCTCGATCCCCGGAAACATACCTGAGTGTATACACAGATAAAAGCAAGTGTGTGTACACACTGGTAGTCTGTGTTTACTGAGTGGAGAGGCAGGCACCTGGCGTTCAAGACGACGGTGCCATCTCTCAAGACCCCTCACAGGAATGACAGCGAGCAAGCAGTGACGGGAAGATAAGGAGGATGGGGAACAATGTAGAGACTGGAAGACAAACTAAGTTATCGTGACGCAACAAGGTAATGTACTCACACTGCACAGTCAGTAGCAGTAACGTCCAGGACGCTTTGTTTTATTCTAATATTGCAAAAGGAACATTTTCAGAACAAGAACTTATGTAATTTAATAGGGTTTCAGTTGTTTATTTATATCATTGTCAGCAGTTTTGCTGCTGCTGGTGTAATACAGATTGCTTGAAGTATGTAACATGGCAGAACAGTCGTTAAACTTTAAATATTTTATATAATTAACTCTACAATGCTCAAGTGGGATAAACATGTACTCTGTCTGGACTGTGTTGTATATGACAGCAAGCAGTAAGGTGTCGTCAGCATAGCTTAGATTGTGAACACAAATGATTCCTAGGTAACACTCATGCTTTCCCTACTCAGAATTGCATTTAGTTCATCATTGTAAACATTGTAACAGGTGTTTCTCCTCGTCGACGTATCCCGTATGACGACCTGAGCATCTCAACAGCAGTGTTAATCCACTTTGCTATAAATCCTTCGACATAAATAAAAGGTTTACAAATATGGTTTGGCACTATTCATTTTTCTTATCTTAAGAGATGTTATCCGATAGTTGAGTCTTTTAAGCATGTAAGAAACAGGTACACATCGGAGCGTGTTTTCTTTTATAAATGTTTTTTTCTTTTATGAGATAGAATATACATTGTCATATTACAACCCCCCTTTTTTTTTTTTTTGGAGCCAGATTGCTAATCTGTGATTTGTAACAATTCTTTAGGTCTGATGAGGACTATAGCATCACAAGCTTGGCAACACTGTTTCTCACTCTCTTCTTTCTGTCCTACCCCATCCTTCCTCTTTCTCTTCCCTCTCTCCTCTCTTACTTCCTTGTTTATTTTCTCTTTCCCATTCCCTCTCTCCCTCCCACCCTCCGTCCTTTTGATTCCTCTTTATTTCCTCCCTCCCTCTCATCCCTCTCCCCTCCACACAAGAGGGATGACAAGGGAAGGGTAGACAGCATCTTTGGGTGCGTCAGAGGCGACGATAACTGAGGGGCTCGCTGGAACACAACTTTATAACACATGTCAAAATATAATAAGAAAAAGACAAATGGAGAGATACGAGAAAGAAGTTACGCAGGATGCTTCTATTTTTGTCTTGCTAGTTGATAACTTCACGTTTGTAGCCAACTGTGTTATTTTTGTTGGAGAAACTAAGATAAAGAAATATATTTGCAGTGTGTGTTTGTGTGTGTGTGTGTGTACTCACATATATGTTGTTGCAAGGGTTGAGTCTCGGCTTCCGGCTCTGCCTCTTCGCTGGCCGCTACTGGATTTACATACTCCTGGCTTTGAGAGCCCTGTCTTACCTCATCGTAAAGCTACATATAAATCTTGCCTCTGCTACTGCCAAGTCCAGGTAGTTCCATTTAATAAGGGTGAATAAATACTTTTTAACATCCCAATGACTCACCTGTGTTTTGTTCTTCCAGCTTTGGTATCGTGTTCCTGTTTCACAACTCTCAAATACCTATCTCTTCTCAGTATTTTGTAAGCCATTATTATATCACTCCTAGTCCTGTCCTCTAATGTCATCAGGTTTAGCTCCTTCAGATTCTACTCGTAGCTCATATCCACTCCGGGATTAGTCTCGTTGCGAACTTTTGCACTCTCTGTAGTTCCCTGACATGCTTGATAGACTGTGGGTTCCAATATGGGTTTGACATGCCGCACAGTGTCGTCAACGACTTTTTGCTTAAGTTACAGAAAGCAAAGCTTAGAGTTTCCAGACGCGTTTGCTGCAGCAGTTATTCGGTTGCGCTTCAGGGCGATATGTTTGGCACACTGCTCTTCCCTAGCTTCTCCCTGAGAGAGGTTTGCAACCTTTGCTACCTCCCTGCCCCATCCCCCGACCCTGAGCCTGTATTCCATTTGCAATCCCAGTCTTCATAACTTTGCATTTACTGGGGTTAAATTCTGAAGTCACTTGTCAGACCAGACCTGCAGCCTGTCCAGGTTCATTTGTCGTCTTTTCTGACCCTCAGCTGTTTATATTCACCTCATTAGTTTCATATCATCTGCGACTAGGAATACCTCTTGCTATCTCTTCCGTCATGTCACTCACGTACACAATAGTACTGGTCCCAGTAGTGATCCATGTTGTACCCCACTCGTCACATGCACTCATTCCGACACTTTTTCTCAGACAATAACTCGACACATTATAACTATAACCATAATTTTTGATGGGGTGGACCGGTAAGCTAGCGGAAGGCCTCAGTCAGATGACCAAAAGCTCCAGCAGCGGGTCATCATCTAAGACCCGCGTCAGGAAACACTTGTCCTGTTTCCTGACGAACCTTAGCTAACCTCGACACAATATCTGCACACAGAAATTACTCCCTACGAAACAAAAAGGCTTGGCAGACAATGCGAAAATATCCCCTTCCATAAGCACACCGAGAGACAACATAATAAGTGTAAGGGGCCCCAAGACTCTTCAGTAGCTTTTCATCATACATAAGTGGGATTACCTACAGACCCCTGGTTGTCTTCAAGAGGGAACTTGAAAAGCTCCTCAAATTACTTCCTGACCAGCCGGACTATGGATCTTCGTTGGACTGCGTCAGCCTGCAGTAACAGCCTGATTGATCAGTGCTTAATTCACCAGCCTGGTTTAGGGTCGGGCCGCGGGGGCGGTGGCTCCCCGGAAGCATCCTTCAGGTATCCTTCAGGTTAAAGATTTAGAAGGCAGAGGAAGGAGGGAGGGGGAGGAGGGTCGGGGAACGAAGAGTAGGAAGAACTGGAATAATAGGCGATAGGAAGAGAGGAGAATAGGATGAGAGAATAGAGGGCCTTTCTTTCCCTCCCTCTCCCTAGTCTCTCAAATAAAGAGGGAAATCTGTGAATCGAGGACCCTTGCGGAAAAGATTTGGCAGATAAAGGAAGGTCCTCGGAGCTCCAAGTGTGTCTGCCAGACCGTCTTTATCACAAGAACATTTGCACGCCATCACCAGAAGTGCAGGAGGAGGATGGGAGGGAGAAGAGGAGAGGGGAGGGTAGGGAAAGTAATATTGAAATCGAGGGGAGAGAAGAAAGGAGTACGAGGAGGAAAGAAGAAAAGAGGGAGGAGGGAGAGGAAAGGAAAGAGGAAGAGAGAATTAGAAGAGTAGCAGCAGAATAAGAATGCTAAACACTGAATTGTTCTGGGGAAAATAAGTATGTATGTGTATGAGAGAGAAAAAAACATATGCATACTTTTTTATTAAGTTAGATACATCATCCGAGTGCTGAAAATATAAGCTAGCTGTATTTCTCTATCATATTCCGTCACACAGGATATGTTTCGTACTTCAGGAAAGTGATAACGATATCGTCAAGCATCCACCCAAGAGTTCGTTTGCTACATACTTCAGATATTTCGTTCCATCAGAGCTGAAGTTTCTTTTGCTAATCATGCACACACGGGTAAAATAAATTTATGAAGATACGACCATCAGTGAGAAAAAGATGCTGGCTGGTCTCACCACGCTACCTTACTCTGAGAAAACTTTCCCGCATTTCTTCTGTTGCTACTCTTGCAACATTGAATAGCTCCTGATGACGCACGGAGACGTGTGAAAGTACTTGAGCTGAAGGTTTCCACCTACCGTGGCTTGTCTTGCATTATTAAGATCGTTTGTCTGAGATTGTGTGTGTATATATATATATATATATATATATATATATATATATATATATATATATATATTATATATATATATATATGCAATAAGATCACAGTAAACAGGTGATTTCAGAATATGCAAAACAACCCCTCTGAAAGAATAGAGAAATTCGAAGCGCTTTCGTGACTACTCACATTATCAAGGAACAGTTCCTTGATAATGTGAGTAGTCACGAAAGCGCTTGGAATTTCTCTATTCTTTCAGAGGGGGTGTGTTGCATATATATATATATATATATATATATATATATATATATATATATATATATATATATATATATATATATATATATATATATATATATATATATATATATATATATATATATATATATATATATATATATATATATATATATATATATATATATATATATATATATATATATATATATATATATATATATATATATATATATATATATATATATATATATATATATATATATATATATATATATATATATATATATATATATATATATATATATATATATATATATATATATATATATACAATCAGGTATGTTGGGCAGGACCAGATTACACCACACTACATTAACTTAATCAAGGTTAGATTGCTTCACTATGCTAGTTTAGTGCAAAATTATAAATTATATACCATGCTAATTTAAATAAAAATATCGTATCAGTGAAAAAGAAAAACTATAGAAGAAAGATTAAGAAAATGGAAAAGTAACAGTCTGGAGAAAAGGCTTACAAAGAAGAAAAGAGTAGCGAAAGACAAACGGAAAGTGAAAGAAAAAATAAAAGGAACGCTTTCATGAAGGAGATATAATTGTACTGGAGATGGTGAATGGGAAAGGAGGAAGGATCTACAGAATAATTGATTTTAAGAGAAAGGATAGAAATTTGGAAGGTGAGAAACATAAGAGTAGGAACTCAACCGGTGGTAGAGGAAGAGAAAAGACTAGTAACAGGTCATGGGGGGGGAGGGGAGATGGAAGAGATAAAGAAAACGAGATGGACAGAGAAATATAAGTTAGAAGATGAAGAATATAACTAGGTTAGCAAAAGACAGAGGGATAAGAGGCTTGTATGTCAGGGACGGAGAGAGAAAGGATGCACAAGACGAGGAGTAGGATTAGCATAGGCCAGCAGTACCTGTTTTCCCTGGGGATAGGAAGAAAGCAAAGCTGAGGGATACGAGTGCTGAACGAGCTGAACATTTCCACCCAAGGAACAGAAATAAATATGATCACTGCCATGGAAAAATTGTCAGCCTTCACCCAGAAACTTCCAACTTGAGTAAATCGCATTTAGAACAGAAATTTTGTTAATTTTTTTTTTCACTCGATGAGGCTGTTTGTGCAGAAAAAGAAATGTACACCATGGCTGAAGTGAAACATTTGCTGGAATTGATTCAGTCTTTCGGAGGTTACTGTCATCACCGAGAGGTTTGTGTGGGATGATATGGAACCCATTTATTTTTAGTTTGGATTCCTGAATGGGAGAGATATAAAGGATGAACTTGTTGAGCTGGAAGTTGATGAAGGAATCCGAATGTAATTTAAATTAATGGTGGTAGAAAGGTTTTGGTGTGCGCAACTCAAACCGTTCCCACAGTTAGCACAAAGTTATAAAGGTTCTCGTGTCACTTGCCACCACCTTGTGTGTGTGACAGCTTTTTCAACACTTCTGTACATGAAAACAAAGGCTAGAAAATCGTCTCGATGCAACAAATTACATGTCTGTATCTATTTCCAAAATAGAGCCTCATTTCACCTTCATCAGAAATGAACGTCAACAAGAATGTAGCACGAATTATGACAAGAGTATTTCTTTCTGTTTGTACGGCTGTGGGTTTTATATTTCGCGCTATGTCGCTGGGCTTGTACTGCCTTCGCATAGGCTAGATCTATTTAGGCTTCAGTCCACGAGACGCTAGCCCGTTCTCACTATAGCGCCAGACAGGGAACCAAGTATTCCCTCTTCTCTCTCCCGTCGGGCTAGTAGACCTGACAAGGGCGGCCTAGAACACAGTGCCTCTACAATAACCCAGGTAAAGCTAAAGCTCACATCCGAAGTAGTATCACCGTCCACCATAGAAATGCTCTTGATATATGTTTAATTGCTCATAAAATGAAGACAAAAGATATAACACTAATTATTCAAATTTATAACAAATAGGTCACAAAGGTGGTAGTAAACAAAAACAGGAGTCCAGTCCTGGCAAGGTAAAATTCCAGGGGATGGCCCTAACATTTCCAACACCATTACTATTCCACCTCAGGTGATTGAGCCTTATGGGTTAATTAGTGAGGGAAGGTCACTGAGCTACTGGTGCCCCATCTCTAGTAAAGGATTATTAGTGGAGTCATTGGAGGTCGGCTCTGTAGTTGTAAGGGGAAACAGGTGGTAAGGAGAGGCTGCATCATGTAACCACTTTAATGCTGGCTTATCTGGTAAATTCTCAGATTGTCGTGTGCTAAACCCGTCTTAATATTAAGTTGAAAGGGCTGAGACAAGTCTTTGTATATATGTGTATTAAACAAAAAAAAAAGTATTTGCTAGGTAAAGAAAAGACTACTTATTGAAGAAAGTAGAAAATTCCTCAATAGATGTTAATTTTTTAATGATTTTTGCAAATGGATAAAATTAAGTGTGTCGGTGTTTGATAAAAACTTATTATATACGTTTTTATCATTTATTATATAAGTTTATCCAGTTTTTTATGTAGTTAGAATTACTTTTTATAAGATTGCTTTTTGCTGAGTTATCGCCGCTTGTTTTGGCTTTTGTGTACCTTGACTTTTTTTTTTTAATCATCTGTATTTCGGTTTTGTAAATGTATATTGATGTGCACTGATCTGATATTTGTGTAATGATGCAAAGTAATGAAGAGGAAGAGGAATCTTGAAACCCTTGTATGACAGTGATACATAATACGTAGGCTACCACCCTAAGTGAGAGGGAAAGGTTGCCAAGGTTAGGCTAGGTAAGGTTTGTCAGGAAACAGGAAAAGTGTTTCCTGACGTGAGCGTTAGTCATATGATGACCCACAGCTGGAGCTTTTGGTCATCTGACCGAGGCTTTTCGCTGTCTTACCGGTCCATCCATTTAAAAATTATGGTTGGCAAGGAAAAGGATATCCAGGGAGGTAGGAATAGTACAAAAGAGAGAAGGGAAAAGAAGGGAGGCAAAGAAAAGGACGTTACCTAGGCTGCCCTGAGGGAGGGGAAGAGAGGTGGGAATAGAGAGGCATGGGGAAGGATTAGTGGCAGGGTTGCCACCATAGGAGTGGGAAGGAATGGGGAAAAGGTGGGGAAGCAGTGTTAGAAGAGGCAAGTGGAAGGGGTAATACAAAGGCTGCCTTGAAGACTTGGTGGGGAGCGGGAAGAGAAGGTCCTCCCTAGAGGGAGAATTGAGGGGAAGGAGACAAGGGGAGGGTGACACTAAGACAACCCGGAGGGTGGAGGCAAGGGGAGGGTGACACTAAGACAACCTGGAGGGTGGAGGCAAGGGGAGGGTGGCACTAAGACAACTCGGAGGGTGGAGGCAAGGAGAGGGTGACACTAAGACAACCCGGAGGGTGGAGGCAAGGGGAAGGTGACACTAAGACAACCCGGAGGGTGTAGGCAAGGGGAGGGTGACACTAAGACAACTCGGAGGGTGGAGGCAAGGAGAGGGTGACACTAAGACAACCCGGAGGGTGGAGGCAAGGGGAAGGTGACACTAAGACAACCCGGAGGGTGGAGGCAAGGGGAGGGTGACACTAAGACAACTCGGAGGGTGGAGGCAAGGAGAGGGTGACACTAAGACAACCCAGAGGGTGGAGGCAAGGGGAAGGTGACACTAAGACAACCCGGAGGGTGGAGACAAGGGGAAGGGAAGGTAGAGAGAGAAAAGAGGAAACTCGTCGAACAATAAAGAAAATATTAAAGTTCAGCATTGAGTTAGGGAAAATTATTTAACCCACGAGGGAAAAGTTTTCAGTAATGTGGAGATGGAGAAAAAGTGAGTCAACATGATATTAAATTATTCTTTTCTTTCCTCCTTACTTAAACACTCGATTTTATCTTTATTTTCCTTACTAACAATAAAATATAAAAAATGCGACATCAGTAAGAATGTGATGGCTACGTAGGCCATCGTTCTGCTAACACCAGCAGCCTGTTTAACCAGACAGTCAACTAGAACCCGTTTATTTGGTGGCTCTTGCAGAGCGGGGTTCAATGATAAACGTCTTCCGAGGCTTCTTACTTTATTTGCAAAGTCGTGGTGGGTACACAGGCTTGTGTGTTTGTGCCCATGGCCTGGGAGTTCCATGCCCACTAGGGAGAGAGGGAGTAGACTTGTTGTCTGAGTCTGGGCCGCTGAGTGAGCGAGAGCGAGTGCGAGTGGGACCAGCATCCCACTGACCTGGGCAGGCCTAGAGAGGGCAGCACCTGAGTGCCGCGAAATATGAACTAAGCTGGCAGACAGCATAGGCTATCTGTGCAGAAAGTACAGGCTATCTACATTTGCTCGGCCACCTACTGACGCGACAATACAGGTACACGACACGACATCAGGATAACTCGTTGAGAGACGGATGCTTGTTATATAGGGTGATGAAGTGAACAACTTCATTCCTTCTTCCTTCCTCTCTCCAGGCAAACACAACTTGCTGCGACCACCTCTTCCCACCATTTATAACCCGTTTATTTGGTGGCTCTTGCAGAGCGGGGTTCAATGATAAACATCTTCGGAGGCTTCTTACTTTATTTGCAAAGTCGTGGTGGGTACACAGGCTTGTGTTTGTGCCCATGGCCCGGGAGGGCCATGCCCACTAGGGAGAGAGGGAGTAGACTTTTTGTCTGAGTCTGGGCCGCTGAGTGAGTGAGAGCGAGTGCGAGTGGGACCAGCGTCCCACTGACCTGGGCAGGCCTAGAGAGGGCAGCACCTGAGTGCCGCGAAATATGAACTAAGCTGGCAGACAGCATAGGCTGTCTGTGCAGACAGTACAGGCTGTCTACACAACAAGGAAAAGGAAATCTAGCAGCAGGCCAGGCTATGAGGGTAGTATACTCGATATTGTCGCAGGCATGAAACAGGTGGAAAGTTTTCTAGGATATCTTGGTGGTAGGGGAGATGGAAGGGGTGGTGGAAGGCTGGTAAGTGGGAGTGGTGGTGGTGGTGATGGTGATCGTGGAATTTGTACAGAAAGAATATTGATAACTGTGTTGTGGGAGTGTTGGTGAGAATTATATGAAAGTTACCAAGAGATGATTCCTGATGAGCGTCATGAGGAAGTTGGTGTTCACTGCATCAGACCGTCGTCAGTGCTACAGTTCAACTGGTCATGAACTTGTCAAATTTTCTTTAAATAGGAGTGTGTTGATAATTTTCTTTGTAAGGCATTTTACACAGTCTACCATACCTCCTGACCTCGTAAGGAGTAATTTCAGTGTATAGATTTAGAACCAGTCCCTTCAGCATCTTCCATGTGAAAATTACGGTGCATCTGTCTCGTCTTCGCTGCAGACATTTTAGACTCCTAGTAATATATAGGGGCAGTTCACTTTCTCTGTACTGTCTTCAGATCTGCAATTTGCCTGCAATAAATGGAGCTATCTTTGTACAACAGTATTCTCACAATATTGTGGTGTTTGTCGTCTATAGATACATCAATAGACTGTTGTTACTCTTTTTCATATATAATAGTCAAATAATGGTAACAAATTTAAGCAGTTTTTCTGTCGTTTACAGTAATACAGGCTGGTATTCTTACATCACGTAATCATCTATTTGTACTCACCTGTTTGTGGTGTTGAGGAGTCGAGTTCCTGTTCCTCGCCCCTCCTCTCTACTAGGTCACTCTTCATTGGCTATGTGAGCCCAATCATACCTACAGTATTCTTAAAGTTATGTATGGATCCGGTCTCTACCACTTCGCTGTTAAGGTTATCCTGAGCTGGGTGACAAGACGATGGAGGGCTGGGGCTAGAGGAGTATTACAGTAACAAACAGAAGTTGTAGATAACGAAGTGAAGGGTTGTGGGAGAGGAAAGATAAGATCATAATGTTTAAGGTAATGTACAAGAGATGTAGATAACGACTCTGTCAAGGTCACACCTTGTGCTGGAGGCACTTGTTGCTTCTGTGTGTGTGTGTGTGTGTGTGTGTGTGTGTGTGTGTGTTGGGAGTTTATCACACAACGTTACAAGTTAGGGAAAACTAGGCCTTGTTCTCTCATTTGAGTATCAACAGCGTACCGGAGTACGGAAATATTCTTAATGTACCCCCTCCCCTACCACATCCCCGCTCTGCGATACTGTGAAGGAGAAGAGAAGGGGGAAGGGGAAAGGAAATGGACGGATTTTGAGAAAGGTGAGGGGAAGAGGTTAGAAGTTCTAGAATGAAGAAAGGGTAGGGTGGAAGGGGAAGCGGTTGAAAGTGCTAGTGTGAAGGTATGGAAAGAGGTTTGATGTGTTAAGTGGGGTGAAAGTGGGTGATGGTGTGAGAAGGGAAATGTAAATAAGGGTGTGAAGGATTGTAAGGGTGACGTAAGAAGGCTAAGATGAAATGAAAAATGATGAAGAAAAGGGAAAGGGTATACAAGAGAAAGGATAAGATAGAATGTGATATTGAGTGTAGCTGAGGGAGTGGAGTAAGGGATAAGTCTACCTGTCTGGAAGGTGTTTCGGGGGTCAACAACCCCCCAGCCCGGTGCATGACCAAGCCGAGTGTGGCTACAAGTGTGAGGGGAGGAGTGGATGTACTCTGGCTACAAATGTGGGGAGAAGAGATTGTGGAGGAGTGGGTGTACTCATGCTACAAGTGTAAGGACAGGGAACGATGGTAGAGTGGATTTACTCTAGCTACAAGTGTAAGGAGAGGGAATGATGGTAGAGTGGGTGTACTCTGGCTACAAATGTAAGGAGAGGGAACGATGGTAGAGTGGGTGTACTCTGGCTACAGATGTAAGGAGAGGGAACGATGATAGAGTGGGTATACTCTGGCTACAAATGTAAGGAGAGGGGACGATGGTAGAGTGGGTGTACTCTGGCTACAAATGTAAGGAGAGGGGACGATGGTAGAGTGGGTGTACTCTGGCTATAAGTGTAAGGAGAGGGGACGAGGGTAGTGAGTGTACTCTGGCTACAAGTGTAAGGAGAGGGGGCAATGATAGAGTGGGTGTACTCTGGGTGCAGAGGAACATTCTTCATTGCGGGTGAGTGTTGGAGCACGAGGGAGAGAGAGGAAGGCCCTGTGGCAATAACCAAGGTAAGGCTGAGCGGAACTAATTCAACACGAGGACTTGGAGTGCTTAGCGAGGGGACGCTGGAGAAGCTGTCAAGGTGTCGGCACAAGCAACCAGCTCGGAGGCACGTGTTGAAATTGCTCTCTGGAGTAGGTACTCGTCGTCACCAGCCAAAAGACATGCGAGAGAGAGAGAGAGAGAGAGAGAGAGAGAGAGAGAGAAAACAGTGTGTGTGTGTGGAGTTGGAGGTCATGTTCGTTGACGAGAGTGAGGTAATGATTATTTGGAGAACCACAAACATGCCAGTCGTTGTTTATATTCCCGCGGCCAGAGTGTGGACGTCTCGCTTGCATGAGTGTATCTCTGCTCCTCTTGTTAATTATGTGCAAGTTTTTGCTTGGTCCCTGCACACTGGTGTCCCTGTGACGCTGGTGTGTCCCTGGACGTTTGAGCCAAACTTTTTTGGTCACATTAATCAGTGTTTTGTTTATTACTAAAAAGTTTGTCCCAGCCCAGCATTGACGACCATTAATTAAACCATGACACAAGCACTGGATGAGTCGTACCACTGTAAGACGCTTACGACCTTCACACCGCAAGGAGGGTCTTTGCAGTTTCAGACCTTTCACCTGCAGAGTGTAGACTAGAGGATTCACTATGGATTCCTAACTCCCTTCAGTGAGGGTCCTAGACTCCTAACCACCTTCAGTGAGAATTCTAGACGGGACTCGTAACTTCTTACATCAAAGATGCGACATAGCTAATTAGTCACAGGGAGGAATAGGACTGTAAATGAAGAATACTTTTTGTTGCACAGAACTGTTGAATTCATTGAATGATACAGTAGAAGTTCTAGGTGTTAAAGTGGAAAATAAGAATCTGGTAATTATCTTCATTTATAAACCATCGTCAGCAAAGGCTGAGAAATTCACAGATCAGATAAGGAAAATGGATGGCTGTCTTGAAAGACTAATTAACCCTACACCAAATATTATCCTCCTTGGAGATTTCAACGTTCCAAATATAAAGTGGAAGATGATTCATCACAACTTTGTGCCAGAAATAGTTCCTGGAAGCATTTTGGTTCAACAGGTACATACCAGGGAATTAATGAAGCTTTGTGAAAAGTTTGCGTTGAACCAGTAAATAACTGATCCCTTAAGAAATGAAGATACACCGGATTTGATCATCACAAACAACGAACTAATCAGAGATAAAACAATCACAAAAACAATATACTCTGGCCACAGCATCATAGAAGCACAAACAAGTATAAACACAAGGTTGGGAAACTACAGCAATAAAGTACGAGGTGGGATGTTAAGTAAATTCAACTTTAACAACCATAGAATTTACTGGGATAGAATTATTGAAGAACTATTAGACATCCTAGGGAACAGTCATGAACACCCTGAATCCTCACCAGTTCATTTAGAAGTTGAACACAGAAACATACAAGGCGTGTATTCCCCAATGTACCATTGAGGAATGTAGACCTTAGTTTATCAGATGAAGAAAAAAGGATATCGAATTGCTTAAGAGTGTGAATATGTCATAGAGGAGGAAAGATAGCCAAGCGATCACCGAGACAGAGCAAAAACTTAAGCTGTCGTACCAAACAGAAAAAGCACAAGGAGGAACGAAAAGCCATCCAGGATATTGAAAGAAACCCAAAATATATTTATACATATGCAAAATCCAAGCTAAGAACTACCTGTAGAATTGGAGACTCGTATACTGATGATGAACAGGAAATGAGCGAAATCCTAAAAAACAAAATGAGTCGATGTTGGTTGCGCAGACCAACTGACTGATCTCATAGTACTAATCTCATAGTACTGATTAGTACTAATCTCATGAAATTCTTCATAATATAAAAAGTGCAAAGAATTACTAGCACGAGCTCTCGTGCTAATAATACTTTGTTACTAGCACGAGCTCTCGTGCTAGTAATACTTTCATGATCAAGGGGTGATTGCACATAAATTGGTGGCCATAGGCATTACAGGAAAGGTAGGCAGATGGATATTTGTGTTCCTAGCACACAGAGCACAAAATGTAGTAGTAAAAAAAGAGCAAAATCCAGCACCAGCAAGGTGAAAAGCTCGGTACCTCAAAGCACAGTCTTGGCACCACTGCTGCTTCTTATCCTCATAGCAGACATAGATGAAAACATCCGTCACAGTTTGTATCACCATTTGCAGATGACACTAAAATAAGCATGGGAGTCACCTCGGTAGAGGACACTGAAAAATTACAGGAAGATATTGCAAGCAGGATTTTCCAGTAGGCTGTGAAGAAAAACATGATGTTCAGTGGTGATAAGTTCCAGTTGCTTATTCATGGAAAGAATGAAGAACTCAAAAGACATACTGTATACAAAACTCAAGAGGAACACGTGAAAAACTTGGGAATAATTATATCAGTGACTTTTCTTTCAAAGAGCACAATAAGACCAAGGTCACGACAGCCAGAAGGATGACAGGGTGGATAAGGAGATACTTAAAAAAAAAATAAGGGAAATATGCCAATAATGACACTTTTCAAATGGTTTGTGCTCTTCTGTTTGGAATATTGTTGAATGTTTTTTTTTTTTTTTTTTTTTTTTTTTTTTTTTTTTTTTTTTTTTTTTTTTTTTTTGTTGACGTCCCGTTCAAGACAGGAGAAGCATCAGAGCTTTAACAGATGCAGAGATTATTTGCGGCCCGCACAGAGCCAATGAAACACTTAAATTACTGGGAATGCCTTAAGTCCTAAATATGTATTCACTGGAGTAGAGAGAGAGAGAGAGAGAGAGACAGAGAGAGAGATACATGATAACATATGCTTGGATAGTGCTTGAGGGCCTTGTTCCAAATCGTCATAATATACTGGAGTGAGAAATATGGAAGTGCAAAATAAACTCTCTGAAGAGCAGGGTAGTGGTGGGCACAATAACAGAGCATTGTATCGACATCGTGGCCCCAGAATATTCAACATCTTACCAGAAGACATTAGAAACACTGCTGGGACAAGAGGAAACTGAACAAGTGTCTTCAGGTGCTAGATCAACCAGGTTGTCATGGATATGTGGGCCAGCAGGCCGCCAGCAACAACTTCCTGGTTGACCAGGCAAGCTCCGGACGAGCCTGACCCTAGGCTGAGCTCCGGGAGTAGAAAAGCTCTCGAAGCTCATCAAAGGTATATCAAAGGAGGCTTATGGGCTGGATTCTTAACCGCCATTATTGAAGCTGCTGGAATGGGCTCCTAACGTATATCATTGAATTTCCTGGGCTATAGACCTAACTTCCATCATTCATGGGTCTTAGACTTCATAACCTCCATCAGTGAAGGGCAGAGGAAAGAAGGGAAGCTGGAGGGAGGCAGACAAGGAGCGGAGACGGTGGCGCTCTGGGTCGGAAATTGTTCAAAGGAGGAAGCCGACTCCAAATTTGATTCCGGGACTTTTTATATAAAAAATTCTCCCTCCCCAACTCGGGTTAATATTATAAGAATTTTTTTTTAAATTATAGGTTGTTTCGTGTCTGAGGTTAAAGCCTGAATGACCAGGCAAGCACCAGCCAATAAACAAATAACCTGCATATAGGAGAGAGGACAGTTGTAACGGATAAATGGTGAGCCGTCTTTACTGCACTCTAAAAACACTTTCAGGAGGTTAAAGTATATATATATATATATATATATATATATATATATATATATATATATATATATATATATATATATATATATATATATATATATATTATTTTTTATTAACAGATCGGCCGGTTCCTACCAAGGCAGGGTGGCCCGAAAAAGAAAAACTTTCATCATTCACGCGATCACTGTCTTGCCAGAGGCCTGCTTACCCCTCCTTCAGAGTGCAGACATTGTACTTCCCATTTTCCCATCTCCAAGTGTAAAATAAACCCAGTGAAAAGCAGGGATGTCGTGGGCACAATAACAGAACGTTGTATCGACATCCGAAGAATTTTTAGCAAGAACGTTCCCTTTTAGCGAATCTGCTGGGACCTCTTAATCATTTGTGCAATCTCTTGATGATGTCTTGCTTGCAACATTCTACTCCCCCTGTGGTTGTTTTGCAACTAGAGCGCTGCCTGAGAATCTTGACCATCCTCAGTAGTAGTTTCGAATCCTGCTGACTGCGACCTTTCTTTATATATATATATATATATATATATATATATAAATATATATATATATATATATATATATATATATATATATATATATATATATATATATATATATATCTTCTTTCAACAAGCCGGCCGTATCCCACCGAGGCAGGGTGGGATACTTTCGTTTTTCCTTTTAAATTTAGTAATATATACAGGAGAAGGGGTTACTAGCCCCTTGCTCCCGGCATTTTAGTCGCCTCTTACGACACGATTGGCTTACGGAGGAAGAATTCTGTTCCAACAAGAACTAGTAGGAAAATAGAAGAAAACCCAGAGGGGTGTATATAAATGCTTGTGCATCCTTGTGTAGTGTGACCTAAATGTAAGTAGAAGTAGTAAGACGTACTTGAAACCTTGCATGTTTATGAGACAGAAAAAAGACACCAACAATCCTACCATCATGTAAAACAATTACAGGTTTCCGTTTCACACTCACTTGGTAGGACGGTAGTACCTCCCTGGGTGGTTGCTGTCTGCCAACCTACTACCATATATATATATATATATATATATATATATATATATATATATATATATATATATATATATATATATATATATATATATATATATATATATATATATATATATATATATATATATATATATATATATATATATATAAGAACATAAGAACGAAGGAACACTGCAGAAAGCCTACTGGCCCATGCGAGGCAGGTCCAAGTCTCCTACCGGCTTAAGCCAATGCACCCAACCTAGTCAGGTCAGGTCACATTGACTTAAGGGAGGAACACGGCAACCGACCTGGTAGCACAAGCTATCAGGTCTAACTCACACCCACCCACATCTACTCATGTATTTATCCAACCTATTTTTAAAGCTACACAACGTTCTGGCCTCTATAACGGTACTTGGGAGTTTGTTCCACTCATCCACAACTCTATTACCAAACCAGTACTTTCCTATATCCTTCCTGAATCTGAATTTTTCCAACTTAAAACCATTGCTGCGAGTCCTGTCTAGGCTAGATATTTTCAGCACACTATTTACATACCCTTTATTTATTCCTGTCTTCCATTTATACACCTCAATCATATCCCCCCTAATTCTACGTCTTTCTAGAGAGTGCAGTTTCAGGGCCCTTAGTCTATCCTCATAGGGAAGGTTTCTGATACATGGGATCAACTTTGTCATCCTCCTTTGTACATTTTCCAGAGAATTTATATCCATTCTGTAATACGGTGACCAAAACTGTGCAGCATAATCTAAATGAGGCCTAACCAAGGATGTATAGAGTTGAATAACAACCTGAGGACTCCTATTATGTATGCTTCTTGATATGAAGCCAAGGATTCTATTAGCTTTATTGCGAACACTTATGCAATGTTGTCTTGGTTTCAGATTACTGCTAACCAGAACTCCTAAATCTTTTTCGCAATCCATAATATTAAGATCTACATTATTTAGTTTATATATGGCATGGTTATTGTCCTGTCCAACATTTAGAACTTTGCATTTGTCTGTATTAAACTGCATCTGCCACTTCTCCGACCACTGCATCAGTCTATTCAAATCTTCCTGGAGTGCTCGAATGTCCTCGTCAGAATGAATTCGACGCCCTATTTTGGTGTCATCGGCAAACTTGCCGATGTCGCTCTTTATGCCCTCATCTATGTCGTTTATGTAGATTGTGAACAGCAGGGGGCCCAACACTGACCCCTGTGGAACACCGCTCGTGACGCTTCCCCACTCTGATTTCTCCCCATTTATGCAAACTCTCTGCTGCCTATTTGTCAACCATGCCTCTATCCAGGAAAAAATTTCTCCTATTCCATGTGCTTTAATTTTCCTCAATAGTCTCTGATGTGGGACCCTGTCAAAAGCCTTACTGAAGTCCATATACACAATATCATATTCATTACCATGATATACCTCCTCAAATACCTTAGTGAAAAAAGTTAATAAATTCGTAAGGCAGGAACGCCCCTTTGTAAAACCATGCTGAGATTCGTTGATTAATTTATGGGTAGTAGGTTGGTAGACAGCAACCACCCAGAGAGGTACTACCGTCCTGCCAAGTGAGTGTTAAACGAAAGCCTGTAATTGTTTTACATGATGGTGTCTTTTCTCTGTCTCATAAATATGCAAGATTACAGGTACGTCTTGCTGCTTCTACTTACACTTATGTCACACTACGCATACATGTGCATGTTTATTTATACACACTCATCTGAGCTTTCTTTGATTTTATCTTAATAGTTCTTGGTCTTATTACTTTTCCTTTTATATCCATGAGAAAGTATAATGAGAATCTTTCCTCCGTAAGCCATGCGTGTTGTAAAAGTCAACTAAAATGCCGGGAACAATGGGCTAGTAACCCCTTTTCCTGTAGTAATTACTTAAAAGAATAAGAAGAAAATTATCAAAGTGGGAAGTCTGAATGTGCGTGGATGTTGTGCAAATGATAAGAACGAGATGATTGTGGATGTTATGAATGACAAGAAGTTGGATGTTCTGGCTTTAAGTGAAACAAAGCTGAAGGGGGTGGGAGAGTTTCAATGGAGAGGAATAAATGGGATTAGGTCAGGGGTTTCAAATAGAGTTAGAGCTAAAGAAGGAGTAGCAATAATGTTGAAGGATAAGTTTTGGCAGGAAAAGAGGGACTATAAATGTATTAATTCAAGGATTATGTGGAGTAAAATAAAGGTTGGAAGTGAAAAGTGGGTTATCGTAAGCGTATATGCACCTGGAGAAGAGAGAAATGTAGAAGAGAGAGAGAGATTTTGGGAAATGTTGAGTGAATGCGTGGGGAGTTTTGAACCAAGTGTGAGAGTAGTGATGGTTGGGGATTTCAATGCTAAAGTGGGCAAAAATGTTGTGGAGGGAGTAGTAGGTAAATTTGGGGTGCCAGGAGTAAATGAAAATGGGGAGCCTTTAATTGAGCTATGTGTAGAAAGAGGTTTGGTAATAAGTAATACATATTTTATGAAGAAGAGGATAAATAAATATACAAGGTATGATATAGCACGTAATGAAAGTAGTTTGTTAGATTATATATTGGTGGATAAAAGGTTGATGGGTAGGCTCCAGGATGTACACGTTTATAGAGGGGCAACTGATATATCGGATCATTATTTAGTTGTTTAGTTGTAGCTACAGTTAGACTAAGAGGTAGATGGGAAAAGAGGAAAATGGCAACAACAAGTAAGAGGGAGGTGAAAGTGTATAAACTAAGGGAGGAGGAAGTTTGGGTGAGATATAAGCAACTATTGGCAGAAAAGATGGTCTGGTGCAAGTATGAGTAGTGTGGGGGGGGGGGGTTTGAAGAGAATTGGAATAGTTTTAAAAATGCAGTATTAGAATGTGGGGCAGAAGTTTGTGGTTATAGGAGGGTGGGTGCAGGAGGAAAGAGGAGTGATTGGTGGAATGATGAAGTAAAGGGTGTGATAAAAGAGAAAAAGTTAGCTAATGAAAGGTTTTTACAAAGCAGAAGTGTTATAAGAAGGGTAGAGCATATGGAGAGTAAAAGAAAGGTGAAGAGAGTGGTGAGAAAGTGCAAAAGGAGGGCAGATGATAGAGTGGGAGAGGCACTGTCAAGAAATTTTAATGAAAATAAGAAAAAAAATTTGGAGTGAGTTAAACAAGTTAAGAAAGCCTAGGGAAAGTATGGATTTGTCAGTTAAAAACAGAGTAGGGGAATTAGTAGATGGGGAGATGGAGGTTTTGGGTAGATGGCGAGAACATTTTGAGGGACTTTTAAATGTCGACGAAGAAAGGGAGGCGGTAATTTCATGCACTGGCCAGGTAGGTATACCATCTTTTAGGAGTGAAGAAGAGCAGCATGTGAGTGTGGGGGAGGTGAGGCATTACGTAGAATGAAAGGGGGTAAAGCAGCTGGAACTGATGGGATCATGACAGAAATGTTAAAAGCAGGGGAGGATATAGTGTTGGAGTGGTTGGTATTTTTGTTTAATAAATGTATGAAAGAGGGGAAGGTACCTAGGGATTGGCGGAGAGCATGTATAGTCCCTTTATATAAAGGGAAGGGGGACAAAAGAGATTGTAAAAATTGTAGATGAAAAAGTTTACTGAGTATACCAGGAAAAGTGTATGGTAGGGTTATAATTGAAAGTAGAGGTAAGACAGAACGTAGGATTGCGGATGAGCAGGGAGGTTTTAGAGTGGGTAGGAGATGTGTAGATCAAGTGTTTACATTGAAGCATATATGTGAACAGTATTTAGATAAGGGTAGGGAAGTTTTTATTGCATTTATGGATTTAGAAAAGGCATGTGATAGAGTGGATAGGGGAGCAATGTGGCAGATGTTGCAAGTATATGGAATAGGTGGTAAGTTACTAAATCTGTAAAGAGTTTTTATGAGGATAGTGAGGCTCAGGTTAGGGTGTGTAGAAGAGAGGGAGACTACTTCTCGGTAAAAGTAGGTCTTAGACAGGGATGTGTCACGTCACCATGGTTCTTTAATATATTTATAGATGGGGTTGTAAAAGAAGTAAATGCTAGGGTGTTCAGGAGAGGGGTGGGATTAAATTATGGGGAATCAAATACAAAATGGGAATTGACACAGTTACTTTTTGCTGATAATAGTGTGCTTATGAGAGATTCTGAAGAAAAACTTTAAAGGTTAGTGGATGAGTTTGAGAGTGCGTATAAAGGTAGAAAGTTGAAAGTGAACATAGAAAAGAGTAAGGTGATGAGGGTATCAAATGATTTAGATAAAGAAAAATTGGATATCAAATTGGGGAGGAGGAGTATGGAAGAAGTGAATGTTTTCAGATACTTGGGAGTTGACGTGTCGGCGGATGGATTTATGAAGGATGAGGTTAATCATAGAATTGATGAGGGAAAAAAGGTGAGTGGTGCGTTGAGGTATATGTGCAGTCAAAAAACGTTATCTATGGAGGCAAAGAAGGGAATGTATGAAAGTATAGTAGTACCAACACTCTTATATGGGTGTGAAGCTTCGGTGGTAATCTCAGTAGTAGTACCAATTCCTAGTAACCAGTTACCAGTAACCAGTGTACCAGTAGATGACTCACTACCAACCGTCTGTGTGAATCATTGACTGTATTCATATTACTGCTGACCATAGCAGGATTTCAAACACCCTCACCCGTAGGCACTCATGGGTCAGTCAAGATAGGGAGCAGAGAGAGGCAGGTTGGCTGTTGGCGCTTTCCATACTTTCCGTTATATTATACGTACTACCAGCCTACATGAGTATTCTTACCCCATCCACTTTATCGAAACCCACATGACAAATGGTGGCACCGGTGTGGCCGTGGATTTAAGGGTATTTCAGACGTTAGAAGACTGTTTGTGGGGAGCCGGCAGGTCAAAGGTGAACCGTCCACCACCTTCAGCTACTCACTACCCTCACTCTTCTCCACCCTGTGTACTCCAGCCTGCAAGCCTGTTGCAGCCATTTTTCAAGCTTCCTGGCTTAGTTCGTGTGCTAATTGCTTCAATCTCCGAGGGGTTGACCCGGATTTTGCAATTAAGCCAGTCAGTAAGCCAGACTGTGGAAGTGAACGCTAGTCAGCCTACCATCCAGCCTGTCTCTTGTCATCCACCTGCTCCTTCATACTGTGTGCATCGTTACACGTCTTCCAGTCAGCCATTCTCGTGGGTTAAGCCAGTCAGCGAACCCAGCTTCTAACCCAGCTGAGAGAGAGAAGTAAGCCACGCAAGTTCCTCTGAAGTATTGTTTCATGTATCGCTTGTGCTTGGATGCTGGTAAGAGTGGTCTTCATCATCCCTGTGGCATTGTGATTTAGTTAAGCCACCTTGTGCATGGTGAGAAGTGCGTGGCAGTGAGAGCGCACAGGGCCAGCTTGTCCCGCTGCCCCCACCACCCGCCACCCACCTCATCTACCTGTGGGGTTTTTCTTTTTCCACTGATGTACAGGGTCCTAGTACTGTTTTGGCTCACATAATTGGTTAAGAGATTGTAGCTGAGCACCAACGATAAAGCCAGTTATGTGAGTTCACCGAGAAAGCGCATTTCTTCCGACTACAGTGTGAGTGTAGGCGGCATCACCCGCAGGACAACCTTCCCCTCATCACTAGTCACTCCGTCTTCTACTCCAGACTTCAGTGACAATTTTCAAGAGACATTTTCCTGCATTTAAAGACATTTGCGTGTGTGAGACATTTACAGTGAATTTCTTGTGTACTCTAAGCTTTGTGTTTTCAGTGTAGACTCAGTGTTTCTTTGACTCATTATTTTTGCAATATTTTTCAGTGTTATCGCTCATATCTTGTGTTTCATTTTATAATTTTTATCTGTGTTTTTTTTATGCTACTCTATGTCTGTAGTAAGTATTATTGTGTAGTGTACCAGTCAGTCATTCCGTGTGAAGTAATTCATTCTTTTTTTTTTGTATTCTTTCAGCATTGTATTCTCCAGTATTTGTCATTGTAGTTCATGCAGTGATATCCACCCCAGTATACCAAATTATCCATTTATTTCTGTATACCTTTTTTTCGTATGCCAGCAGTGTCTCATTCCTCTAATTTTTTCGCAGACTTGTGTACCATTATTTTTGCCAGCAATTTTTGTCATATCAGTCACAGCAAGATTTTGTTGTAAGAATATACTAAAAAAATTAATAAGTGAATATGTTGTGTGTGCCCCGCCACTTGTAAGTGTTACACTTCCAATTTTGTTTCTTGTTTTATTTTTATTCATATTTTTCATATTTCTTTGAACAAATTCACTCTTAGTGTAATTTCAATTACTTTTTTAACGTAAAGTGTTTTCTTTACTCTGAGTAAATTGTTTTGTCTAATTTACAATTAAGAGTTAAAGTGTTCAATCAGTTTTTCTTCATATTTTTATTTTTATTATTTAACCAACATTTTCCCAGTGTAACTTTTATTACTGCATTGATTATTTCTGCGCCTTATTTTGTTGCACTTGTTCTGCAGTGAATTATTTTCTTTTATTGATATTTTTATGCATTATTATTCTCAGTTCATTATTGTTTGAGTCTTGTTTTTCATTTTATTATTTTTCCTCATGTTGTCTTTGCATTATATTTTAATTTTGTTTATGCATTCTTAGAAAATATTTAAATTTCCCAGTTATCTCTCTTTGCATACAATTTAGTGATTTTATTTTATACTTTTTACATTAATTTACAGTTTTATTAGTTAATTTCTTTATTAGCAAGAGTACAGACAGCTCATTTTGCATTTAATTCAGTCTCCAGTAATATTTTTACTTGTAAATTTCAATGTATTTTTTTTTATCTTGTCCAGCAGTCCTTTACATTGAGTTGTCCTTCCTCTTGCAGTATATCTTAGACATATTTTTTATTACTTCTGCAGAATTAGTTGCATCTCTTTTATTTTAATTTTAACATTTTATATCATTTTTATTGTTCATTATTTTTGCCTTATTTGTTCTCGTGCAACTTCTTTGCCATTATGTCTCACATACCGCCAAGTGATACTTTAGTGAATGGCGACACTCAGACCTCTCAGGCTACTGCTGCTCCTGTCATCAGTCTTCACAGTTCCTTAGCGACTGAGAGACCGAACCAGACACTGAGATACTATAGTTTTACTCGTGATTCCCTTGATTCGTTACCTTTATTCAATGGCCATGTACATAGTCTTGAAGCATGGTTTGCTGCCATTCGTTCTCGTGTTAATGCTCTAGTTGAAGGTCCTCCTTCTGAGGAAAGTCTTATCAGACTTGCGAAAGAAGCTCTTCATCGATCCCCTGCTGCTGTTCACGTTGTTGATCTCCTTGATATGCGAGACTTCAGGAATCTTACTAAGTGGTCACAATATGAGGAACTGATTCGTTCTTTCCTCGTACCAGTAAAAACAGCTGATCCATATGTCGTTCTTAGGGAACTAGTGAATGCTACACCCATGACTAATGAATCGTTGAGTGCATTTGCTGTTAGATTAGACAAACTTTTATCATCATTTATCAATGCTGTCCAGTCCTCAGCTTTTGTCCCTGACGAGGATAAACCATCCACAGCGTCGTTTGCTAAAATAGCAGCTTTTGGAGCAATCAAAGAACTAATGCTGCCTGCTTCCGTGTGTGCTTATGAGGCTAATCCCCCAACTGTGACGATGGAACCCCTTACAGCCCTAAATCATGTACGTTCCTAGTGCCCCCAGGGTACTTTCCCATGTATCAAAAGTAATTTCACCTATGCCTCAGTCTGCACCACCTCTTGTTTGCGCCACAGCGACAAATTGTGGTCGTCAACCATCTCAGCAATCACCAAGGACCAGTGTACAGAGTCATTATAAACCTCGTAGTATTCATAGTACATTCAGTAACCATAGTCAGCGGACTTGTTACAACTGTGGGTTCCGTGGCCATATTGCAATTAATTGTCCTGATAGTCACCCTAAGAGGCGTCGTGCTGATGATGAGTACCAGTCAGATCTTCCCTACTGTACTTATCATAGAATACATGGACATGACACATCCGAGTGCAATGCTCTCTACAACCTTCAGTACTCTAGGTCTTTCCATGGCCGTTCCAACCGCAGAACTCGTAGAGGAAACAGACATCGTGGTTCTCAAAATAACCAGAACCAGGCTCATTCTTCCAATTCAGGGGAATTCAAGCGCCCCAGTCAAACCGCCCCATGGTGACAGTAGGTGATAATGAGTACACCATCCCCGTTCACAATTCCTTTGAAGCCTTAAGCAGTCTCGAGAATGACAATCCTGCTGATGATGTTGCTTCACATGTCTCTGACGTAGATGATTTTGGGGATGAAGTGGAACAAATCTTTGCTGATGACAATCCACCTTTTTGTTTGCACATAACTTCCAATGCAACCATAGGCCCTATAGTGCAAGCATCTGTTCATAATGCGCCCGTTCATTTGTTCATGGACTCTGGTGCGCAAGTCAATATTATCAGGTCAAGTTTGTTTAGGGATAAGCAGTTACGACATGTCCTTCTCGTAGAACTGACTCATGTGTCCTCCCTTAGTGGAGTAGCTGGTTCTCACCTGTGTGTCCGAGGTCGGACTTCCCTCACTTTTTCTATCCAAGGTAGAGACTTCACTGCTTCCTTCCTTGTTGTCGACCAGATTACTTTCCCTGGTGACCTTCTACTGGGATTTGCTTCCATGCGAGACTTACACATTGTGCTCGACCCTTATCGATGGCATGCCCAAATTGATGACTTGATCGTACCATTTTGGGGTTACCAGCTTGGATCCAAGATCTGCCATACTGCCGCAGAGTACGACATTCGGATTAAGTCCTTACAGGCCAGTGAATTTTCCAGTAGCGTACCCAAGCGGTCAGGCACTGATGATCCTGTCACTCCTGTCTGTGTTCCTGCAACTTCAAACTTGCAAGATAGTGTCCAGTTACCTCAAGTGTCCGAGGACGCTCTGACTACCTTGAGTGCTGAGCCTATCCCTGCAATGTCTGCTAGTTCAAGTAGTAGTTTCTCCACAGGGGACGCCTTGTCGGAAAACAATTACTTGCAACTAGTAATGCCATCTCTTGTTGATGTCACATGCCGTCTGCAGAAAGACGTTTCTGTCGCAGCTAGTGCCCTCACTAGAGTGTCTGTTGTTGTTCCTAGCATTCCAGATGGTGATAACGTCCTAGTTGACAGTGATTCTTGCAAAGTAAAAGGTCTATTTGTTGAACCATCCTTACATGTTGTAAGAGATAGTAAGATCCATTTCTTCTTAGCTAACACTTCTGGTCACAGTGTTCGTCTCAGAGCAAATACCAATCTTGTTGACCTTGTTCACTATCCTTACCCTGTTCAGGTAGAGGATGAGTTGTCACCTGACCAGTGGGTCGGTGCTATTTCTGCCAGGGAGACCTCATCCACTTCACTGGATCAATCTGTTCCACCAGTTGAGGAAAAAGACATAGCTCCCTCTGACTTCCCAGTTGAAGTCAAGCGTTTGTTGACGCTGTTGAACAAACGTCGTAAAGCCATTGCCTTACCAGGTGAGAAGATGGGTATAACGAACTTATTGTCCCATCGTATTCCACTTGAACCTGGTACTAGACCTATCTACATACCTGCGTACAGAATGCCTCATTCACAAGTTGCTGTCGCAGAAGAATTGATCAATCAAATGCTTGATGATGGAGTTATTGCACCTAGCAATTCACCTTGGAATGCGCCCTTGATCCTAGTACCTAAGAAGGATGGTACTTGGCGCCCAGTGATTGACTTTAGGAAGTTAAATGCGAAAACTATTCCAGATCGCTTCACACTCCCTGTACTGGGTGATCTTTTACATAACATCGGAGATAACAAAGTCTTTTCAACCCTGGATTTGTTACAAGGGTTTTGGCAAGTCCCTCTTCACGAGGACAGCCAAGAGCTAACTGCATTCTCCACTCCTACAGGTCATTATCACTTCCTCCGTATGGCGTTTGGATTACGATCCTCCCCTATCACGTTCTCAAGGCTCATGACTAATGTCTTTAGAGGTCTCATAGGTAATGCACTTATGGTGTACTTAGATGACGTAATCGTCATGTCTAAAGACGTGGATACACACTTGAAAAGACTTGATGTAGTACTTGGTAAGCTTGAAGAAGCCAATTTAAAGATCAAACTGTCTAAATGTCAATTTTTCAGATCAGAAATTAAGTTTCTTGGTCATGTAGTCACTCCTAGAGGGGTTACGACTGACCAAAGTAAAGTAACTGCAGTACTAAATTTTCCAACTCCCAAAACTGCTGATGCTGTAAGATCCTTTGTGGGCTTAGCAGGTTTTTATAGATCTTTCATTGCCAATTTTTCTTCCATAGCTGCTCCTCTAACTGAGTTGCTTAAGAAAGATGCTCCTTTTGTTTGGACCCTCCATCAAGAAAGAGCATTCCAAACTCTAACAGAATAGCTAACATCTGCTCCAATTTTGAAATTTCCAGATTTTTCTAAGCCCTTCTATCTGACTACTGATGCTAGTTCTATTGGCATAGGTGCCGTACTAGCTCAGAAGACTGATGGCAAGTACAACGCAGTTGCATTTGCTAGCCGAGTCCTTACGAAGGCTGAACGTAATTATACAGTAACTGAGCAAGAAGCTTTAGCAATAGTATGGTCTTTAAAGCACTTCCGAGACATTATCTATCAGTACTCTGTTCATGTTTTGACAGACCATGCTCCACTGATACCTTTATTCCAGAACAAACAACCTACTGGAAGGTTAGCCAGATGGACCTTGACTATCCAAGAGTTCAATCCGACATTTGAACACTTACCTGGCAAGTCAAATGTAGTCGCAGATGCCTTATCGTGACATGTTAGTATAGTAACTGCAGACCCTCCATTTAGTGCTGAAGATGTAAAGAATGCTCAACGAACAGATCCCATGTGGTCTGGTGTGATTCGATTCCTGCTCCAGGAAGATCTTATTCTGACTGTGAAGCCACCAGCACCCATCAGTGAATTTGTCATGAACCAAGAATTACTGTATCGAACAGCCGAGTTGGGTACTCCTAGCAGAAGAGTTTACCAGTTAGTAATTCCACAGTCACTAGTGAATGTAGCCTTACAGCTAGTTCACGATGTACCAGGTGTTGCGCACCCTGGTATGGATCGTTCAGTAAAACAAGCCAGATTGAAATACTTTTGGCCTCGTATGGCAACTGATATTTCTGAGTATGTTAAGAAATGTAGTGTCTGCATGCAACATAAAGGTAATGCTAATGGTCCTAATCCAATCCAAGTGTATCCAACTACTAGCGAACCGTGGGAAAGAGTTGCGCTAGATTTGTTAACTAATTTCCAATGTTCCCTCCAGGGCAACAAACATCTATGTGTTATGGTAGACCATTTCACCAGATATTGTGAGTTAGTTCCTATTGCAGATAAGTTTGCCGAGACAGTAGCTAAAGCGTTTAAAGAACGCATTATCTGCAGGCATACCACCCCTAAGTCCCTAGTAACAGATAATGGAGGTGAATTCTGTAATGAGATTCTTGAAAATTTGTGCACCTTGTACAAGATCTCTAAATCCACCATTGTTCCTCATCATCCTGCCAGCAATGGGTTAGCGGAACGTACCAATAAGAAAGTACTTGATGTCTTGAGAGCCACTATCAATCCCAACAGTGAAACTTGGGATGTGCAGTGTGCTATAAATTCTGCTTACAATGTTTCTATAGGTGACACTCCACATTATGCATTGTATGGTGTAGATAAACGTTTGCCTTATGAGTTGCTATATTCTAATCCGAAACCAAATTACAACCCTGATGATTTCATAGCAACTCGTACCAGCTTAGCTCAAAGTGTTTTTAGAAGAATCCGTGAAACACTTCATAAATCAACAGCAGAATTTACAAGAGTCGCAAACACTCGAGCAAAGCCATCCAAAATCAAAGTAGGTTCGAGAGTTACGCTGACTAACTTTAACAAAACGTCTGCAATGCCTAAGCTTGATCAAAAGTTTGTTGGTCCTTATCGAGTAGTTGAACATATCACTGGTAATAAGTATAAGGTTAGAGAAATTAGTACTGGTCAGTATAAAGAATCGCATTTAGATCATATGAAGTTAGTATGTGATGATAATGATGTTCCAACCCAGACTAATGTGACAGACTCTGACAATCCTCCTGATCCTGTACTCTCTTCCTCTGATACTCAGTCAGACGATCAACCTGAATGTTGTTATTCCCTACGTACACGACAGGTATTGAGAAATCCTCAAGTATCATTTGTAACTACCAATTCAAATTTGCTTCAAATACAGCATGAGTTAGCTAGTGCTACAGAGTTTGATCCTCCCAGAGATGACACCCATTCTGCATATGTCAGTCTCACCCTAGCAGAGTTGGGGTTAAATGTAAATAACCTGTATAGATGAATAATTACAGTATCAACTTATCAGTATTCAAGAATTTTTTTTTGTGTTCACGTTCTCTCCGAATTCTGAGAGTTAACAGTCTAGATTTGAGTGCACCGAATCTGCCTTTCTGTTAAACACTTCTTTCTTTGTATATATTCCTTCCTCAGAATCCGTAGATCACATGAATACAGATCGATCGATCAAATTTTTTTTATCACTTCTATTGTGTAATCTCAACGTTGAGTCTCATTCGATGAGTTGTGCTATATTATACTTTGTATTGCATTACAGTTTCAGTTACGTAAGCTTCCATTCCAATATTCTACTTATGTATGTTATAATGTTCAATTGTTGTGTACTTTGACATTGTATAGAATCAGCCCAAGCCATACACCTGCCGGCTCTAGTTTGTATTAGT
>NC_091309.1:17523980-17526480 GCF_038502225.1 Cherax quadricarinatus
ATATGCAAAACAACCACTCTGAAAGAATAGAGAAATTCCAAGCGCTTTCGTGACTACTCACATTATCAAGGAACTATATGTATATATATATATATACAATGCTTCAGAGTGTGTCAGGGAAGGATAGAGCCCGCCTGCTGGCAGTGAGAGCCCCTCATGCTGGGGACTTTCTGTTGGCTGTTCCCAACTCCAGCCTTGGCACACGCCTCGACCCACAGACCATCCGCATCGGTGTTGCCCTTCGACTTGCCGCCCTTATTCTCGCCGAACACAGGTGTATTTGTGGCATTGAAGCAGCAGACCGATTCGGGTACCATGGTCTTGTGTGCCGTAAATCCGAGGGAAAGATTGCAAGACATGAGGAGGTTAATAACATTATCAAGAGGAGCCTCACAACAGCTGGATGCCCAGCAGTAAGGGAGCCACCCCAACTATGTAGATCTGATGGCAGCCAGAAGCGTCCAGATGGTATCACCCTTCAAGTCTGGACAGATGGGAAGCAGGTGGTGTGGGACTATACATGTGCATCTACCTTGGCTGATACCTATCTCCAATACACCAGGGAGGAAGGAGGGGTGTCATGTAGGGGGGTAATGATTGAATAGGATATAAGTGGGGAATATGGGAGTAAGGGATTATGTAGGCAGGGGAGAGGCAGGCGAGGTGGTAGGAGTGAGATGATTAGTGGAGGTAGGTAGGTAATGACAGGTCAGTGGTGACCACCACGACACTCTCATTAACTCTACACTACTCACTAACATATGCCTCGCCCATTCTTCACTCATATAAACATAATAAAATATAAGAAAAAAGAATAAATAACGGTGGGCAGTGAATATTACTATTCTACTCAAACACAGTTTATTATTAAGTCTTTGTACAATAATATATTTGGGAACAGAGCATTATTGTGGTTTAGATAAATGGGGTGGTACACATAAGCAGTGAGACAGGGAAATACAATCAACTTGACGAAAATGAATATAACTTTCAATATAGCACAGAGGACAGTTCACTACAGGAACTAAGCCACAGGTCCCAAGACCTATACAGCACGAGTAATGCGCCAAGCCAGTACTCTGCCCAATGCCTCCAACAGTCTCCTCCAGAGACTTCAGCAGCCTTCTCCCGAGCCCTGCACCCCAGCAGCAGCTCCGCTCGAAGTCTCTGCTCAGGAGCTCTGCACCCCAGCAGCAGCTCCGCTCGAATCTCCCTACTCAGCTCTTCCTTGGGCTTTTATGGTGGTCCAAGCACCCTCCACAACCACGTGTACGACCTGACGCCTAGGTCTGAGGCGTCAAGAACAAAAGACCTCAGACGTGGGCGTGGCTACAGACGTTTGCCAAGGCAAGGTGTGACCATATAATTGGTTAAATTAGGTCTCCCCAGAGACCTCACAAGCCCAGCTGGACTACATCACAGGGGCAGCTGCCAAAAGTCTAGAAAATATGGAGAACTTGCCCATCATTATATGTTTGTTCCCATAGGCTCAGAGACCCTTGGCTCATGGGGAAAGAGTGCATCTAAATTCCTTAAGGAGCTGGGAGAAAGACTCATCAGGGTAACTAGGGATCCCAGGGCAGCTAGTTTTCTGTTCCAGCGGCTCAGTGCGGCTGTTCAAAGGGGTAATGCCTGCTGTATTTTGGGAACACGCCCCAGCTCTGAGGAGCTGGATGAGATTTTCGCCTTATAATCGGTGATACACACGTAACAACATGTACCGTATATGCCACCTTTATATCAACAATGTATCTCTTAAATCTTCTGTACCATATTATGTAATAAAATATTCCTATTGGTAAAAAAAATATATACTAAAAGATGGGGTGGTAGGGGAAGTGGAATATTCAAACGGCTTCAGGAAGAAATCCAAATATTCTTCCTTGAAGCCTTTTTATGCACTTCTCCGAGGCTATGGGTCCACAATTTACACCAGAGGTGGACCCCTATATATATATATATATATATATATATATATATATATATATATATATATATATATATATATATATATATATATATATATATATATATATATATACCCTTAGCAAAGTAAGAAGATCAGTACCCGAAGGTAGAGTCCTGACATCTTCACTGCTTCTCATCCTCATAGCAAGCATGGATAAAAACACTACAGATATTCTTTACAAAATATACAAAATTAAACTTGAAAGTTGTCTTGGTGAAAGGCACTAAAAAATGCTAAAGGTTTCAAATTCTGCCAGAGGGCAACAGAAAATAACAGGATGTTCAGAGGTAGTAAATTCCATCTATTCTAATAAGAAAGGAATGAAGAACTGCAAAGAAGCTCTAACACAGGAAGATCATCCCATGGAACGAAGGGAATATGTAGAATATAATAATGGTAATGTTAGCTGACCTATCACCTAGAGAACACAGAAAAAGCAAATGCGCGAAGGGCAGAAAAATGACAGGATGGATAATGAGAACTTTCAAAACATGAGAAATAATTTCCGTTCAAATCACCTGTGCTAACTCA
>NC_091309.1:17528980-17551480 GCF_038502225.1 Cherax quadricarinatus
ACCTAACGGTATTGAGTTTTCGCTCCCCTGTTTTTCATTTTAGGTATCCTTCACAATCTGCCAAGCCTTTTGTGTTCATAAGTAGTAATTTCAGTGTGAAGGTTTGGGATCAATTCCTCTACTATCTTCCAGGTGTAGATCATGATGTATATTTCTCGCCTGCGTTCTGTGGAGTACAGTGCTAGGGACCTCAATCGTTCCCAGTCATTTAGATGCTTGACTGAGTTGATATAAGTTGTGTTCTCTTTTCATTTTCTAGTTAAGCAGTTTCGCCTGCTTTGTAGGAGACCGTTAGTACACAGCAGTATTGCAGCCTAGAGATTGAACGATTGACTTGGCATCTCTTGTTCTGAAAGTTCTAGTTATCTAACCTACCATTCGTCTTTCAGTTGAGAGAATAACATTGTTGTGCTTCTTGAAAGTGAGATCTTCTGACATTATCACTTCCACGTCTCTCACGCTCGACTTACGTTCTATTGAGTGGTTTAATTTTGTGTGATTACCCATCAATAATTACCTATTTGTGATTAGTTATTTGTGATAACCAGTTTATAATTGCCTATTTTCATTGTTTAGTTTGTCACACTTTTTTAATATTTTGTGCCACTCAAAAAGTTGGTTCGCATCGGCTTGGAGGTTTGCTAAGTTCTTGATAGAAGTCATGCAGATTCTAGTATCATGTGTGATGTATGTTATAGTGTTATTGTGGATATCTTTGGCTGTGTCGCAAACAATGTCGTCTATCTGCTGGTAGCGAAAATTGCAAGCCAGTGTCCTGGGTCACTGTGTTTCGTTCATTTGGTCAATGTTTCGTTCCTGTGTGAAGTTCTGGACCACAGTGTCGATCCTGGACCACTTTGTAAAGCCCCGGACCTGTATAGGAAGCCCCCCTGGTCCACTATGTGAGGCCCTGGACCACTAAGTGAAGCTCTGGATCACCATATAAGGCCCTAGACCACTGCCAAATCTTTGTCCTCTGTGCCGCCACCGCCCTTTCATCGTACACACTATTGACTGTGAATCTGGACCATCGAGCGGCAGATGGCCACATCCTCAGAGGATCCTTATGGCCAATTTCCCCTGTCTTGCTTCGTCGTGGTGTCATCCTTAACTTCCTACGAGTATGGCGCTATCTGCCCCTCACTTGCAGGTCAGATATGACCGTCGCAGAGTGTCTATATGGTCGGCGGTCCCCTACTCCTGCTACAGTGGAGTCGTCTCTCTCGTGGCAGATGAGATAGTGTGTATCGCCCAGCAAATGGGATGTTGTTTGTAGTGTTGCTTTGTGTTGGTGATGGGTGTATGGGAGGGAAATGATGGTGGATGTATGGGAGAGAGATGGTGGTGATGGTGCGTTGGAGAAAGACGGAGGTGATGATGGTGGGTGTATGAGAGGATGGGGCTCATAATGGTTGTATGGGAGGAAGATGGTGGGAGTATTGGAGGAAGGTAGTGGTGGGTATATGGGAGGGGAAATAAAATGGGATGTTGGCATGATGTGTGTAGGCCCTTTGTCTCACACATCACATTCCCACAATCTCTTGAGGTTGCTCATCAAGTGTTAAGGGACCACGACTCTTCATGACCCTCCCTTCATGCATAAAAGGGATTACCAACAAACTCCTAGCTGTCTTCAAGAGGGAACTCTACAGAGATTCTTCAAGACAGCTCCTGATTAACCGGGTTGTGGTCTGCGAACAGCGAGCCAACAACCAGGAGGCCTGGTATCTGACTGGGCCGCGGAGGCGGTTCAGGTAAACTTCGGTCCAAATCTGACCGAAACGTCTTTATAAAGTTTCTTTCTCCTATGTGTGCGAGTTATTTGTGCAATACATTGTTGTGTGACGCTGACTGTTGATCTTGACAACTTGACTATTTGTTATCCTCGAGGCGGACACAGATATAACTGCCAAGCACAGATATTACCTTCCTTTGTCGATCCTAAAGTGAGTTTGACAGTCTTCTTAGACTCAAAATGTGGTGCTGCTGACAATATTGAAGAAAAGACGCACTGTGCAGAACAAACTTTCATTGGGATATCGCTTCGAAATGTGATGATCATGATTTGATAGAGTTCATCACAGTTTTTTTTATATTCAGATCGACTTTACAGGCTAAGAGCTATTATCCTACCTTAGCTCATTTCAGAGCCCAGCCCATTCCCAGGATGCCACCAACACCAGTCGACTAACACCCAGGTACCTACTTATAGGTGAAAGGTGTAAGGTGTAAGGACACATGCCCAATGTTTACTTCCACCTATGCTGGAGATTAAACCACGGATACTTAGTATGTGAGCTGAGTGCGTTGCTAACCGAACCACGGGACACCCAGATCGAAATGTCGCCCCAATAAATGAGTGTTCTGCAAAGTGTCTCTCTTTTTCACTTCTCAGCAGAAGACAGAGATAAATGACAAACTGATGAGTGTAAGAAGCATGTTGAGCAGACAAGATTGATGGACTATCTCATTCTCTTTTATTACGTCTTGACGGAGACATGACAGTTGTCTCTCTAATCGCATAGCTTTTTTTTTTTTTTTACGTGCAGTCGGTCATTTGGTTTGCACACTTGCATATGATGCCCCGAAATTGTTGAACTTTTTAGCTATTTGAGGTCTTCTGCTAACTTACCAAGCCATTCCGCCAAAAAAAAAAAAACTCGCAACAAGATGTTTAGTTTATAATTATCACTAGGCAGACGTGTTGCGCTGTGATAAGACACATGTGCAACAGTTAGGTATTTTCATCCGGAAACATTTCGCCTATACAGTAAGCTTCTTCACTCGAGTACGTAATAGTGAACAGAAGCGTTTCGACTCAGGTATCGAAACGCTGTTTTCAGATTTGCCGGGGGCCCATATGCTACAGCAGTTATTTAGTTGATGAGTGCCTCAGGAAATGTGCCCGGTGTTATACACACCGAAAGTTCGTTTTTCTTGAGTGGTGTTTGCAGTGTTTGCCCCCCCCCCAGCCTGTATGCTGTCTACGGTCTTCTTTGACCTTCCCCAGTCTTCATGATTTTGCACTTGGTGGGCTTAAAATCCAGGAGCTATTTGTTAGACTAAGCTTGCAGCCTGTCCAGATCTCTTTGTTGTCCTACTTGATCCTCATCCATTTGAATTCTCCGCATTAGCTTCACATCGTCTGCCATCAGAGACACATCTGATGGTACCGGCCTCGCCCATGGCCGCCTCCGAGAGTAGTAAGACTTTCGAAACTCATCAAAGGTATAAAGATAAAGGCCCTAGGACTGACTCGCGTGAAACCCCGCTCGTCACAGGCGCCCACTTTGACACCTCGTCACATACCTTCACTCGTTCTTTCTTTCTTGTCAGGTATTCTTTGATCCATTGCAGTGCCTTTCCTGTTATTCCTGCCTTTTCCTCTAGCTTTTTGCACTATTCTCTTGTGTGAAACTGTGTCGAAAGCCTTTTTGCTGTCCAAGAAAATGCAGTCTACCCACCCCTCTCTCTCCTGCCTTACTTTTGTCACCTTGTAAAACTCCAGTACCGTGCTGAAACCATGCTGGTTATCGTGAATAAGCTCATTCCTTTCTCGACGCTCTACCAGTCTTTTCCTGATAAGCTTCTTCATGACTTTGCATACTATACATGTCGGTGTGTGTGTGTGTGTGTGTGTGTGTGTAGTTATAGTTATTTTGATTTTATGCTAGTGTTTTGTATATTAAGAAAGACAATAAGTATTCTATTGCAAATCTTTGCCAGTAGCAGCATCGAGGGTGGGAGTTGTTAGAGAGGTCGGGAGTTTGTTTACTCCTGGGGTATCTTAAGCTTGTCTCGCCCTGCATTATGGGAGGCGTCCTCGCGGAGCTGTCTTAATGGCGGACGTCCATCAGTGGGCGTTACCGCCAGCGTCGTCTGCAGGCCTCATGCTCCGCGGTCCTCGTCTATACTTGGAGATTACTTCAAGTCGTCTTCGGGGTCATCGTCTTTACCTGGAGATTCCCTCTAGTTGTCTTCAGGCGCTTCGTGTTTACCTGGAGATTAACTGAAGTTGTCTTCAGGAGTCTGGCTTTTACTTTCAGTTTACTTGAAGTCATTTTCGGTTTACTTATCTGATGATGCCCATGGCCAGGCTCCGGAAGTAAAGACAAAAAACTCTCGGAACTCATCAAAGATGTTTTCAGGGATCATCATCTCCCCCATCCTAGCCCATCACCTCCTGGCTGAAAACCTGGTCAGTCAGGCTATTAGTGCTGGCTGCACGCCGCTCATCACAGCCCAGCTGATCAAGAAGTGCCCTAAGAAAGGTCAAGCTCCTTCTTGAAGACAATTGATGAACTTTCGTATTTCAATAAAAGTAATTAAAATATTAAAATTTTTACATAAAATTAGAGAATTTGTTGTTTCCTCCATGTTGCGACATTGTAGCGTAGTTTGATGCAGTGTTTGTCTCACGGTGTTGCGCCTTGATTCATCAGGAGGCTTAGTCAGGGACAGGACCTTGGGGGTGTTGACCCTGGAAGCATCCTTCAGGTATCCTACAGGTACTAGTCTACGTACCTGTAATCTTCTTGTAGTCGAACCCCTGCCCCTTGCTTTTGTAGGAAGTGATTTATGTTTGAAGATTCGGGTCCTGTCTCTCTCTAGAATTTTTCAGTTGTAATTTATGATGCATTTTGCTTTATTATATTCCAAAGAGTAAAGTAATACAAGTGTCTGACTGAAGTGAAGGTTCTCGTACAATCTCCAGATCTGCAGCTTCTCTTACTTTTAAAAAGTCTGTTAGCACACAGTAATATTCCAACCTAAGGAGAACAAGAGGCTTAATTAAGGTACCATTATCAGCTTGTTTTGAAGATTCTGGTTATCCAGACTATCATTTTCCTTACTGTTGTGATGAAGACTGTTGGGATCCTTGAGAGGGAGATCCTCAGACATTATCACTCCAAAATCTCTCAATTTAGTTTTCCGCTTTATTGACTGTTTTGAGCTAATTTTACACTCCATTTTGCTTTTTGTTGCCTCAGTTTTTCCACTGAGAAGTAATTGAAATTTGAACATCATACCGTTGAAAGACTTAACTTCATATCAAGGTGGAGGTTTGCAGTGTCCCCGTGTGATGCCTCTCATACAAGTTCTAGTATCGTGTGCAAAGCATGATGAAAGTATTATAATTTGTCTTTTTCTGTGTCGGCTATGAGGATGAGAAAGATAATAGGAGCTACTTTCCCTTTTTCCCTTCATGTGGAAGATATTTTTTTTCATCTTGTCAGTAGGTTGCCGTGGCTAGCCACTGGAGGTGAGAAAGAGTCAACGCTCGTACCAAGTTGAACGTTCACAAGTGTTGCGCAGCCATCGCGTTGTCAGACGTAGAACAACATTTTTTTTTACATTCACATATATTTGGTCATATATATATATATATATATATATATATATATATATATATATATATATATATATATATATATATATATATATATATATATATATATATATATATATATATATGACCAATATATTATTACTATTACCTTCAGTACGAGTAATGACGTAGTTGGATGAATGGTGGAATGTTATGCCTCATGCTGACAGGAACTGGTAAGATGATACCGACAAGTTGTAGGTAAAAGACACTTACGTACTGATCAGGGCATTTATTAAGGAAACATTTCGCTACAAGTGGCGAAACGTGTATTTTACCTAGAACTGGTTGGCTTGAGCATCATCCACTCATGAGAGTATCTCTCCAGGGAGAGAGAGAAAGAGAATACCTGATACTATGTACATGGAAGATACTGGTGGGTCTAGTTCCAAATCTGTAAACTACTTTAAGAAGATTCTGGAATGAAATATATGAGAGGAGGTGTAAAACAGACCCAGGGGAAAAGCAAGGGGCTCCATGGGTACAATAAGAGACCACTGTGTCAACATTCGTGGTCCAAGACTATTTAACCTGCTACAAAAGATATCAGAAACATTACCGGAATAAGTGTATAGGTCATCAAAGGATAACTGGATCACTACCTTGCCAAGTACCAGATCAACCAGGCTGTGAATGGACATGTAAGCCAAAGGGCTGCTAATAGCAACAGCCAGGGTGATGAGTCAATCAACAGAGCAGCCTGACCCAATCCAGGCTACGATGGTATTAAAACTCTCGAAACCTGTCACATATATGTCAGAGGTATGGAGTGTGTATGACTGGTGGGTGTAGACGGGTGAGTCGACCTGCTTTAAGAGAGGCAGTGTGCCACACTGGTTTCTGGTAACTACCAAGTGATATTAATTGTGTGTGTGTGTGTGTGTGTGTGTGTTTGTATTAGTGTATGTGTGAGCGTGCGTGCGTGCATGTACGTGTGTACACCCCGTGTCCATGTATACCTTGTGGTCACACATGACAGTACTAGTTATTATTGATCAGTGGTGGATGGCGTGAGTATGTTCCTGCTCTCTAGCTCTCATGTTACTGCTGCTCTGTGTTCCGTGTTCCTGCTCTCTAGCTCATGTTACTGTTCCTCTGTGTTCCGTGTTCCTGCTCTCCAGCTCTCTCATCTTACTGCTCCTTTGTGTTCCGTGTTCCTGCTCTCATGTTACTGCTGTTCTGCGTTCCGTGTTCCTGCTCTCCAGCTCTGATGTTGCTGCTGCTCTGTGTTCCGTGTTCGTGCGCCATATATTAGTGTTGATGTAAACCTATGAAGAACGTTATACAATACCGTCAAGTAGATAAGTAAGACACATGTACAATAGTTGGTTGTCTTATAGTTGAAACATATCGTCTACACGGTAGGCTTCTTCAGTCAGATGCAGAGGAGTCTAAATGTGGAAACAGCTGGAGTAGTGGCGATGTAAAGACTATGCAATCAGTCCATCACCCTTGAATTAGTAGTTTTTGAGGTAGTCAGTCCCTGCTTGAACCTGGAGAAGATTTCAGCTCCATAGTTTGGAACAATGTGAGGCTCAAGCATGATATGTGAGACTTCATTCTCATACTTCAGCTTCACATTGTTTCAGACCATGGAACTGAGGGACTGACCACCTCCAAAACCTCTTCCGCAAGTTTGAGGAACTAATCACATCATCTTTACCTCGTCAGTGCTCTGCTGTCTCCATGTTTGGTTTCCTCTGTATTTGACTGAAGAAGCCTGCCGTATAGGCGAAACGTCTCAGCATTAAAGATACCCAACTGTTGCACATGTTTCTTACTCGTCAGTGTTGACGATGTTCTCGTGTTCGTATCGCAACTAGCACTGCTGCTCCTACTGCTGCTAATACCACCTCTACTGCTGCCGCCACCACCACCACCACCACCACCACTACTACTACTACTACTACTACTACTACTACTACTACTACTACTACTACTACTACTGCTGCTGCTGCTGCTGCTGCTGCTGCTGCTGTTGCTGCTGCTAGTACTAATACTGCTGCTGCTACTACTGTTACTACTGTTACTATTACTACTACTACTACTACTAAGACTACTGCTGCTGCTGCTGCTGTTACTACTGTTATTACTACTACTACTATTACTACTGTTACTACTACTACTACTACTACTACTGTTACTACTACTACTATTACTATTATTATTACTACTACTACTACTACTAGCACTACCACTGCTATTACTACTACTACTGTTACTACTATTACTGCTACTGCTACTACTACTACTACTACTACTACTACTGTTACTACTATTACTACTACTACTACTACTTTTGCTACCTGAAGAATTCTTTCGGGTATCAACGCCCCCGTGGGCCAGCGTCAGACCAGGCCCCCTGGTGGATCAAGGCCTGATCATCCAGGCTGTTACTGCAGGCTGCACACAGTCGAACATACGAACCACAGCCCAGCTGGACAGGAACTGATTTGAAGAACTTAAAGACAGCCAGAGGTTTGTTGGTAATTCCCTTTAAGCACGGAGGGGCGGCGTTGAAGAGTCGGGGACCTCTGACACTCATCAAATTCTCTCTGTTAGTGAACTCATCGAGTCAAGTTGTTGAGAGGGTTCCGTGGAGATATGATGGTTGGAGATAAACACACTTGTTGGGTTGTAACCCTTATATTAGCAGAGTGTGAGATGAGAGCCCAGCCTGCCTGCAACCGACTATAGGTCTATCCGTGGACTGAGAGGCCGCGCGTCTGACGCTCACATGCGGCATCATGTGACGTCACACATGCTAGCCGCTAAGTCTAGCAAGGGGTCATCTATATAAAACATATGGATGGTACTAACTATGATACTCAGATAACATATACAATATACGTAGGGGATCAGCAACTATGCTGAGAAAGTCTCTTATTGTCATGTGGAGTTATTTCAGTGTTCAGGCATGGGACCAGTCCCTCCAGGATTTTCCACGTGTAAATTACGATGCACCTTTCTCGCCTACGTTCCAAGGGTACAGTTGAAGATACTTAAAGTGTTCCCAGTAGTTCAGGTGTTTGATTGAATGTACACGAGTAGTGAAAGTTCACTGTACGTTTTCCAGCTCAGCAATCTCGCCTGCCTTGCAGGGGCAGTTAGTATGCAGCAGTACTCCAGCCTGGAGAGAACTACTATTCTGGTGTTGTTGCTGTTGCTACAACCATTGTTGCGGGTCACAGGTGCTGTTGTTACCATTCCTACTACGGTACTACTATTGCTGCTATTTCAGCTACTACTACTACTACTACATTGCTCGTATCTTAACTGCAATAGTTGCTGATGTTGTTCTCAATGTTACTGCTTATATTACTCTTGGTAATGGTGGTACTGTTGTTGCTGCTGCAAGTGGTAGTACTGTTGTTGCTACTGTCAGTGGTGGTACTGTTGCTGCTGCTGCAAGTGGTAGTACTGTTGTTGCTACTGTCAGTGGTGGTACTGTTGCTGCTGCTGCAAGTGGTGGTACTGTTGTTGCTACTGTCAGTGGTGGTACTGTTGCTGCTGCTACAAGTGGTAGTACTGTTGTTGCTACTGTCAGTGGTGGTACTGTTGCTGCTGCTGCAAGTGGTAGTATTGTTGTTGCTACTGTCAGTGGTGGTACTGTTGCTGCTGCTGCAAGTGGTGGTACTGTTGTTGCTGCTACCAGTGGTGGCACTGTTGCTACTACTGCAAGTGGTAGTACTGTTGTTGCTACTACCAGTGGTGGCACTGTTGCTGCTGCTGCAAGTGGTGGTACTGTTGTTGCTGCCATTGGTGGCACTGTTGCTGCCATCAGTGGTGGCACTGGCACTGTTGTTGCTGCTGCTAATCGTTAACGCCTTTTGCGAGTAATGGTACTCTATTTTTTTTCCTTGGTGGCACTTTTGCCTTTTATTACTGTTGTGAAGCCGATATTACTGTAGTTCTAACCGTTGTTGGTGGTAGTTGCTGTTGGTGCTGGTGTCGCAGCTGCTTCTGTTGCAGTACATGTTTAATGGTGCTGTTGCTAGTGCCATGTGTGTCGTTGTTGGTGTTGGCGAGGCTCTATTACTACTCTTGCTCCACTGTTGTTTGTTCAGTGTTCCCTGTAGGTTTTTCATTATTCCACTGTTATATGTTCATCATTCCACATTCGTATGTTCATCCTTTTACGCACTTAGCGTTCAAAGTGCTCAGTAAATGTCGCTACTACTACTACTATTACTCCTCGTTTCCTTCCTCGTTCTCCTCTTCCTCCTTCTCATTCTTTTTTTTCCTCCTCCTCTTCACACTTCATCCCCTTTTCACACTTTCAGGACTGTCTGGAGGAACTTATCAGGTTCAAGTTGCCTCTTGAAGACAGCCAGGGTTCTGCTGGTAATTCTTTTGCATGAAGGAAGGGCGTTGAAGCGTCCTGGTCGCGGTACATTTATTAAGTTATTCTTAATGTACTCAGTGCACCGTACTCAGTGCACCCCCCGCTTCTCATGGAATACTTTGCACTGTTTGTCGAACCCCTCTTCCTCTCGTAGGGAGCTATTTCAGTGTGAGATTTGGAACCAGTCTCTCCAGTAATTTCCTGTTATGCATTTTATATGCTTCTTGCCTGGTTTTAAAGGAGTACAGTCTGAGTGCTTTTAGTCGTTCCCAGTAATTAACGTGGTTGAACGATTTCATGCAAGCAGTCTAGGTTCTCTATACTATTGGTCCTCAACCTTCCTACACAAGTGGGCCGCATTTGGTCAAATGTATGATGAGGGCAGCACGGTTTTGTTGACACTGTGCAGTATGGAACCTACATAAAAGTGAATTCATAATTTCATGTGAGGGCCGCATCCATTTCCTAGAAGGGCCACATGCGGCCGTGGGCCGCAGGTTGGAGACCCCTGCTCTACCATCTTCAGATCTGTAATATCACCTGTTTGTGTTCAGTAATATTGAACTCGTGAAAGTATAAGCGCCTTGAAGAGTATCATCATTGTCTTGGCATCTCAGGTCTTTGCAATTAATCCGCTTTATTCAGTGGTTTGAGTTTCTTTACACTCCTTACTTTTATTATCTTCGAATTTTCCCTTGTTAAGCAAATTTTTTTTCTTTGAATATGATAATCTTCTGTGATCCAGTGGAAGACCTGGTTTTTATCATCTTGGAGATTTGTTGTGTTCTTAGTGGATGCGATGCTTGTGCAAATTCCATTATCACCTGCGAAGGACGACACAGTGCTATGATATGTGTCTGTATCAGAGATGAATACGAGAAAGATAATTGTAGTGAATATTGTGCCTCGTGGAGCGGAGGTTTTCAGGAGCGTTCTGGCATGCAACACGATCACTTCTTGAGACATTTTCCTCGTAATTGGGGATCTAAACACACTTTAACTGCCTCCGTTTTATCCAAATTGGAGCGAAATTGCGCTTGGACTCTACCATGAATTGCCTTCGTTTATTTGGAATTATCTAGGGATAAGAATCTATGTTGATGGTGTTGTTTGGTTAGCATTTTTTGTGGGATGTTGTGGTGTTACATGGAATGGAGGGAGAGAGAGAGAGAGAAATAGTGAAAAGAGGGTGATGAGAGAGGTAAAGTGCTGAGAAACAGGGAGGGTGGTGAGAGAGAGGGAGAGTAGAGTGGCTTGGCTAAATTGGAGTGCGATTGGGTGTAAAGTGATGGAGGGTGAGGGTGCTGGAGTGAGACTCTAGTAGTAGTACTTCTATTCACTCCTACCACCACCACCACTAGTACCACCATCACCACTCCTACCACCATCACCACTAGTACCACCATCACCACTACTATCACCATCAACAACATCGTCTACAACCACCTTCCCTCCCGCCTTTCATTAACCACTGCAAGTATGTATTGCTATATATGATGATTGTACATTATTATTGTACTTAGTTATGTCATGCTATCCAAATAATAATAATAATATAATAATAATATTTTTATTTACTACAAGTACATGTGCAAGGTATACAGGCCTAGCTGACATCAATGACGTTATATAGAAAGCCGCTTGTTATGCAGAGCATTTCGGGCAAATTAAGTCAGTTTTGTCTCAGGATGCGACCCACACCAGTCGACTAACTCCCAGGTCCCCCTTTTACTGATGGGTGAACACGTCCGATGTTTCCACCCCTTCACCGGGAATCAAATCCGGACCTCTCACCGTGCGAAGCGAGAGCTTTAGCCACCAGGCCATGGTGCACCGTGGCCTGATGGCCATATGTACAATTTCTCTTTTCCCTGCTCTGGGACGATGAAGATATCTTCATAAAAATAATTCTCTGGTGTATGGAATAGTTCATCTTGAGAGAAGGTAATATCCATGAATATTAACTCCAGCTCTTCTGGAACAAAACTTGTTGACGCTTCCATAGCTGATGAACCCTTACGAGAATACTAGATGTATCCTCATGGCCCCACTGAAGTCTCTAAACTCAGGCTGACAGATTTCAACAGTATGTATGAGATCCATCCTGTAGGATGAAATATCACAGGAGAACATAGCTAGCTTTCGTTCCCACTTTGCTTACGTACCCAGTTTTGCTAAATAAAAAAAATATATAGAATATTATGAGTGGCGTAAAATGAAGTGCTTTACTTAGAGGAGGCAATTCTTAATGTAGTTTAGTAATTGAGGGAGGAGGGAAGAGTAGGGTTAGAGGAGATAGATAGATAGATAGAGAGAGAGAGAGAGAGAGAGAGAGAGAGAGAGAGAGAGAGAGAGAGAGAGAGAGAGAGACAGAGACAGAGAGAGAGACAGAGACAGAGAACGCTGGAAGAGTCTACAGTAGGAAGTGGACCGTGGGCCTCCTCACACTGTGTTCCTCGCCCTTATTCATCCTTCCCCATTGTGGGCCCCACATTGTTCCTGACCCTTACTCAGCCTCCCTCACCCTACGTTCACCCGAGAGATGAGTGTTCCGAGTGTTCCTTCCCTGTAACTGTTGTGTGGCTATAACTTAATCTATCCTCAAGCACCCCCCCCCCCATGCCTTGCTAGGGCGGGGGAAGGGAAGATGGGGAGGTACACTAACTTTGTAGCACGAGAAAAACGTTACCTCGTGAACTGGTGTACTCACCTATTTGTACTCACCTATTTGTGGTTGCAGGGGTCGATTCACAGCTCCTGGCCCCGCCTCTTCGCTGATTGCTACTAGGTCCTCTCTCTCCCTGCCCCATGAGCTCTATCTTACCTCGCCTTAAAACTATGTATGGTTCCCGCCTCCACCACGTCACTTTCTAGGCTATTCCACGGCCTGACTACTCTATGACTGAAGAAATACTTCCTAACATCCTCTGTCTGTCTGTCTCTGTCTCTGTCTCTGTCTCTGTCTCTGTCTCTGTCTGTCTGTCTGTCTGTCTGTCTGTCTGTCTCTCTCTCTCTCTCTCTCTCTCTCTCTCTCTCTCTCTCTCTCTCTCTCTCTCTCTCTCTCTCTCTCTCTCTCTCTCTCTCTCTCTCTCTCTCTCTCTCTCTCTCTCTCTCTCTCTCTCTGTTGCAAAGGCAGCTGTTCAGGACGAAATCTTCTTTAAATGCTAGTAATGATATATATCACAAATTATATACACTGATGGATCTAAGCAGGACTTAATGGCAAGGCTGTATCTGCTCTTGTTGCCAGTTCCCTAGATAAGAATTCTCCTCTCTAGATAAGAATTCTAGCAGCTATGTTGAGTTAGGCATAAGAATTAACAACTGGGCGTTTACACCGCAAACTGAATTGTTTGCCATCCTAATGGCACTACAGTTAGCCTACGACACTGAGCTTGACTCTTTGATTATTATTGATTTTGTGTCATTAAAGGCACGTGACTCATGTAATGGGTCCTTCAGCATGCTCATTGCAGAAGCCAGGTATAGATACTTATATATCAAGAAAAGGGAATTAATGCAAAAAAGTTTTACGGTTTCTATCACACATTGAATTACTCCTTCATGAGAAAGTTGATAAGGTAACCAAAGTATACCATGAATGAAAACGTTGACTATATCTTTATCATATCTATCTCTAGCATTAGGAATAATGAAGAATTGAGACACTTATGCAACACATAGGAATCTTGTATTGAACTGATGAAGCCACTGTGTGGCGAAACGTTTCTTCAATATAGATTCCCATGTGTTGCATAAGTTTCTCAATTCTTCAACTTGTCGGTTTTCGAAACCATTCATCACATTAGGAATAATATTTGGAGGGAAGTAAATAATGAGTGAGTGTGATAGGAATACAGTTATATGCCTGGGAAGATCTGCTGATATATTACATGAAGGTAGACAAGCATTTCTACGGAGCAACTTGTAATGTGTACAGACTGACTGATGTTGTTGTAGCCAGGCTTAGGCATCGTTGTAAGTATTTCTGGGAGTCTGGCAGACACAGATGATCATGCTGAGTGCAAAGTATATGGTCAGCTTTATGCTCTGTTGAACACTAATGTGCTTCATTGTACACATTGAGAAATAGAGATAAGCAGTATACCTCTATTAATGAACATAAAATACCAGACATATTAAGCAAATAACCTAAATTTGTGTTCATCAAATAAGAGTTGTAGTTATAAATCCAGATGTACTGTTGTTAACCCTTTTGGAGCCTAGTTCCTAGTTATTTTTTGTATCTATATGCTCTTGCGCTGCCCTCCACACGATGGATATGGGGTACACAGTGAACTAACCGCTTCCTCGGCGAAATCTTAAAAAAAAAAAAAATATAATCTCTCTCATCAGTATATTTTATTTTCATTTTTGAGAGAGTGCAACATTAGCATAGTTCTGAGTTATCTTCTTTGTAATTTACATATTTTCTTTTGTGTTCCTCATATAAGAAAGGAGCATGCGCCTTGTGTCTCCCAGGTCATGCTCTCAAGGCACTGGTTGATGTTCACATTGCTTCCCAACATAAGGTCATGATATATGTGTCCCTAATTAGTATGTTTATTGTTGACAATGAATTGGCTGGATTAATTCTCATGATGACTGGTATTAGAGCGCTCGGTTCTGGTGTCTAGAGTTTGATGTGTTTAACACTGTTGTGTTTGGATGAAATGACGTACAAGTTGCAGAACAAGTTATTATTGAGGCTTGATTTCATTCTTGTGTAGAGCTTTATTGGGTCATAACTTGATAAAGCTCTACACACACACACAACGATAGTGCCTATAGTTTTATAAAACTGAGGACTGAGCTTTATCATAACTTGATGAAGGTCAGGTCTGAGCTTTATCAAGACATGATGGAATTCATACATGGGATTTATCAAAACTTGGTAAATCTCAGAACTGAGTGAAACGTCTAAAGTAAAGGCTTATTCTGCATAACCGGGCTTTATATGTTATCTTTTATCTCTTAAATACTTAAATTTCATGTTTAATATCAAAGTTTATATTTCCAGTTACATCATTTCAGCAGCATCGTTTATGGTTTTACGTAGTACATTACAGATGAGGTGACGCCACCGTGTGACCTCTTTGTATGGACTCACCAGATAATGTCTCCAAGTCTCGTGTACGGTAGACACCTATATTTGGAACTACCATTTGTTTGATTTAAGTGTGGTGGGTTGGTCCCAACACATCTGAGACACACACACAAACACACACACACACACACACACACACACACACACACACACACACACACACACACACACACACACACACACACACACACACACATATATACACACACACACACATACACACACACACACACACACACACACACACACACACACACACACACACACACACACACACACACACACACACACACACACACACACACACACACACACACACACACACACACACACACACACACACACACACACACACACACACACACACACACACACACACACACACACACACACACACACACACACACACACACACACACACACACACACACACACACACACACACACACACACACACACACACACACACACATATATATATATATATATGTAGTAGGTAGTAGGTTGGTAGACAGCAACCGCCCAGGGAGGTACTACCGTCCTGCCAAGTGAGTGTAAAACTGAAGCCTGTAATTGTTTTACACGATGGTAAGATTGCTGGTGTCTTTTTTTTTATCTGTCTCATATACATGCAAGATTTCAGGAATGTCTTGCTACTTCTACTTACACTTAGGTCACACTACACATACATGTACAAGCATATATATACACACCCCTTTGGGTTTTCTTCTATTTTCTTTCTAGTTCTTGTTCTTGTTTATTTCCTCTTACCTCCATGGGGAAGTGGAACAGAATTCTTCCTCCGTAAGCCATGCGTGTTGTAAGAGGCGACTAAAATGCCGGGAGCAAGGAGCTAGTAACCTCTTCTCCTGTATATATTACTAAATGTAAAAGGAGAAACTTTCGTTTTTCCTTTTGAGCCACCCCGCCTCGGTGGGATACGGCCGGTGTGTTGAAAGAAGATATATATATATATATATATATATATATATATATATATATATATATATATATATATATATATATATATATATATATATATGTCTGTGTGTGTGTATATATTATTATTATTAGATGTATATGTACATAATAAGTGCGGTGATGTCACGATGATGGGCGTAGATGATATCTAGTGGGTGAGGCAAGGTTAGTACACGAGCTTGGACTTGTGAGCGCCTGAGTGTATGCTTGGGCTTGTGAGCGCCTGAGTGTATGCTTGGACTTGTGAGTGCCTGAGTGTTTGCTTGGACTTGTGAGCGCCTGAGTGTATGCTTGGGCTTGTGAGCGCCTGAGTGTATGCTTGGACTTGTGAGTGCCTGAGTGTATGCTTGGGCTTGTGAGCGCCTGAGTGTATGCTTGGACTTGTGAGTGCCTGAGTGTTTGCTTGGACTTGTGAGCGCCTGAGTGTATGCTTGGGCTTGTGAGCGCCTGAGTGTAGGCTTGGACTTGTGAGTGCCTGAGTGTATGCTTGGGCTTGTGAGCGCCTGAGTGTATGCTTGGGCTTGTGAGTGCCTGAGTGTTTGCTTGGACTTGTGAGCGCCTGAGTGTATGCTTGGACTTGTGAGTGCCTGAGTGTTTGCTTGGACTTGTGAGCGCCTGAGTGTATGCTTGGACTTGTGAGTGCCTGAGTGTTTGCTTGGACTTGTGAGCGCCTGAGTGTATGCTTGGACTTGTGAGCGCCTGAGTGTTTGCTTGGGCTTGTGAGCGCCTGAGTGTATGCTTGGACTTGTGAGCGCCTGAGTGTTTGCTTGGGCTCGTGAGCGCCTGAGTGTATGCTTGGACTTGTGAGCGCCTGAGTGTATGCTTGGGCTTGTGAGCGCCTGAGTGTATGCTTGGACTTGTGAGCGCCTGAGTGTATGCTTGGGCTTGTGAGCGCCTGAGTGTATGCTTGGACTTGTGAGTGCCTGAGTGTATGCTTGGACTTGTGAGCGCCTGAGTGTATGCTTGGGCTTGTGAGCGCCTGAGTGTATGCTTGGACTTGTGAGCGCCTGAGTGTATGCTTGGACTTGTGAGCGCCTGAGTGTATGCTTGGACTTGTGAGCGCCTGAGTGTATGCTTGGACTTGTGAGCGCCTGAGTGTATGCTTGGACTTGTGAGCGCCTGAGTGTATGCTTGGACTTGTGAGCGCCTGAGTGTATGCTTGGACTTGTGAGCGCCTGAGTGTATGCTTGGGCTCGTGAGCGCCTGAGTGTATGCTTGGACTTGTGAGCGCCTGAGTGTATGCTTGGGCTCGTGAGCGCCTGAGTGTATGCTTGGACTTGTGAGCGCCTGAGTGTATGCTTGGGCTCGTGAGCGCCTGAGTATATGCTTGGACTTGTGAGCGCCTGAGTGTATGCTTGGGCTCGTGAGCGCCTGAGTGTATGCTTGGACTTGTGAGTGCCTGAGTGTATGCTTGGACTTGTGAGCGCCTGAGTGTATGCTTGGACTTGTGAGTGCCTGAGTGTATGCTTGGACTTGTGAGCGTCTGAGTGTATGCTTGGACTTGTGAGCGCCTGAGTGTTTACTTGGACTTGTGAGCGCCTGAGTGTATGCTTGGACTTGTGAGCGCCTGAGTGCATGCTTGGACTTGTGAGCGCCTGAGTGCATGCTTGGACTTGTGAGCGCCTGAGTGTATGCTTGGACTTGTGAGTGCCTGAGTGTTTGCTTGGACTTGTGAGCGCCTGAGTGTATGCTTGGACTTGTGAGCGCCTGAGTGTTTGCTTGGACTTGTGAGCGCCTGAGTGTATGCTTGGACTTGTGAGCGCCTGAGTGTATGCTTGGACTTGTGAGCGCCTGAGTGTTTGCTTGGACTTGTGAGCGCCTGAGTGTATGCTTGGACTTGTGAGCGCATGAGTGTATGCTTGGACTTGTGAGTGCCTGAGTGTTTGCTTGGACTTGTGAGCGCCTGAGTGTATGCTTGGACTTGTGAGCGCCTGAGTGTATGCTTGGACTTGTGAGCGCCTGAGTGTTTGCTTGGACTTGTGAGCGCCTGAGTGTATGCTTGGACTTGTGAGCGCCTGAGTTTATGCTTGGATTTGTGAGCGCCTGAGTGTATGCTTGGGCTCGTGAGCGCCTGAGTGTATGCTTGGACTTGTGAGTGCCTGAGTGTTTGCTTGGACTTGTGAGCGCCTGAGTGTATGCTTGGACTTGTGAGCGCCTGAGTGTATGCTTGGACTTGTGAGTGCCTGAGTGTTTGCTTGGACTTGTGAGCGCCTGAGTGTATGCTTGGACTTGTGAGTGCCTGAGTGTATGCTTGGACTTGTGAGCGCCTGAGTGTATGCTTGGACTTGTGAGCGCCTGAGTGTATGCTTGGACTTGTGAGCGCCTGAGTGCATGCTGGGGCTCATGAGCGCCTGAGTGTATGCTGGGGCTCATGAGCGCCTGAGTGTATGCTGGGGCTCGTGAGCGCCTGAGTGTATGCTGGGGCTCGTGAGCGCCTGAGTGCATGCTGGGGCTCGTGAGCGCCTGAGTGCATGCTGGGGCTCATGAGCGCCTGAGTGTATGCTGGGGCTCGTGAGCGCCTGAGTGTATGCTGGGGCTCGTGAGCGCCTGAGTGCATGCTGGGGCTCGTGAGCGCCTGAGTGCATGCTGGGGCTCGTGAGCGCCTGAGTGTATGCTGGGGCTCGTGAGCGCCTGAGTGCATGCTGGGGCTCGTGAGCGCCTGAGTGCAGGGTGGGGCTCGTGAGCGCCTGAGTGCATGCTGGGGCTCGTGAGCGCCTGAGTGCATGCTGGGGCTCGTGAGCGCCTGAGTGTATGCTGGGGCTCGTGAGCGCCTGAGTGTATACTGGGGCTCGTGAGCGCCTGAGTGCATGCTGGGGCTCGTGAGCGCCTGAGTGCAGGCTGGGGCTCGTGAGCGCCTGAGTGCAGGCTGGGGCTCGTGAGCGCATGAGTGCAGGCTGGGGCTCGTGAGCGCCTGAGTGTATGCTGGGGCTCGTGAGCGCCTGAGTGCAGGCTGGGGCTCGTGAGCGCCTGAGTGTATGCTGGGGCTCGTGAGCGCCTGAGTGCAGGCTGGGGCTCGTGAGCGCCTGAGTGCAGGCTGGGGCTCGTGAGCGCCTGAGTGCAGGCTTGGGCTCGTGAGCGCCTGAGTGCAGGCTGGGGCTCGTGAGCGCCTGAGTGCATGCTGTGGCTCGTGAGCGCCTGAGTGCAGGCTGGGGCTCGTGAGCGCCTGAGTGCAGGCTGGGGCTCGTGAGCGCCTGAGTGCATGCTGGGGCTCGTGAGCGCCTGAGTGCAGGCTGGGGCTCGTGAGCGCCTGAGTGTATGCTGGGGCTCGTGAGCGCCTGAGTGCAGGCTGGGGCTCGTGAGCGCCTGAGTGCATGCTGGGGCTCGTGAGCGCCTGAGTGCAGGCTGGGGCTCGTGAGCGCCTGAGTGTAGGCTGGGGCTCGTGAGCGCCTGAGTGCAGGCTGGGGCTCGTGAACGCCTGAGTGCAGGCTGGGGCTCGTGAGCGCCTGAGTGTATGCTGGGGCTCGTGAGCGCCTGAGTGCATGCTGGGGCTCGTGAGCGCCTGAGTGCAGGGTGGGGCTCGTGAGCGCCTGAGTGCATGCTGGGGCTCGTGAGCGCCTGAGTGCATGCTGGGGCTCGTGAGCGCCTGAGTGTATGCTGGGGCTCGTGAGCGCCTGAGTGTATACTGGGGCTCGTGAGCGCCTGAGTGCATGCTGGGGCTCGTGAGCGCCTGAGTGAAGGCTGGGGCTCGTGAGCGCCTGAGTGCAGGCTGGGGCTCGTGAGCGCCTGAGTGCAGGCTGGGGCTCGTGAGCGCCTGAGTGTATGCTGGGGCTCGTGAGCGCCTGAGTGCAGGCTGGGGCTCGTGAGCGCCTGAGTGCAGGCTTGGGCTCGTGAGCGCCTGAGTGCAGGCTGGGGCTCGTGAGCGCCTGAGTGCATGCTGTGGCTCGTGAGCGCCTGAGTGCAGGCTGGGGCTCGTGAGCGCCTGAGTGCAGGCTGGGGCTCGTGAGCGCCTGAGTGCATGCTGGGGCTCGTGAGCGCCTGAGTGCAGGCTGGGGCTCGTGAGCGCCTGAGTGTATGCTGGGGCTCGTGAGCGCCTGAGTGCAGGCTGGGGCTCGTGAGCGCCTGAGTGCATGCTGGGGCTCGTGAGCGCCTGAGTGCAGGCTGGGGCTCGTGAGCGCCTGAGTGCAGGCTGGGGCTCGTGAGCGCCTGAGTGCAGGCTGGGGCTCGTGAGCGCCTGAGTGCAGGCTGGGGCTCGTGAGCGCCTGAGTGTATGCTGGGGCTCGTGAGCGCCTGAGTGCAGGCTGGGGCTCTAACATGACTCACTTTAAAGGTATAACGGCATTCTTTGAAAATTCTTGAAAATATGTATATACTCAAAATATTTCGAAAAATTGTTTGTATTACTTATTAAACAAGAGATTCAGGCAAGTTTCTCTTACATCATTATAAAAAAAGAAACGCTAAAGTTTCCCTTAACTTATATTAGTTATTTATGATAAATACTTAATATAACGAAATTATTTGTTGAACTGAAAGCGGGGTGTGAATTATAAACGTCTTCGGAAGCTTCTTACTTTATTTGTAATGTCGTGGTGGGTACACAGGCTTGTGTGTTGTGCCCATGGCCCAGGAGGGCCATCCCACGAGAGGAGAGAGCTAGTAGGCCTTGTGTCTTCCTGCTAGGCCGCTGTGTGAGTGAGAGCTTGTGGGACCAGCTTCCCACAGACCTGGAGCAGACCCAGAGGGCAGCACCTTAGTGCCGCAAAATATGAACTAAGCTGGCAGACAGCATGTACTGTCTGTGCAGACAGTACAGGGTGTCTACATTCACTCGGCCACCTACCTTGCGGGATTGGTGGTAAAAGAAACTCGGTCTCTCTCGTAGGAACAGGGCACAGAACACAAAATAAAAAACATGTATATACATATGGACATGGAAAAAAAACTTCCTACAGGGAGAGAAGAAAAAAACATGGGTGTGCTAAACATCGTTGTCATAGGCAGTGAGCATCGAAGGGCATCACTGCACACCTTCCTGCATCTGGACAGATACTGCAACACAGGAGAAATCCTTGCGGCTGAGCTGTGATGTAACAGGTTACTGTCTCCTCTAGAACGGTGAAGCAGTCATCGTAGGAGTTCCTGAAGGTTTTCACTCAACCTGGCTGGCAAGCTACTCAGGAGGACACTTCTCGACTGGTACTGTCGCTGGGCTGTCACTGCCGGCGAGTGTGGAGTGAGTCGTGGAGCAAGTCGTGGCAGAGACGACTGGGCGAAACATCTGGGAGTCGTAACATCATACACCAGACTGCAGTGAGTGAGCTAGCAGTCAAAGTGACATCTTTGTGCAGGCTGCTCACTGAAGCTTGTGACACGAAGCTGACACAGTGCCTGCCGACAGGGCTAACTGCAGCTTGACGAGTGTCATTCTCTCGGCAATTGGAGTTATAGCAGAGGTTAGTCTAAGCGTCCCCAGACTTGTTTCTCTACATATAACTGCACTCTGAAGGTCTGGAGGTGAAGTGAAACAAATCTCGATGGGAATCATAGCAGGTACGATTCTGCAGAACATCTATGAGCGATGAGAATAAGAGCTTTCTGTACAAGGGGGCTCATACGCTCAGGGACTGACTGATATCAGCTGTCAAACGTGCTGGTCACACGGGTGACTTAACACAGTGGTGCTACTCAGGTCTGGCTCAGACCTCACTGGACACACTGAAAATTTTACACACACCCGTGGTACATGTGGTACAACATGGCTTAACTAGCAAATGCTGCTTTTCTGTGCACAAAACTGACACTAAGCCATACACTAGCATGTGAAAACACTGACTGAGAGGAATTAACACACGACATATATCTTCTCTCAGTCTTCTCGACAGTACTGAAATAATTACTAGAACACTCGATGTGACATCATGTGATGTCAGGCGTGATGTCGCAAGGTGACATCAGCAGCATTGTGACATCAGCAGACATCGAGGTGACGTCAGGCAGACATCGTGACGTCATGAAGTCGTGCAGCATCGTCGGTGACGTCAATGTGATGCGGGCAGCAGACCACAGCATGAGGCCTGGGACATCTGGCTTGGTAACTCACGTGGCTTGTAGATCCACATGACATCGCCCACACCCCACGTGGCGTCTGGATCTACGTGGTGTCGTGATCTACGTGGCATGCTGATCCACAGGGCTTGCTGTTCCACACGGCTTGCTGATCCGCGTGGCTTGCTGATCTATGTGGCATGCTGATCCACATAGCTTCGAGTGGCCTCGGGCACTCAGATACACAGCATTGGCAATGAATTTACACAAAAAACAGCAGAAAACACAGCAGAGGGAGTGAGTAAATAGTAGTGGAGTGTGGTGGTAGCCTGGTGAGATGTGAATAGGGCGAGCGTGGGTGAGCGTATGGCGAGGGAGGATCTGGCCACTTCCTCCTCTCCCACCCACAAACACAGGGAGACACACTGGATGCAGAAATCACCACAAAACTCACCTCTGGCTTGCTGAAACAGCTGTGCTGAGCTGAACAACAACAGCAACAACATACAAGTGACGCTGAAGACGTGACTTGAGAAACAGCGTGGGATGCTGTAGCGTCTGGAATTCTCGAAAAAATTTTCGAAGAAATTCGGCAAATTTCGGCTAGATCCTGCTGGTACCTGTGTCTGGATGCTGAAACGTGCAGACATGACATCAGGATAACTCGTTGAGAGACAGATGCTTCTTGCATGG
>NC_091309.1:17556480-17558980 GCF_038502225.1 Cherax quadricarinatus
TTTTTATTTACTATATTCCATTAATTTTACCTTCTAAGATTTTACTCTGTGCTACGTGTATTTTCTGAAGTGTTTTCGTCTCAGAAAATTAATGAAATCGGATTATTTACAAGCCGAAGTGCTGTTCACTGCGGTTCGTTAAACACCATTCATTAGAATTTGCTCGTTCCAATGAAAGGTATTAAATTTCCCCGCGAAAAAATGCATTCATAGGCATTACACGAGAAAAATTTGTATTCTGCGTTTTGTCCCGCGAACAGTTTGGCGGGCGACCACATTTTTAATTTTTTGTGGGAACGAATAGTGGGTAACTGATGCAGCCTTACGAGGCATGACTAGCGATCACCTGTCCTCTTAGTGTTGCACTCGTGGTGTATACTCCTTGGTTTAGAAAGACACGTAAGCAAACACTATGACATATTTATTAGAAAACGTTTCGGTCCTGGGACCTTGATCACCTTGCTTACGTGTCTTTCTAAACCAACTTGTCGGTATTTATTACCAAGGTTTATACCATGTATACTCCTTACCCGCATCTCTATCTAGTTCTTGTTAATGTGTTTGCTCAGTGTGTGTGTGTTTGTGTAAGTGCATGCGTGTATGCATATTACTGTGTTTGGTTACTGGGCTCTTAATAGCTCTTTCGTATATTTTATATTTGCATGTAGTACTTTTACAGTGTAACTTTTACAGTGTATTTTGTCACACGTCAACGTGAGGGGTGTAAATATTAATTTCAGTTACCCAAGAATTAGGTGAGACGAGATGAACAATGAGCTGAGAACCATCCCGTGGGAGACCATGATAAATTAGACACATATGCAACACTTGGGTATCTTTATTGAGGAAACGCAATAAAGATACCCAAGTGTTGCATATGTGTCTAATTTACGAACTCTTCGGTTCTCTGAACCATTCATCTGCATGGGAGACCATCCTGAGCAATCTTAACCCAAAATAATTTATGGAAGACCCGAATGCTGCTGTTGATTAAGCTTAGGAGATCCTACAAAATTGTTAAAACAAATCAAAAATATCACAACAAACTGCCGAAAATTTACACTGACAAATTAGCAGACCGGGCCGCGGGGGCGTTGACCCCCGGAACTCTCTCCAGGTAATAGAGCATAAACCAAAGCATTCCTACAAGACGGAAGTTATACAAAAACAAAAACAACAAAGTCTTTTATGAAATTAATTAAGAAAAATCGTAAACGGCGAAGAAATGAGCTAATTTCTATAAGAACTTTATGAATCATTGTCCAGTAATCCAATCGATACTATGAGAGTTGAAAAAAAAAAAAACCCAGATAATTTCTTCACTCTGAGGTGGAAGGGAGGGAGGGTGAGGGGAAAGGGAGTGTGAGAGAGAACAAATTGAGGGAATGAATGAACTCTGATGAAGAAGGGGGAAGGAAGAAGGATGAAAATGAGTTAAGGAGGAATGGGAGGGGGAGAAGAAGGTAAGATAAAAAGTGCTTCTCACTCGGTAGTGAGTATGAGTGATTTACATTTTGCATCATCATGAAATTTTTATAGGATATATTCCGCACTGCCCAGCACTCGTACACGTATATACATATAAGGTTTTTACATGTATATTGTATGGGTATATTTTTTTTTTTTACCGTGAAATGTAATTCCTTAAAAACTCTTTCGTGATAGAAGGTTACTGGTTAGGAGAGCTGCGGCCGCAAGGTGTGTGCGCAGGTGGCCCCCTGCCTTGGTCTTGCTGGAGGGAGGGTGGGATGCAACCATCTAGGGAAGGAATAGGGTGGGGAAGGAGGGAGGGAGAGGAAGGAGGGAGAAAGAGTATGTTAGTGAACGAGTTTGAGTCACCAGCCCCACACGCACACACATGCACATTACAACTTCCACGTACTCTAACATAAATATAGTAACCACGGACCATGAATATACACACACACCCCTAGTAGCGACCAGCGAAGAGGCGGGGGCCAGTAGCTATGATCGACCCCTGCAACCACATGTAAGTGATTTAAAGTAGGTGAGTACACACACGCGCGCTCGCACACACACACACACACACACACACACACACACACACACACACACACACACACACACACACACACACACACACACACACACACACACACACACACACACACACACATACACACACACACACACACACATATACACACACGCACGCACACACACACACACACACACACACACACACACACACACACACACACACACACACACACACACACACACACACACGCACACGCACACGCAGACACACACACACACACACACACACACACACACACACACACACACACACACACACACACACACACACACACACACACACACACACACACACACACACGGACTGACGACACTGGAGTACAGAAGGGTCAGGGGAGACATGATAACGACATACAAGATACTGCGGGGAATAGACAAGGTGGACAGAGATAGGATGTTCCAGAGAGGGGACACAGGGACAAGGGGTCACAACTGGAAG
>NC_091309.1:17561480-17566480 GCF_038502225.1 Cherax quadricarinatus
AGCTCTGCTCGTGACTGCTCTGAACAAAAAGTGGTCTACCTCGAGTGATTCACAACTCACCCACAGAAGGTACCGTATACACTCTTACTCAACTATTTTTTTTTTATTTTCCAACAAGCCTAGTGGTTAACAGAGTTAAATCGGAGGCCGCCATAGTGAAAAGCTCTGTTCCACAAGGCACAGTACTCGCCCCAATCCTGTTCCTCATCCTCATATCAGACATAGACAGAGATGTAATCCACAGCACCGTGTCATCCTTTATAGACGATACTAGGATCTGCATGAGGCTGTCATCTATTGAGGACACTGTTAACCTCCAAGAAGATATAAGCCAAGTTTTCCAGTGGGCAACGGAAAACAATATGATGCTCAATGAAGACAAATTTCAACTAATCCGTTATGGAAAACTGGAGGTGATAATAACTAGAACCGAGTATACTGTAAACTCTGATCATACAATAGAGCGGAAAAATAATGTAAGGGACCTGGGAGTAGTAATGTCTGAGGATCTCACTTTCAAGGATCACAACAGTGCCACGATCACAACTGCAAAGAAAATGATAGGATGGATAATGACAACGTTTAAAACAAGAGATGCCAAACCAGTGATGATCCTTTTCAAATAATTTGTTTTCTCTAGGCTGGAATATTGCTGCACGTTAACATCTCCTTTCAAAGCAGGTGAAATTGCAGATCTATCAAGCACCTCATCTACTGGGAACGCTTGGAAGCACTTGACTTGTACTCGCTGGAACGCAGGAGAGAGAGATTTATCATAATCTACACTTGGAAAATCCTAGGAATGGTCCCGAATCTGCACACAGAAATCACTCCCTACGAAAGTAAAAGACTGGGCAGGCGATGCAAAATACCCCCAATTAAAAGTAGGGACGCCATTGGTACACTAATAGAAAACACCTTAAGTGTCCGGGGCTCAAGACTGTTCAACAGCCTCCCACTAAGCATAAGGGAAATTACTAATAGACCCCTGGCTGCCTTCAAGAGAGAGCTGGACAGATACCTAAAGTCGGTGCCGGATCAGTAGGGCTGTGGTTCGTACGTTGGGCTACGTGCGGCTAGCAGTAACAGCTTGGTTGATCAAGCCCTGATCCACCGGGAGGCCTGGTCGTGGACCGGGCCGCGGGGGCGTTGATCTCCGGAATACCTTCCAGGTAGACTCCAGGTAACATTAATGCTATAAGTGTTTTTACTCATTTTAAAAAACTAGGTGACTGTTTTCACCAAATTGTTGAAGACTGCTTGGTTGATTTAACTGGCATTCTGTCTTGTGTTAGATACTTCACTTTTGGTTATGTATTTATGTATATGTGTGTCATATATTTTTTAATAATTCTGAAATTCAGTTTAGGCTGTTATGGACCCTGTAATATGTTCTGAAGGATATTTGAAGGACGTTTCCTAGGAGTCAACGCCCCCCTTTGCCCTGTTCCAGAACAGGCCTCCTGATCAATCAGGTTGTTACTGCTGGCCACACGCATTCCAACGTACGACCCACAGCCCTTCTGGTCAGACACTGATTTGAGGAATTAGTCCAGTGTCCTCTTAAAGACCGCCAGAGATTTGTTGGTAGATCCACGTATGTACAGAGGGAGGGCGTTGAAGATTCGGGGTCCTCTGACATTCATCGAGCTCGCTCGCTCTCTCTCTCTCTCTCTCTCTCTCTCTCTCTCTCTCTCTCTCTCTCTCTCTCTCTCTCTCTCTCTCTCTCTCTCTCTCTCTCTCTCTCTCTCTCTCTCTCTCTCTCTTTCTTTCTGGTGTATTCATCGCTCCTCTCCTTTTTAGTGGGGGTATTTTGCCAAGTCTGTTGTTGTCACGGAGATATTTCGGTGTTCAGGTTTGAGGACTGGTTCCTCCAAGATTTTCTTGTGTAAATTATTACGTACTTTTCTCGCGTACTTTCTAAGGAGTTGAAAGGAATTCAAGCATCCCCACTAGTAGTTCAGATGCTTGACTGAATGTATACAATCATTGAAAGTTCTCGCCGGGTCGCCATCTGGAGAAGACCCGGGCCGGAAGTACCGGCAAATCCCAAATGAATGAATGAATTGAAAGTTCTCACTACGTTTTTCAACTTAGTAATAACGTCTGCCTTGAAGGTAACCATCAGTATCCTCCAATATTTTAGCCTGGAAAGTTTGAAAGTCTTGAAAGTTCAGTTTATCCAGTCTACCATTTTCCTTTCGTTAGCAATGGCAACATTGTGATCTTTGAGTGTGAGATCTTCAAACATCATTACTCCAAAATCTCACAAATGGGACTTTTGTGCTACTTAATGATTTGGGTCTGACCTGTACTTCGTTAATCTATTTCCCTCTTTCTTCCACAACGGATTAGTTGAAACGTGTCCTCGTTAAACATCATATTGTTGTCTGAGGCCTACCAGAAGCCTTGATTTACAGCCACCTGAAGATTCACCCCTGAAGTCTAGTCTCATCCTGGGAAACTGTTACGTTGTGATCCTCCATTTTAATGAATGGGATAGATTGTGAACTTCCATTTATAAGAATGGGGTGGGATTGTTAGCATGGTTAAACAGATGTTTAACTATTGAATCGAGACTCGCGTCAGGAGAAAAACTTTTTCCTGGCGAATAAACCACCACCACCGGAAGTCAGGTATTCCAGGAAGCAGAACTGAGACCAGCAGGGGAGGGAGGGTAGGAAGGTCACGTGACGCAGTGTTTACGCTCAAGCAGAGACATTGATTGTGTTACTGACTGTGTTATGTGTTCCACTGGTTCCAGTCCTTGTAATGTGTTCTGCAGTAATCTGTCCTTGTGTAATGTATTCTGTAGGGTATTGTTCTTATGTAATGTGTTCTACAAGAACCTGTACTTGTGTAATGTGTTCTACGAGAACCTGTACTTGTGTAATGTGTTCTACGAAAACCTGTACTTGTGTAATGTGTTCTACGAGAACCTGTACTTGTGTAATGTGTTCTACGAGAACCTGTACTTGTGTAATGTGTTCTACGAGAACCTGTACTTGTGTAATGTGTTCTACGAGAACCTGTACTTGTGTAATGTGTTCTACGAGAACCTGTACTTGTGTAATGTGTTCTACGAGAACCTGTACTTGTGTAATGTGTTCTACAAGAACCTGTACTTGTGTAATGTGTTCTACGAGAACCTGTACTTATGTAATGTGTTCTACGAGAACCTGTACTTGTGTAATGTGTTCTACGAGAACCTGTACTTGTGTAATGTGTTCTACGAGAACCTGTACTTGTGTAATATGTTCTACCACAACCTGTTCTTGTGTTATGTGTTCTACTAAAACTTGTTGTGTAATGTGTTCTTCTATAACGTGAACGTGGCTGATGTGTTCTTCTATAACGTGAACGTGGCTGATGTTTTCAACTACAACTTGTGACTTCCTTAGTCGTGCTACTGTTGTTGTACTAATTTTGTGAGCCTCGATGTTTAAAAATATTTCTTTCAATAATTGTCCATATAAAACATCATAATTATTTTAATCTGTATTTAATGTGACTTACCTGTCATTCGTTTTCAAAGTTTTTCCTCTCTTGTTTCTCGGTTCTGAGGAAAGTAGTCCTTTGTGACTCCTTGATCAGCCAGGCTGTTGTTGTCGTCATAACTATCATAACCTGGTTGATCAAGCAGCTCTTGCAGGAACCTGTGTCGTTTCATCTTTATTTTTTTTATCTTTATTCCGGCAAAATTTCTTATATCTTTTGGTAGAAGGTTAGATCTAAATTCCTTATAAAATTACCTAAACTCCTTAAACTTGGTGACTTGGTCTTGGACCACGGATGTTGAGAGTGTTCTCTGATATTGTGCCTTTGGTGCCCCTGCTTTTCACAAGTGTTTATTCAACATTTCCACACTCATCTTTCACTCTAGTAAGCTGTATTGCACTAGCCGGGAATCGAACCCACGATACTTGAACACACCACCATCGTAACCCTTCAAAATTCCGAGACCCCCTAAACCACTTAACCACCAATGCTATCGAGTATCATTGGACATGCCCCTCCTGATGCGGACACATACGTGGCTACGGCAAGCTGAGGACCATAGTCACGTATGCGTCCGCATCAGGAACGACTTGTCCAGTGCTGCTGGGCACCTGATGTATGTGACATTTCATGGTTAAGTAGTTTAGAAGGGCGTTTCAGAGTTTTGCAGGGCTAGGAGGGTGATGTGGTAAAGTGTCGTGGGGTCGATTCCCGGCCAGAGCAGTTTATTTCCTAAAAACCACTTGTTCGTAGATACATTAATATATATATATATATATATATATATATATATATATATATATATATATATATATATATATATATATATATATATATATATATATATACATATATATATATATATATATATATATAGCTCACACCTCACTACCCCTTTATATACCTTCCTTTGATGCTTTACTTTCATTGTTCCTTGATAATGTGAGTAGTCACGAAAGCGCTTGGAACTTCTCTATTCTTTCACAGTGGTTGTTTTTATATATATATATATATATATATATATATATATATATATATATATATATATATATATATATATATATATATATATATATATATATATATTTCTAACATTATCAAGAACTATAACAATAAAAGATTTATAGGAAGGCATATAAGGACGAGACTACACCTCATTGGCACCTCAACAACACCTTAAATTCTTCCCAAATTTTATTAATTATAAATGAATCCAATATGTATAAACCTAAAGCAATATTCATATTATTTTCAAAACTATTTTTTATGAGACTTGATTCTATTATATTCCTGTCGATCATGGACTTACTAGATACAACTTTCTCAACCTTCTGAAAATCAGTTGGATGGTTAAAAATCTCTCGTCTGGTGCCAGAGATGCCAAACAACTATCTTTTAATTTGTTCATTAATTAAGACCCATACTGCTGTATATCTTCGAAATTATCTTCTAGAAATTATCGATAAAAGTGTAATAAACATTTATCTATGCTATTGACCCAC
>NC_091309.1:17571480-17676480 GCF_038502225.1 Cherax quadricarinatus
AGAACACTAAACATGATGAATGTTAAGTAATTATTTTTAATCCAAGGCAGGGGAGGGCAGCTCCAAGTCTTTGGATCAAGAACTCTTCATCAGCATGGAGGTACCGGCCCTGAAGAGCTATTAACCTTAACGAGTCTCATTTGTAGGAGGTAATGAAGCAATTAATGCAAGTTATGGGTGCGACATGACCCTGGGAAGATGGCACCGCTGGCTCTTCCAGGGGGGTGCCTGGAAGCTAGTCGATGGAACTTGATCCAAGCAATTGGAGCTACCTACCCCTACGTTGTATCAAACGTAAGTAAATACCGTCCAGTAGGGGCTACACAACCTACCTGCTGTAGATAAATGGTTCAGAGAGCTGACAAGTTGATAAATTAGGCACACGTACAACACTTGGGTATCTTTATTGTGGAAACGTTTCGCCACACAGTGACTTCATAAGTCCAATACAAAGATCAGGAGTTTGAGGTAATCAGTCCCTCAGCCAGGAGTCGATGTAATCAGTGCATCAGACAAGATTGATTGTAATCGGTCCATCAGTCAAGATTGGTAGACTCATTACATCGACTCCAACAATAAAGATACCCAAGTGTTGCACATGTGTATAAATTATCAACCTACCCGCTACCTGTGCTCCCCCCCCAACACCCTTCCACCCCAATCCCGTTGTACCCCCTCCTGAATCCCGGCCACCCCTTACCCCTTCTACCTTTAACCTTCCTGACAACCTTAAGCCAATGTTTTCTTTACTAAGTTCCTGGAGAGCGACGCATAGCCCCAATAAAATGTCTGTTAAGTTGCACATGCTTGTTTTTACCTAACACTTGAGCCTCTTCAAACTCACCTTGAGTGTGCGCAACTTTCTTGGATTGAGAGCCTCTATACCATCTACTTCCGGACAAGGCACAGGACCACGTAAGACGACTCATCTTTCGTATCGACCTGGCTTCGTTGGTGCTGTCGTTGTAGCAAAGACCTCATCGTTGGAGTGATGTCAGTGGCCATACTGTTAGGTACAAGGCCATTAATGGGCTGAATCTCCTGGGTAGTCGGAAAACAGATATTACACCACGGGACTGGCATCCATAGGCAGTTTCGCTTTGGCTATATACTTTGCAATTATTCCTGTTTCGAACTCATTCTCACGCCCTGTAAACATTAGAGCGGCAGTAAGTTGGTAAAAAGGAATTTGTGGTTGACAGCTGACTCCAACTTTATCCGTTATCTCATAGGAATATTGTCTAATTTTATAGGTCACTTAGATAAGTTAACTGTGGAACAGATACTGATAAGGGAAGGTAGGCTAACAACTTTTATCTTGTGAAACAAACGTATAAACTGTGAACCAAGCTCTAGTAAAACCATTTCTTGTAAAATAGAGAGAAAGTAAGCGAGAGTGAGGAAGAGAGAGTGAAACAGCCAGATAGCAGGCCACGTATTTTAACCTTATGTTTTGGCGTCAGCATAGGACGACACAAGTCCCAGGCTATTCTGGGATTATCTGCCGTCTGACTATTAATGTTCCCAGTGTCTCACCCAGGAGCTGAAGGCCCACCCACCCCTGCTGTGGAGGGTCCACCCACCCATTCTGTGGAGGGCCCACCCACCCTAGCTGTGGAGGGCCCACCCACCCTAGCTGTGGAGGGCCCACCCACCCCTGCTGTGGAGGGCCCGCTCACCTCTGCTGTGGAGGGTCCACCCACCCCAGCTGTGGAGGGCCCACCCACCCTAGCTGTGGAGGGCCCACCCACCCCTGCTGTGGAGGGCCCGCTCACCTCTGCTGTGGAGGGCCCACCCACCCCAGCTGTGGAGGGCCCACCCACCCTAGCTGTGGAGGGCCCACCCACCCCAGCTGTGGAGGGCCCACCCACCCCTGCTGTGGAGGGCTCACCCACCCCTGCTGTGGAGGGTCCACCCACCCCAGCTGTGGAGGGCCCACCCACCTCTTTTGTAGTGGTGTGGAGGAACAAGCACCTCTAGTGGTGGAGGCTAGTCAGTGCAGTGCAGACCATCCTCCTGGCACCACGAGAAGCAAACTTGCAAATCTGAACGCTTTACATTTTTCGTGGTCCACCGCATTGCCAGACTCACTGCAGTAATTGGCTTATTCATGGTTAAATGTACGTTTTTATAGATTTGTGTCACTAACCTAACGGTCAGATGACCAAAAGTTCTAGTGGCGGGTCATCATGTGACTTAAGACCCGCGTCAGGACACACTTGTCCTGTTTCCTGACGAACCTTACCTAACTTTACCTAATGAAAATTATAACAATACGATTTCGAGAAAAATAGGAAGCGTTTAAAATTTGACGTTGTGGAAAACGTAAAAAAAATTACGTTTCAGAATGACTGTTGTGTCTGTGAAGCTCAACACACCCTTAAAAAAAAGTCAAAACAAAAGCTATAACCCAGTATTTTTTCCTGGGGACTCTTTTTTTGTCATTTTAGGCCTGGTTCCGAGTTCAATGGGCAGTTTTAAGTGTTTGAAAAAGTTCATTAAACTAAATTTAGGTTTTATTAGCCGAGTCTTGTTTTGTGTGTTGAGAAAGTTGGTAAATAAAACAGTACTTTCTGGGCTGAACACACCACGGTGATTATTAGCCTTGATAATAGTGTTGACGCTGTCACCAAGTCTCTTATATTTATTATTATTATTATTATTGTGACTTTTTATTATAATTATTATCACTGTGATTATTATGATTATTATTATTACGTGTCACTGAAGGGGTACCTTTAATTAAGAGGTTGTCTGTTGTTTTTTTCCTTCCTACTTTTTCATTTCATTTTGCTGTTAACTCTAGAATTCCTCAACAAGTGGGCTTCAAAAATTTTCAACACTTGTGTACGGTAACGAAGACCAAATTTTTAGAAAAGTTAGCATGTTCAGGTGCAGTATTACCTGAGTTAATGAAGCCATTCCTAGCATCATGGAATGGTTGGGATAACTTCAAAAACCCTCAGTGGTGGAGCGTCAAACCTTCAACAAAGATGACAGAAAAATGCGACGGCACCGAAGAGTGTAATTCAGATGTGTAGCGAAAGCTTGGACGATTTTATGTGTAAAATAGTGTGAATTTTTTATTTTCCTTCAGTCACGTTAAATACATTTCAGTTTACGTCTTCGGTTGCAGTAGTTAAGATGTGATACATCCTGTGGTCAGGGTTGTTCCTGTTAACCTTCGTTTTGCCTGCACACAAATTTGTTGTACTAAAATATTAAAAATAAAAATCTTTGGTTGAAATCCATGACGTAACTGGAGAATGACTCATCTGATGGGCTCAGTCTCGTTCATTGTATAAGTTCCAGCTTGTTAATCTTATTAAATAAATAGTGATATTAATTTTTATCCAGTAACTCAAGAATGCTTGTTCTGATAAGTTTCAAAATATTAATGACGATACATTCCCTATGAAGGATGATAACCCATTAGTTTAGTCCGAATAGGTGCATATTTGAAATTTTGCTTAAATTGCTAAAAAACTAGAATCAGTGGAATCAGATCAGTTCCTGGATGCCTTCTCTGATCGGCTTCAAACTTTTACCATTGGTGGGCTTTATTATAACGCAGCTTGTCACTCACTGTGAGTTGTGAGTTTGGCACATTTATTCTGGCAGATTGTTTCCCGTGTTATAACTGGTATTGAATGTCTCTGATCAACCTTAAACCTTATTTTTCCAAACATTCTCAGTAATGTTTTCACTTGATGAATCACAAATTTTCGCTTATTACTTGAGAAAGTCTTATTCGACTGGCTTCAAATTTTTTTAAGGCTTGTGATAGATATCATAGGCAAGATTTGGGGGTCCGTTTTCAGGCGAGCGTGATCATGCATAGTGCTACGTGATCATGCACAGTGCTACGTGATCATGCACAGTGCTACGTGATCATGCATAGTGCTACGTGATCATGCATAGTGCTACGTGATCATGCACAGTGCTACGTGATCATGCACAGTGCTACGTGATCATGCACAGTGCTACGTGATCATGCATAGTGCTACGTGATCATGCACAGTGCTACGTGATCATGCACAGTGCTACGTGATCATGCATAGTGCTACGTGATCATGCATAGTGCTACGTGATCATGCACAGTGCTACGTGATCATGCATAGTGCTACGTGATCATGCATAGTGCTACGTGATCATGCACAGTGCTACGTGATCATGCACAGTGCTACGTGATCATGCACAGTGCTACGTGATCATGCACAGTGCTACGTGATCATGCACAGTGCTACGTGATCATGCACAGTGCTACGTGATCATGCACAGTGCTACGTGATCATGCACAGTGCTACGTGATCATGCACAGTGCTACATGATCATGCACAGTGCTACGTGATCATGCACAGTGCTACATGATCATGCACAGTGCTACGTGATCATGCACAGTGCTACGTGATCATGTACAGTGCTACGTGATCATGCACAGTGCTACGTGATCATGCACAGTGCTACATGATCATGCACAGTGCTACGTGATCATGCACAGTGCTACGTGATCATGCACAGTGCTACGTGATCATGCACAGTGCTACATGATCATGCACAGTGCTACGTGATCATGCACAGTGCTACATGATCATGCACAGTGCTACGTGATCATGTACAGTGCTACGTGATCATGCACAGTGCTACGTGATCATGCACAGTGCTACATGATCATGCACAGTGCTACGTGATCATGCACAGTGCTACGTGATCATGCACAGTCCTACGTGATCATGCATAGTGCTACGTGATCATGCACAGTGCTACGTGATCATGCACAGTGCTACGTGATCATGCACAGTGCTACGTGATCATGCACGGTGCTACGTGATCATGCACAGTGCTACGTGATCATGCACAGTGCTACGTGATCATGCACAGTGCTACGTGATCATGCACAGTGCTACGTGATCATGCACAGTGCTACGTGATCATGCACGGTGCTACGTGATCATGCACAGTGCTACGTGATCATGCACAGTGCTACGTGATCATGCACAGTGCTACGTGATCATGCACAGTGCTACGTGATCGTGCACAGTGCTACGTGATCATGCACAGTGCTACGTGATCATGCACAGTGCTACGTGATCATGCACAGTGCTACGTGATCATGCACAGTGCTACGTGATCATGCACAGTGCTACGTAAGTTATTCCCAGAGTGTTGTTTCCGTGTTATAGATGGAAAATTCTCCTCTGATCACGGTATTAACTTAATACTGGGGTATTAACTTAATACTGGGGTATTAACTTAATACTGGGGTATTAACTTAATACTGGGGTATTAACTTAATACTGGGGTATTAACTTAATACTGGGGTATTAACTTAATACTGGGGTATTAACTTAATACTGGGGTATTAACTTAATACTGGGGTATTAACTTAATACTGGGGTATTAACTTAATACTGGGGTATTAACTTAATACTGGGGTATTAACTTAATACTGGGGTATTAACTTAATACTGGGGTATTAACTTAATACTGGGGTATTAACTTAATACTGGGGTATTAACTTAATACTGGGGTATTAACTTAATACTGGAGTATTAACTTAATACTGGGGTATTAACTTAATACTGGGATATTAACTTAATACTGGGGTATTAACTTAATACTGGGGTATTAACTTAATACTGGGGTATTAACTTAATACTGGGGTATTAACTTAATACTGGGGTATTAACTTAATACTGGGGTATTAACTTAATACTGGGGTATTAACTTAATACTGGGGTATTAACTTAATACTGGGGTATTAACTTAATACTGGGGTATTAACTTAATACTGGGGTATTAACTTAATACTGGGGTATTAACTTAATACTGGGGTATTAACTTAATACTGGGGTATTAACTTAATACTGGGGTATTAACTTAATCCTGGGGTATTAACTTAATACTGGAGTATTAACTTAATACTGGGGTATTAACTTAATACTGGGGTATTAACTTAATACTGGGGTATTAACTTAATACTGAGGTATTAACTTAATACTGGGGTATTAACTTAATACTGGGGTATTAACTTAATACTGGGGTATTAACTTAATACTGGGGGTATTAATACCGGGGTATTAATACTTGGTTATTAATGTAATACCGGGGTATTAACTTAATATTAGAGAATTAACTTAAAACTTGAGTGTTACGTTAATACTCTGGACTACTAAATTAACACTGCTTATTTACTTAATACTGAGGTATTAATTAAATAGTGGGGTATTAACGTAATACCGAGATATTAGCGTGCCAAGATTCTAGCATAATACCAGGGTATTAACTAAGTTGCGGATTATTAATTTAATTCTAAGGTTTTAACTTCATACTGGGAAATTAACTAAATACTCGGGTATTAACTTAATACCATGAGTATCAAGTTACTCTGCACTATGACTTTCGCGAGCATTGAGATAGAAGGGGCTGGGGGTCTACAATGCTGGAATACCTTTCTCAGATCTCACAGCGACCGAAATGCATGTATTATTATTATTATTATTATTATTATTATTATTATTATTATACAGCCTGGCCCATGGTCGGGCTCTGAGAGTAGTTAAACTCACTTCTTCAAAGGTACCTATGATGGATATGTGGGTCCGCGGACCACCAACAGCTTGGTTGATCAGGCAAGCACCAGACGAGCCTGGCTTATGACTGTGCTTGGGAACTAGAAAAACTCTCGGAACTCATCTAAGGTATAAATGTAATCAGGTATGATTGATTGGATCAAGAGCCCGTTGTCGAGAAAGTTGAGTGCACGAGCCAGTGGTTAGCAGAAAGTTAAGAATCTGGTAAGCCGTGAAAGTGCCTTGATGCCGGCCAGTGGCTCTTAATTCTGGGAACTGGAGTTATTCTTCCCTTCCTTGAATAGACCCTGGATGCCTCCCATTCCTCCCAGGCGATGTATATCCCTTACAGGTTTAGCGAAGATGTGTTAATTCTCGTTGCATTAATTGCTAAAAGAGTATGACAAACCTGAGAGAAAAATGACGAGTCACCGCATGAAGAAGACCCGGGTCAGGACCTGTCCTGGCGAACCTACCTGTATCTACGCCTGTACTTGTACCAGTACCTGTATCTGTACTTGTACTTGTTCCAGTACCTGTATCTGTACTTGTACTTGTTCCAGTACCTGTATCTGTACTTGTACTGAAGAGCGCAGATTTGTAGATTGATTTATACCAAGCACTTAACTAATGTGGGCCATAACAAGGAGTGGAGCACAATATTTCTCCTTTTTATAGCTAAACAGTGTAGATAATAAAGAGAAGAGATAAACCCAATAAATACTGAGAGAAGTGAACTCAGAAATTACCTAATACAAAATTTTAAGATAGAAGAAATTTCAAGAATGAAATAAGTTACTTCATAGAGAATGTAACTTACCAGTGATAAACAGCGACATGAAACTTGCAGGAGATAGATATAATACGAAGGTAAAAATATCTTCTTCCATTGCAGTGTTACGTAACATTGTTATATTTTACTCGTCATGTTGTAAGTGTGAACACAATGTAGAGCTTCAGGCAAAGCCTTCGTACATGTTTTGAGAAATGTGTATTTAGTGAAATAATACCAAGGATAGCAGTCAGATTGGAACCTTTACTTTTTCTCAACCTGATCGACACAAACCAAAGCTTCATGTTATATTTTGCTGATATTGTCAAAATAATCTTGAAACTTGCCGTAGGAGAAAATACACTGAAATAATTCAAACAGATATAAACAAAGTGTTATGGTCGGCTACGAGAAACTCAATGTTTACCTGAGACGAATTGAAACTGATGTATAAGAGAGAAGGTTGTGACAACTTTCAAAATAAATGAAGTACTCGGCAAACCACTTTGATTCTCTCTTGTAGAAGACTGTTTGTTCTTTACGTTCTTTATATTTCCTTTGAAGGGCGAAGAGTTACCATTTAAAAGAAGGACAATTTCCTGCTAGCATTCACTCCATGAAAACGATAGGAGAATATATCGATTAATCTAACGAGTTATTGTAGAAGAGACTCAGTGAGTCTTAGCGGCGCTATGGTCATAATTAGAGAACACTGTCGACATCCTTCGTCTGAGACTCCTAAACCATCTACCAGCAGATATAAGAAATATTGCTGGAATTAAGGTTTCTAGGAGGAAACTGGACCACTACTTGATTTAAGTAGTAGATCAGCCAGATTGTGATGAACGTGTTCACCTGTGGACTGCTGGCAGAAATAGCCTGCCTACGGCGGTAGAACTCTTGAAACTCAGTTATGGACTAGTGTTGTTGTTGGTGGTGTTGCAGATGTGGGTGTGCCGTGGCTGTGGTGTGGAGGTGGTAATGTCCTCCCTCGGGCTGACCCCTTCATGATATACTGCCAACTCTGTGGAATACTTTCCTAATGCGGCGGCCAGTCGTGTGGCGCCTACGCTGATGGTGTCTTTATGAGGAGAAAACTGGTGGTGGTGTGGAGGGAACTGGTGGTGGTGTGGAGGGAACTGGTGGTACCACGGTGTGGAGGGAACTGGTGGTGGTGTGGAGGGAACTGGTGGTGGTGTGGAGGAAACTAGTGGTGGTGTGGAGGGAACTGGTGTTGTTGGTGTGGAGAGAAGGGGATGGATGATGTCACCGTATGAATTAGATGATGTACTCGTGTGGGTTACATGATGTATTTATGTGATTTGCCTGATCAGTACTTGTGTGGGTTGGATGATGTACTCGTGTGTGTGGGTTGCATGATGTACTCGTGTGGGTTGCATGATGTACTCGTGTGGGTTGTATGATGTACTCGTGTGGGTTCCATGATGTACTCGTGTGGGTTGCATGATGTACTCGTGTGGATTGTATGATGTACTCGTGTGGGTTGTATGATGTACTCGTGTGGGTTGCATGATGTACTCGTGTGGGTTGCATGATGTACTCGTGTGGGTTGTATGATGTACTCGTGTGGGTTGCATGATGTACTCGTGTGGGTTGTATGATGTACTCGTGTGGGTTCCATGATGTACTCGTGTGGGTTGCATGATGTACTCGTGTGGATTGTATGATGTGCTCGTGTGGGTTGCATGCAGCAGTGTGTAATGTATATTGTGAGTAATGTATATACCTTTACCTTTGATACACCTTTGATGGGTTTCGAGAGTTCTACTCTTACAGCCCGGCTCTGGGCCAGGCTTGTGCGGTGCTTGTCTGTCAACCAGACTATTGTCACAGGCGGCCCGCTGGCTCACATACTCATCACAGCCTGGTTGATCCGCCACATGGCGGAGATGTCTAATTTCTTGAAGACTTCTACATTTGTTCCAGCAGTGTTTATGATATCGTCTAGAAAGATGTTAAACAGTCTGGGCCCACGGATGTTGATAAGACTCGCAGCAGTGGGTTCAAATTGGACAAATTTGGATTAGCAAGGAAATAGGGAGGTATTGAGTTGGCAGTAGAGTTGTAGATGAGTGGAAGAAACTCCCAGGTAGCGTCACTGGGGCGTGAATTTTATGCAGCTTTATAGGTTGGACAGGCATATGAGTGGGTGTGGTTGGGTGAATTGATCTACCTAACATGGGCCAATAGGCCCAAGCTAGGCATGTTTTTATGCGTAGGATATGTACGAAATAGCATATGATAAAAAAGGAGAATGACGAAAAGATTGTAAGAGAATTTGAATATGGTGGTGTGACTGAAAAGTCGTGACAGAAAGAGGGCTTGACAAATACGGTACAACGACAATAAGATATGTCAGAAATTGGGTATGATAGAAACAGGGCATGACAAATATGATATGATAGGACAAATTAGATATGAGAGAAGTTGGGTATGCACAAAAATAGTTGTGATTTAGAATATCCTCGTGTGAGACATTTCCAGAAGAGCTGTTTGGTGCCTCTTTATTTTACAAGGGTTATGGTGGAGAATTACGTGAGCGTTTGTTGATGGATGAGCTGTCACCTTCATTCTGTGACAGCGGCACTGTCTGGCACTATCTCAGGAGGTGTTCAGGGCTTATGGCACGTAGTACCGTGACGGAGAGTGTTGTGGCCGCCACAATCATTGTGGTGTGTTGCAAAGAGAATTGTGGGTGGTAGTGATTGTAGTATTTGGGAGGTGGGTATTAGAGGGGATGATGTTGGTAGTGGTGGTGATGGTGGTGGTAGTGAAGGTGTTGAGGTTGATGGTGACGTGCTGTGAATGTTGGACTACACTACAGGATTCATGTATTTCAGTTTTCATATTCCTGTGGTGCTCAACGATTTGTTTTCCCACAAGGTCACTCCTCTTCGTGGGTGTTTTGTACGTAAGTTCCTGTTTTGTACGCACGTTTTACACATACCCATTTTTGTTCATGGCTGTTTTGCAGTGTTTTAGAGAAACGCCTTAAAACAATCCCCGAGTGAACGTTTGACATTATGAAAGCAGTTCCTGGTTCACGGTACCATCATCTTGGAAAGAGTTAGATACCTTAGCACTGGCTGTACTCGCCCGCCTCCTCATGTTAAAATAAACTTTTATTTAGCAAACTTACGTAAGGTATTACAAACACAAATATAAATTTCCTCGATGGTTTCAAGAGATATTTTTATGACCGCCTTCCTGTTGATGGTTTCGTGGGGGGGGGGGTAGACAGCTCCCACTGCCTGCTTCCAGGTCAGGCCTACTGGTTGATGGCTTAATCTGTTAAGCTGTTGGTGTTGGCAGCACACAGTCCAACGTAAGTACTACAGCCTGGGTGATTAGGAACTGTCAGGAGGAATCTGGAATGGTTCCCTCTTAAAAACAGTCTACATGGATGGTAAATAATGCTAATTTATCCCGTGAGTAGAACTGGCTTTTTTCCATTAGTGGGTGTGAGTCGTGAGTGTAAGGCTTCAGCGTAAGAGAGGCATGGATGTGGTTGTAAGGCGTGGACGTGGATGTGAGTGAGGCGTGGGAGTGAGGGAAGGGCGTGCGTGTGAGTCGTGGGTGTGAGGGACAGTGAATGGAGACTTGAGGAGTCATTAATTTAGTGTGTGTTGTGAAGGTAGTCCCTGGTGAGACCCAGCACCCTCCACACCAGACGCTTGTGTCTGCTTCATTACTGCTCCTCCCTCATCTTCCTACCTCCTCCATTCTCTCCTTAACTCCCTCCCACCATCCTTTCATCCTTCCCTCCCTCTTCCTTGTCAAGTACCGGGTCGCTGTGGCCATTACCCACGGAACTATTAATGGACAATCTCCTCGTTACTTCCATACCACCAGTTCTTCTTCACCTTTCCCTCCGTTTCAACTTTATTTTTTCCGTAATTCCTTTCCTCTTTTACCCCCCCTTCCCCCATTATTTTCCTCCTTGTCACTCGCCACCACCACCATCTCTCCCCTTTTTATTTCTCTCCCTCATTCCAGTTTTTTCTTATCCATTTCCTTCATCCCTTTCTCTGCTTCCTACTCATCCTTCTCAGTTCTTCTTGTCCTTGTCTTTCCCTCTCATATGAGAGTTTCGTGCTAGTGCTGAATAATAATAATAGCAGTAATAATAATGTTCATCTTATCTGACCCCTCCGTACCCTCTGCTTTCTCTCTCTGCTAATTCTTTATCCCTGGCAAAGCTCTCCCTTACTCCTTAGCCTATTGCTCTCTTCTCCCTCCCGTTCCAGTGTTCCTTCCTTCCTCCCCTGTGTGTAGGTCTCGTGTGAGGGGAGAACCTGTGTAAGACTGTTGCGAGGGGGTCACTGAGGGGAAAATATGAAAAGGCAGAGATGTGAGAGTGTTGTGTTGCTACGAGGGGAGGCTCAGAAAAGGAATTATTATTATTATTATTATTATTATTATTAGGATGCGTTGAACTCCGCCTGGGGAAGGGTTGGTAAGCAGGTTTGAATGCAAGGAAGAGAATGGATATTTCTGCGTTAATTCCTTGGATCAAGAGCCCTTCACCAGCATTGAAAAGACCGACTGGAAAGGGGGCAGATTGATTGTATGTCTGAGTGTTGAGTGAAAGAGGAACAGCAACTGAGAGACTAATTACCTACTTGTGGTTACAAGATGAGAACTATGTTCTGGTGTCCCGTTTTTATTATTGTAAGCGTGACTCTCTCTCTGTCTCTCTCTTTTTCCTCTTACTGGCTGACCTTTCCTTATATGTGACTGAGGTTGGAGGAATGTGAATTTAACTTACGAGATGTGAGGATCTTGCCAGACAGCTGCGGCTTTTATGCTTGAGGAAATAACTAGTGATGGTTGTCAGGCGTTCTTGTACACGCAGTATTCAAGTTGTCTCCTGCAGTAGTAAAGGTCTTCTGTACACGCTACCACCTTCTGCCACCTGCCACACATCACGCCCTTTAGGTGAGTCTTGAGCTGTGGAACAGGAGCGGATTTAATACCTTTCTTAGGATCATTGCGGAATGTTCTCAACCCTCTGTACTGAAGCAGGCAAGATGGAGGTGACAGTATCACTACTGGCTTGTCAAATATTTGCACTGTAATGATGTCACTGGAAGTAAGTCAGAGTGTTTGTCTCTGCCAAGTTATCCTGGGATAAATCTACCCACTGTTTTATTGTGGTAGGCGGTAAAGGTCTGTGTTTGCACAGACATTATACGATTGTATACTTGTCTAAAAAATTTGTAGGTTTTCCTGAGAAAGATTTTCATTATTATTATTATTATTATTATTATTATTATTATTATTATTATTATTATTAGTAGTAGTAGTAGTAGTAGTAGTAGTTGCAGTAGTAGTAGAAATAGCCGTAGTAATATTAATAGTAATAGTAGTCATAGTTGTATTAGTAGTAGTAGTAGGAACAATAGTAGTAGTAGTAGTAGCGGTATAGTAGTAGTAGAAGTAGTAGTAGTAGCAGTAATAGTAGTTAGTAGTATTAGTAGTAGCAGTAGCAGCAGTAGTAGTAGTAGAAATAGTAGTAACAGTAATAATAGCAGTAATATTAGTAGAATAGTAAAAGTAGTAGCAGTAGTAGTAATTGTAATAGCAGTAGTAATAATAATAATAGTAGTAGTAGTAGCAGTAGAAGTAATAACTGTAATAATAGTAGTAGCGGTAGTGGTAATAGTAGCAGTAATAGTAATGGTAGTAGTAATGTAGTGTTTTTCATAGCTGTATGGCCACTCACAGGATGCCTGCCACTGTCTCATAAACTCGCTCCTTGGAGCAAAATTCTACATTGTGAAGATTTCTGTGATAGTATTTATGGCCGCTGACTTGGCGTAAGTTACTTATGTACTTTGTGAATTAATGCTAACTGATTTTTCATTTATTTTGATTGCAGTGTCTTGGTGATTTCTGTAAATTTGCAGTAAGTACAGTAGTAGTTAGTTAAGAATGGTATTAGACAAGTGTTATTGGTAACAACATAGCGATAATGTCAACCACTTTTGTGTTCAGCATTACGAATAATAGGAGAGCTCTGGGGCATTTTAAATTTCACAACCCAGTCAGTGAAATTCCTGACATGTTAGTCAGTCACCCTCCATACACTTCACACTCCATTCACTCAACCATCAACAAGTTTTTACCTTCCACTGTCAGTCAGTCACCCTCCTAACACCACAAACTTTACATCAATAAACCAGTATCTTCACACATCAATCACTCTCCCAACGCTACACACTTCATTCAACCATCAACAAACCAGTATCTCCACACATCAGTCAATCAATCTCCTAACACCACACACTTCACATCAACAAATCAGTATCTCCACACGTCAATCAATCAATCTTATAACACCACACACTTCATTCAACCATCAACAAACTAGTTATCTCCACATGTCAATCAATCACTCAGTCATCATGTCATTACCTCTACACGCCAATCAATCACTCTCCACACGTCAACTATCCACACACCACCTTCCACTCACCCATCAACACATGATTGCCTCCACACCTGAGGTTCCTTGACACGAGGAACAACTATCCTGGCAAAGTGGCAGTGTGAGCTCTTGACGTTCATTTGAAAGTAAGAGTTGCAGAGTTATGTGGGTCACCAGCCTGGAGTGTCCTGTACACAGCGTCTTCCTGCCTCGTCATGTGTGTTTGCAGGAGGGTGGGCGTGAAGTGTGGGTGTGGGTGTGGGTGTGGAGTGTGTGGCCAGGAGGCTGTGAGGAGCTGCGGGAGCTGGTAAGGGTTATTGTGCATTTTTTTTCGTTTCTTATGTGTGTACGTTAAGGTAAGGTTGAATGTGTACACGGTGTATGCATGTGTGGTGCTTAATGGTTGTGACTGTATTTCTGAGTACCTCTTTCTAATTACAGGAGCAGGTGCTGCTGCAGGTGTGAATTTGAAAATAATATACAATACCGACCGGTTGATAAGTAAGACACATGTGCAACAGTTAGGTATCTTTATTCCGAAACGTTTCGCCTACACAGTAGGCTTCTTCAGTCGAGTACAGAAAAGTTAGCAGAAGCAGTAGAGATGTGAAGACGATGTAATCAGTCCATCACCCTTAAAGACGTAGTTTTAACAGTATATAAGTCTCCATACTGTTGCTTCAACTTCACATTGTTCCAGACTATGGAGCAAAACTCTTCTCCAGGCTGAGGGACTGACCACTTCTAAACTACGTCCTCAAGGGTGATGGACTGATTACATCGTCTTCATATCGCTACTGCTTCTGCTAACTGTTCTGTACTTGACTGAAGAGGCCTACGGTGTAGGCGAAACGTTTCAGAATAAAGATACATAACTGTTGCACGTGTGTCTTACTTATGAGCTGCAGGTGTCCCGTTTGTTTTTAAATTCCAGCGGTTGTAGCATTGTATACCTCCACTTCTGTGTTGCTGCAATGTTATGCCCCTCCCCCCCCCTCTCTCTCTCTCTCTCTCTCTCTCTCTCTCTCTCTCTCTCTCTCTCTCTCTCTCTCTCCCCCCCTCTCTCTCTCTCTCTCTCTCTCTCTCTCTCTCTCTCTCTCTCTCTCTCTCTCTCTCTCTCTCTCTCTCTCTCTCTCTCTCTCTCTCTCTCTCTCTCTCTCTCTCTCTCTCTCTCTCTCTCTCTCTCTCTCTTTTTTTTTTTAATCTCAATTTACAACATTGGTCTCTTGTTCTCCCAGTTTATATTAGCAAAAATTCATATCTATCCTTCATTATTCACGTGTGACCTTATACTGTATGTGTTATCATGTTTACTTGTTCTCTGATGTTAGCTGGTGAACAATACTGGTGTTATGGATGTTTTCACGGTGAACAATACTGGTGTTATGGATGTTTTCACGGTGAACAATACTAGTGTTATGGATGTTTTCACGGTGAACAATACTAGTGTTATGGATGTTTTCACGGTGAACAATACTAGTGTTATGGATGTTTTCACGGTGAACAATACTAGTGTTATGGATGTTTTCACGGTGAACAATACTAGTGTTATGGATGTTTTCACGGTGAACAATACTAGTGTTATGGATGTTTTCACGGTGAACAATACTAGTGTTATGGATGTTTTCACGGTGAACAATACTGGTGTTATGGATGTTTTCACGGTGAACAATACTAGTGTTATGGATGTTTTCACGGTGAACAATACTGGTGTTATGGATGTTTTCACGGTGAACAATACTGGTGTTATGGATGTTTTCACGGTGAACAATACTGGTGTTATGGATGTTTTCACGGTGAACAATACTGGTGTTATGGATGTTTTCACGGTGAACAATACTGGTGTTATGGATGTTTTCACGGTGAACAATACTAGTGTTATGGATGTTTTCACGGTGAACAATACTGTGTTATGGATGTTTTCACGGTGAACAATACTAGTGTTATGGATGTTTTCACGGTGAACAATACTAGTGTTATGGATGTTTTCACGGTGAACAATACTAGTGTTATGGATGTTTTCACGGTGAACAATACTAGTGTTATGGATGTTTTCACGGTGAACAATACTAGTGTTATGGATGTTTTCACGGTGAACAATACTAGTGTTATGGATGTTTTCACGGTGAACAATACTAGTGTTATGGATGTTTTCACGGTGAACAATACTAGTGTTATGGATGTTTTCACGGTGAACAATACTTGCGTTATGGATGTTTTCACGGTGAACAATACTAGTGTTATGGATGTTTTCACGGTGAACAATACTAGTGTTATGGATGTTTTCACGGTGAACAATACTAGTGTTATGGATGTTTTCACGGTGAACAATACTAGTGTTATGGATGTTTTCACGGTGAACAATACTAGTGTTATGGATGTTTTCACGGTGAACAATACTAGTGTTATGGATGTTTTCACGGTGAACAATACTAGTGTTATGGATGTTTTCACGGTGAACAATACTAGTGTTATGGATGTTTTCACGGTGAACAATACTAGTGTTATGGATGTTTTCACGGTGAACAATACTAGTGTTATGGATGTTTTCACGGTGAACAATACTAGTGTTATGGATGTTTTCACGGTGAACAATACTAGTGTTATGGATGTTTTCACGGTGAACAATACTAGTGTTATGGATGTTTTCACGGTGAACAATACTAGTGTTATGGATGTTTTCACGGTGAACAATACTAGTGTTATGGATGTTTTCACGGTGAACAATACTAGTGTTATGGATGTTTTCACGGTGAACAATACTAGTGTTATGGATGTTTTCACGGTGAACAATACTAGTGTTATGGATGTTTTCACGGTGAACAATACTAGTGTTATGGATGTTTTCACGGTGAACAATACTAGTGTTATGGATGTTTTCACGGTGAACAATACTAGTGTTATGGATGTTTTCACGGTGAACAATACTAGTGTTATGGATGTTTTCACGGTGAACAATACTAGTGTTATGGATGTTTTCACGGTGAACAATACTAGTGTTATGGATGTTTTCACGGTGAACAATACTAGTGTTATGGATGTTTTCACGGTGAACAATACTAGTGTTATGGATGTTTTCACGGTGAACAATACTAGTGTTATGGATGTTTTCACGGTGAACAATACTACTAGTGTTATGGATGTGTTATGGATGTTTTCACGGTGAACAATACTAGTGTTATGGATGTTTTCACGGTGAACAATACTAGTGTTATGGATGTTTTCACAATAGTGTTATGGATGTTTTCACGGTGAACAATACTTGGTGTTATGGATGTTTTCACGGTGAACAATACTGTGTTATGGATGTTTTGAACAATACGGTGAACAATACTAGTGTTATGGATGTTTTCACGGTGAACAATACTGTGTTATGGATGTTTTCACGGTGAACAATACTAGTGTTATGGATGTTTTCACGGTGAACAATACTGTGTTATGGATGTTTTCACGGTGAACAATACTGTGTTATGGATGTTTTCACGGTGAACAATACTGGTGTTATGGATGTTTTCACGGTGAACAATACTGGTGTTATGGATGTTTTCACGGTGAGCAATACTGTGTTATGGATGTTTTCACGGTGAACAATACTTTGTTATGGATGTTTTCACGGTGAACAATACTGTGTTATGGATGTTTTCACGGTGAACAATACTAGTGTTATGGATGTTTTCAAGGTGAACAATACTAGTGTTATGGATGTTTTCAAGGTGAACAATACTGGTGTTATGGATGTTTTCACTGTGAACAATACTAGTGTTATGGATGTTTTCACGGTGAACAATACTGGTGTTATGGATGTTTTCACGGTGAACAATACTGGTGTTATGGATGTTTTCACGGTGAACAATACTAGTGTTATGGATGTTTTCACGGTGAACAATACTAGTGTTATGGATGTTTTCACGGTGAACAATACTAGTGTTATGGATGTTTTCACGGTGAACAATACTTGCGTTATGGATGTTTTCACGGTGAACAATACTAGTGTTATGGATGTTTTCACGGTGAACAATACTAGTGTTATGGATGTTTTCACGGTGAACAATACTGGTGTTATGGATGTTTTCACGGTGAACAATACTGGTGTTATGGATGTTTTCACGGTGAACAATACTGGTGTTATGGATGTTTTCACGGTGAACAATGCTGGTGTTATGGATGTTTTCACGGTGAACAATACTAGTGTTATGGATGTTTTCACGGTGAACAATACTGGTGTTATGGATGTTTTCACGGTGAACAATGCTGGTGTTATGGATGTTTTCACGGTGAACAATACTTGCGTTATGGATGTTTTCACGGTGAACAATACTAGTGTTATGGATGTTTTCACGGTGAACAATACTAGTGTTATGGATGTTTTCACGGTGAACAATGCTGGTGTTATGGATGTTTTCACGGTGAACAATACTAGTGTTATGGATGTTTTCACGGTGAACAATACTGGTGTTATGGATGTTTTCACGGTGAACAATACTGGTGTTATGGATGTTTTCACGGTGAGCAATACTGTGTTATGGATGTTTTCACGGTGAACAATACTTTGTTATGGATGTTTTCACGGTGAACAATACTGTGTTATGGATGTTTTCACGGTGAACAATACTAGTGTTATGGATGTTTTCACGGTGAACAATACTGGTGTTATGGATGTTTTCACGGTGAACAATACTAGTGTTATGGATGTTTTCACGGTGAACAATGCTGGTGTTATGGATGTTTTCACGGTGAACAATACTAGTGTTATGGATGTTTTCACGGTGAACAATGCTGGTGTTATGGATGTTTTCACGGTGAACAATACTGGTGTTATGGATGTTTTCACGGTGAACAATACTAGTGTTATGGATGTTTTCACGGTGAACAATACTGGTGTTATGGATGTTTTCACGGTGAACAGTACTGGTGTTATGGATGTTTTCACGGTGAACAATACTGGTGTTATGGATGTTTTCACGGTGAACAATACTAGTGTTATGGATGTTTTCACGGTGAACAATACTGGTGTTATGGATGTTTTCACGGTGAACAATACTGGTGTTATGGATGTTTTCACGGTGAACAATACTAGTGTTATGGATGTTTTCACGGTGAACAATACTGGTGTTATGGATGTTTTCACGGTGAACAATACTGGTGTTATGGATGTTTTCACGGTGAACAATACTAGTGTTATGGATGTTTTCACGGTGAACAATACTAGTGTTATGGATGTTTTCACGGTGAACAATACTAGTGTTATGGATGTTTTCACGGTGAACAATACTAGTGTTATGGATGTTTTCACGGTGAACAATACTAGTGTTATGGATGTTTTCACGGTGAACAATACTAGTGTTATGGATGTTTTCACGGTGAACAATACTAGTGTTATGGATGTTTTCACGGTGAACAATACTAGTGTTATGGATGTTTTCACGGTGAACAATACTAGTGTTATGGATGTTTTCACGGTGAACAATACTAGTGTTATGGATGTTTTCACGGTGAACAATACTAGTGTTATGGATGTTTTCACGGTGAACAATACTAGTGTTATGGATGTTTTCACGGTGAACAATACTGGTGTTATGGATATTTTCACGGTGAAACTAGTGTTATGGATGTTTTCATACTAGTGTTATGGATGTTTTCACGGTGAACAATACTGGTGTTATGGATGTTTTCACGGTGAACAATACTGGTGTTATGGATGTTTTCACGGTGAACAATACTGTGTTATGGATGTTTTCACGGTGAACAATACTGGTGTTATGGATGTTTTCACGGTGAACAATACTGGTGTTATGGATGTTTTCACGGTGAACAATACTGGTGTTATGGATGTTTTCACGGTGAACAATACTGGTGTTATGGATGTTTTCACGGTGAACAATACTGGTGTTATGGATGTTTTCACGGTGAACAATACTGGTGTTATGGATGTTTTCACGGTGAACAATACTGGTGTTATGGATGTTTTCACGGTGAACAATACTGGTGTTATGGATGTTTTCACGGTGAACAATACTGGTGTTATGGATGTTTTCACGGTGAACAATACTGGTGTTATGGATGTTTTCACGGTGAACAATACTGGTGTTATGGATGTTTTCACGGTGAACAATACTGGTGTTATGGATGTTTTCACGGTGAACAATACTGGTGTTATGGATGTTTTCACGGTGAACAATACTGAACAATACTGTGTTATGGATGTTTTCACGGTGAACAATACTGGTGTTATGGATGTTTTCACGGTGAACAATACTGTGTTATGGATGTTTTCACGGTGAACAATACTGGTGTTATGGATGTTTTCACGGTGAACAATACTAGTGTTATGGATGTTTTCACGGTGAACAATACTGGTGTTATGGATGTTTTCACGGTGAACAATACTAGTGTTATGGATGTTTTCACGGTGAACAATACTAGTGTTATGGATGTTTTCAAGGTGAACAATACTGGTGTTATGGATGTTTTCACGGTGAACAATACTAGTGTTATGGATGTTTTCACGGTGAACAATACTAGTGTTATGGATGTTTTCACGGTGAACAATACTGGTGTTATGGATGTTTTCACGGTGAACAATACTAGTGTTATGGATGTTTTCACGGTGAACAATACTAGTGTTATGGATGTTTTCACGGTGAACAATACTAGTGTTATGGATGTTTTCACGGTGAACAATACTAGTGTTATGGATGTTTTCACGGTGAACAATACTAGTGTTATGGATGTTTTCACGGTGAACAATACTAGTGTTATGGATGTTTTCACGGTGAACAATACTGTGTTATGGATGTTTTCACGGTGAACAATACTGTGTTATGGATGTTTTCACGGTGAACAATACTGTGTTATGGATGTTTTCACGGTGAACAATACTAGTGTTATGGATGTTTTCACGGTGAACAATACTGTGTTATGGATGTTTTCACGGTGAACAATACTAGTGTTATGGATGTTTTCACGGTGAACAATACTAGTGTTATGGATGTTTTCACGGTGAACAATACTGTGTTATGGATGTTTTCACGGTGAACAATACTGTGTTATGGATGTTTTCACGGTGAACAATACTGTGTTATGGATGTTTTCACGGTGAACAATACTAGTGTTATGGATGTTTTCACGGTGAACAATACTGTGTTATGGATGTTTTCACGGTGAACAATACTGGTGTTATGGATGTTTTCACGGTGAACAATACTAGTGTTATGGATGTTTTCACGGTGAACAATACTAGTGTTATGGATGTTTTCACGGTGAACAATACTAGTGTTATGGATGTTTTCACGGTGAACAATACTAGTGTTATGGATGTTTTCACGGTGAACAATACTGGTGTTATGGATGTTTTCACGGTGAACAATACTGGTGTTATGGATGTTTTCACGGTGAACAATACTAGTGTTATGGATGTTTTCACGGTGAACAATACTGGTGTTATGGATGTTTTCACGGTGAACAATACTGGTGTTATGGATGTTTTCACGGTGAACAATACTAGTGTTATGGATGTTTTCACGGTGAACAATACTGGTGTTATGGATGTTTTCACGGTGAACAATACTGGTGTTATGGATGTTTTCACGGTGAACAATACTAGTGTTATGGATGTTTTCACGGTGAACAATACTGGTGTTATGGATGTTTTCACGGTGAACAATACTAGTGTTATGGATGTTTTCACGGTGAACAATACTCACGGTGTTATGGATGTTTTTTCACGGTGAACAATACTAGTGTTATGGATGTTTTCACGGTGAACAATACTAGTGTTATGGATGTTTTCACGGTGAACAATACTGGATGTGTTATGGATGTTTTCACGGTGAACAATACTGGTGTTATGGATGTTTTCACGGTGAACAATACTAGTGTTATGGATGTTTTCACGGTGAACAATACTAGTGTTATGGATGTTTTCACGGTGAACAATACTAGTGTTATGGATGTTTTCACGGTGAACAATACTAGTGTTATGGATGTTTTCACGGTGAACAATACTGGTGTTATGGATGTTTTCACGGTGAACAATACTAGTGTTATGGATGTTTTCACGGTGAACAATACTGGTGTTATGGATGTTTTCACGGTGAACAATACTAGTGTTATGGATGTTTTCACGGTGAACAATACTAGTGTTATGGATGTTTTCACGGTGAACAATACTGGTGTTATGGATGTTTTCACGGTGAACAATACTAGTGTTATGGATGTTTTCACGGTGAACAATACTAGTGTTATGGATGTTTTCACGGTGAACAATACTAGTGTTATGGATGTTTTCACGGTGAACAATACTGGTGTTATGGATGTTTTCACGGTGAACAATACTAGTGTTATGGATGTTTTCACGGTGAACAATACTAGTGTTATGGATGTTTTCACGGTGAACAATACTAGTGTTATGGATGTTTTCACGGTGAACAATACTGGTGTTATGGATGTTTTCACGGTGAACAATACTAGTGTTATGGATGTTTTCACGGTGAACAATACTGGTGTTATGGATGTTTTCACGGTGAACAATACTAGTGTTATGGATGTTTTCACGGTGAACAATACTGGTGTTATGGATGTTTTCACGGTGAACAATACTAGTGTTATGGATGTTTTCACGGTGAACAATACTGGTGTTATGGATGTTTTCTCGGTGAACAATACTGGTGTTATGGATGTTTTCACGGTGAACAATACTGGTGTTATGGATGTTTTCACGGTGAACAATGCTGGTGTTATGGATGTTTTCACGGTGAACAATGCTGGTGTTATGGATCATCACACGTCATATTTTATAACTCTCAGTTATTATGTAATTCGTCTTTTTGAGTTTTTTATTCATGTGTCCACATGTTTTGTTAATGGCGACACCGTACTGTGTTACTGCTGAATATTCTAATTTTGTCCTAACATACGTCTTGTGTGTGTGTGTGTGTGTGTGTGTGTGTGTGTGTGTGTGTGTGTGTGTGTTTGTGTGTGTGTGTGTGTGTGTGTGTGTGTGTGTGTGTGTGTGTGTGTGTGTGTGTGTGTGTGTGTGTGTGTGTTTGTGTGTGTTATTTACCATTTTGTCCTAGGCACATGTCGATTAGACACTAGGCCTGTTGTATATGCGCGCGCGTGTGTGTGTACTCACCTAGTTGTGGTTGCAGGGGTCTATTCGCAGTTTCTGGCCCCGCCTCTTCACTGGCCGCTAGGTCACTCTTCCTGCTCCATGAACTTTGTGTGTGTGTGTGTGTGTGTGTGTGTGTTTGTGTGTGTGTGTGTGTGTGTTTGCTCGTGCTTGTGTTCGTACGTACATGAGTGCGGACATGTACGTACTTCTTTGTGTGTGTACTCAACTAATTCATTTCGACTGACTGTGTTTGTCTCCGGATCATCTTGTAGTGCATTCCACCTACCATGAATGAGCCACACACATGTTACACTTCCTAACATCTGCGTGGCTCATTCCCGTCTTTACCTGCCTTCTGTATCCCCTTAACTCCCTACTAACTCTGAATATTTTTGTCATTATTAAATTTTTTATGCCATGATCATATCTCCTCCTGGTGCTTCTATTTCGAAGGATTTTAAGACTGAGTTCCTTAAGTGATTACTCGTAATTCATTCTTGTTCAATTCTGATACTACTTTCCTTGCCAAGCGTTGTATTCCCCTAGTTTCTTGATAGTGTTGATCAGGTGCACGGTGTTTGAGCGCTGGCGTGTGTATGCATGGGCGGGGTGGCGGTGAGCGAGGGGCGTGCACGCAACGCTTGAGATACGCCCTTGGGACACGTGAAAGCGTGTCTAAGTGCCATTATTGCACGGAGGAAGAAGGTATGGCGTGTCCATAGCGTTGCTATGCTTGTGTCCAGGGGACACAAGCATAGCAACGTGCACGGTGACTGTGTACGGTGACAGTGAATGTCTGTACATTCACTCTCTTACTCTCATGCACACTTACATATAGTCTCAGAGAGAGAGAGAGAGAGAGAGAGAGACTCTCTCTCTCTCTCTTCTCGCATACACTGTTTCGATCTCTCTCACATACACTCTTTCTTTTTCGTTGTTGTCGCCGGTGTGAGTCTGGTGTTACCTAGGGTGTGCATTCAGAACCCTGGCATCATGTCTCAGGGTTCTCAGCAACATTTCTCTCTCTCCAGAACAAGGCACTGGAAGATGAATTGGTCAAGTTTAATGTTTTAAAGACCACAGCAGTGGTTCCCCACCTATTAGCGTACGAGGACTCTTTTTAATCTCAAAAAAAAATTCACTGACTCTCCCAGCAACCACTTGCTGATTGTTATAATTTTAGGCTCGGTTAGTTGAGAAAATGCATCATATGCTGGAAGAGCGAGTCATGCTGTGAAGCTTGATGGATCCATCTGAATAATTCAGTGTGTAGGTTATGCTTTACCATAAAGTTTGTAATATGGTATCTCATCACCCTTTCAAAGACTTTTATGATGTGTGATGTTAATAGTGTTGGTCTGTACTTTTTTTTTTTTTTTGGGGGGGGGGGAGGGGGCAGCGTTCTACTTACTCCTTTGTGTGAAGATGTGTCTGCACTTCTTTACTGCTTCCGGTATTTCACTTAGAGCTCTGAGCTCTTTCTCTAAAGGAAACTTAAATGCTCGTACTGGTGGTACTTTGCAGTACTTAATAAGTAAAGACTTCCATGTGTGAAGTCAGGTACTTCATGTGTGGGTATGTGTTCTACATTTTTCCGAATTCTGAGAGATATGTGACTTGTAGGGAGGGCAGAGGTAATGTAAAAACACTGTTGGTGATGCTGGAGGAAACTGTTGGTGATGCTGGAGGACACTGCTAGTGTTGCTGCAGGATACTGTTGGTGATGCTGGAGGACACTTGTTAGTGATGCTGCAGGACACTCTTGGTGATGCTGGAGGACACTGTTAGTGATGCTGGAGGACACTGTTGGTGGTGCTGGAGGACACTGCTAGTGTTGCTGCAGGATACTGTTGGTGATGCTGGAGGACACTGCTAGTGTTGCTGCAGGACACTGTTGGTGATGCTGGAGGACACTTGTTAGTGATGCTGCAGGACACTCTTGGTGATGCTGGAGGACACTGTTAGTGATGCTGGAGGACACTGTTAGTGTTGCTGGAGGACACTGTTAGTGATGCTGGAAAACACTGTTGTTGACGCTGGAGGACACTGTTGGTGATGGTTTGAAGAGGTGAAGGAGAAAGAAAATAAAATATTAGAAAGTATTGGTTGTTTAGGGAAAGTTCATAATAAGGTAGTAACTGTTGTGTAAGGAGAGAGTTAAGAAGAAAGAAATTATTTTCTTTCCTACAGCAGTGTAGAGGAGCAGCTTGAGCCAGACATCACGTACAGCAGTGTAGAGGAGCAGCTTAAGCCAGCCATCACGTACAGCAGTGTAGAGGAGCAGCTTGAGCCAGCCATCACGTACAGCAGTGTAGAGGAGCAGCTTAAGCCAGCCATCACGTACAGCAGTGTAAAGGAGCAGCTTGAGCCAGCCATCAGGTACAGCAGTGTAGAGGAGCAGCTTGAGCCAGCCATCACGTACAGCAGTTTAGAGGAGCAGCTTGAGCCAGCCATCACGTACAGCAGTGTAGAGGAGCAGCTTAAGCCAGCCATCACGTACAGCAGTGTAGAGGAGCAGCTTGAGCCAGACATCACGTACAGCAGTGTAGAGGAGCAGCTTGAGCCAGCCATCACGTACAGCAGTGTAGAGGAGCAGCTTAAGCCAGCCATCACGTACAGCAGTGTAGAGGAGCAGCTTGAGCCAGACATCACGTACAGCAGTGTAGAGGAGCAGCTTAAGCCAGCCATCACGTACAGCAGTGTAGAGGAGCAGCTTGAGCCAGACATCACGTACAGCAGTGTAGAGGAGCAGCTTGAGCCAGCCATCACGTACAGCAGTGTAGAGGACCAGCTTAAGCCAGCCATCACGTACAGCAGTGTAGAGGAGCAGCTTGAGCCAGACATCACGTACAGCAGTGTAGAGGAGCAGCTTAAGCCAGCCATCACGTACAGCAGTGTAGAGGAGCAGCTTGAGCCAGCCATCACGTACAACAGTGTAGAGGAGCAGCTTGAGCCAGACATCACGTACAGCAGTGTAGAGGAGCAGCTTATGCCAGCCATCACGTACAGCAGTGTAGAGGAGCAGCTTGAGCCAGCCATCACGTACAGCAGTGTAGAGGAGCAGCTTGAGCCAGCCATCACGTACAGCAGTGTAGAGGAGCAGCTTAAGCCAGCCATCACGTACAGAAGTGTAGAGGAGCAGCTTGAGCCAGCCATCACGTACAGCAGTGTAGAGGAGCAGCTTAAGCCAGCCATCACGTACAGCAGTGTAGAGGAGCAGCTTGAGCCAGCCATCACGTACAGCAGTGTAGAGGAGCAGCTTAAGCCAGCCATCACGTACAGCAGTGTAGAGGAGCAGCTTGAGCCAGCCATCACGTACAGCAGTGTAGAGGAGCAGCTTAAGCCAGCCATCACGTACAGCAGTGTAGAGGAGCAGCTTAAGCCAGCCGTCACGTACAGCAGTGTAGAGGACCAGCTTAAGCCAGCCATCACGTACAGCAGTGTAGAGGAGCAGCTTAAGCCAGCCATCACGTACAGCAGTGTAGAGGAGCAGCTTGAGCCAGCCATCAAGTACAGCAGTGTAGAGGACCAGCTTAAGCCAGCCATCACGTACAGCAGTGTAGAGGAGCAGCTTGAGCCAGCCATCACGTACAGCAGTGTAGACAAGCAGCTTGAGCCAGCCATCACGTACAGCAGTGTAGAGGAGCAGCTTAAGCCAGCTATCACGTACAGCAGTGTAGAGGAGCAGCTTAAGCCAGCCATCACGCACAGCAGTGTAGAGGAGCAGCTTAAGCCAGCTATCACGTACAGCAGTGTAGAGGAGCAGCTTAAGCCAGCCATCACGTACAGCAGTGTAGAGGAGCAGCTTGAGCCAGCCATCACGTACAGCAGTGTAGAGGAGCAGCTTGAGCCAGCCATCACGTACAGCAGTGTAGAGGAGCAGCTTGAGCCAGCCATCACGTACAGCAGTGTAGAGGAGCAGCTTGAGCCAGCCATCACGTACAGCAGTGTAGAGGAGCAGCTTAAGCCAGCCATCACGTACAGCAGTGTAGAGGAGCAGCTTGAGCCAGCCATCACGTACAGCAGTGTAGAGGAGCAGCTTAAGCCAGCCATCACGTACAGCAGTGTAGAGGAGCAGCTTAAGCCAGCCGTCACGTACAGCAGTGTAGAGGACCAGCTTAAGCCAGCCATCACGTACAGCAGTGTAGAGGAGCAGCTTAAGCCAGCCATCACGTACAGCAGTGTAGAGGAGCAGCTTGAGCCAGCCATCAAGTACAGCAGTGTAGAGGACCAGCTTAAGCCAGCCATCACGTACAGCAGTGTAGAGGAGCAGCTTGAGCCAGCCATCACGTACAGCAGTGTAGAGGAGCAGCTTGAGCCAGCCATCACGTACAGCAGTGTAGAGGAGCAGCTTAAGCCAGCTATCACGTACAGCAGTGTAGAGGAGCAGCTTAAGCCAGCCATCACGCACAGCAGTGTAGAGGAGCAGCTTAAGCCAGCTATCACGTACAGCAGTGTAGAGGAGCAGCTTAAGCCAGCCATCACGTACAGCAGTGTAGAGGAGCAGCTTAAGCCAGCTATCACGTACAGCAGTGTAGAGGAGCAGCTTAAGCAGCTATCACGTACAGCAGTGTAGAGGAGCAGCTTAAGCAGCTATCACGTACAGCAGTGTAGAGGAGCAGTTTAAGCCAGCTATCACGTACAGCAGTATAGAGGAGCAGTTTAAGCCAGCTATCACGTACAGCAGTGTAGAGGACCAGCTTAAGCCAGCTATCACGTACAGCAGTGTAGAGGAGTAGCTTAAGCAGCTATCACGTACAGCAGTGTAGAGGAGCAGTTTAAGCCAGCCATCACGTACAGCAGTGTAGAGGAGCAGCTTGAGCCAGCCATCACGTACAGCAGTGTAGAGGAGCAGCTTGAGCCAGCCATCACGTACAGCAGTGTAGAGGAGCAGCTTAAGCCAGCCATCACATATAGCAGTGTAGAGGAGCAGCTTAAGCCAGCCATCACGTACAGCAGTGTAGAGGAGCAGCTTAAGCCAGCCATCACATACAGCAGTGTAGAGGAGCAGCTTAAGCCAGCCATCACGCACAGCAGTGTAGAGGAGCAGCTTAAGCCAGTTATCACGTACAGCAGTGTAGAGGAGCAGCTTGAGCCAGCCATCACATACAGCAGTGTAGAGGAGCAGCTTGAGCCAGCCATCACGTACAGCAGTGTAAAGGAGCAGCTTGAGCCAGCCATCACGTACAGCAGTGTAGAGAAGCAGCTTTAGCCATCCATCACGTACAGCAGTGTAGAGGAGCAGCTTAAGCCAGCTATCAGGTACAGCAGTGTAGAGGAGCAGCTTAAGCAGCTATCACGTACAGCAGTGTAGAGGAGCAGCTTAAGCAGCTATCACGTACAGCAGTGTAGAGGAGCGTTTTAAGCCAGCTATCACGTACAGCAGTGTAGAGGACCAGCTTAAGCCAGCTATCACGTACAGCAATGTAGAGGACCAGCTTAAGCAGCTATCATGTACAGCAGTGTAGAGGAGAAGTTTAAGCCAGCTATCACGTACAGCAGTGTAGAGGAGCAGTTTAAGCCAGCTATCACGTACAGCAGTGTAGAGGACCAGCTTAAGCCACCCATCACGTACAGCAGTGTAGAGGACCATCTTAAGCCAGCTATCACGTACAGCAGTGTAGAGGAGCAGCTTAAGCCAGCCATCACGCACAGCAGTGTAGAGGAGCAGCTTAAGCCAGCTATCACGTACAGCAGTGTAGAGGAGCAGCTTAAGCCAGCCATCACGTACAGCAGTGTAGAGGAGCAGCTTAAGCCAGCTATCACGTACAGCAGTGTAGAGGAGCAGCTTAAGCAGCTGTCACGTACAGCAGTGTAGAGGAGCAGCTTAAGCAGCTATCACGTACAACAGTGTAGAGGAGCAGTTTAAGCCAGCTATCACGTACAGCAGTGTAGAGGAGCAGTTTAAGCCAGCTATCACGTACAGCAGTGTAGAGGACCAGCTTAAGCCAACTATCACGTACAGCAGTGTAGAGGAGTAGCTTAAGCAGCTATCACGTACAGCAGTGTAGAGGAGCAGTTTAAGCCAGCCATCACGTACAGCAGTGTAGAGGAGCAGTTTAAGCCAGCCATCACGTACAGCAGTGTAGAGGAGCAACTTGAGCCAGCCATCACGTACAGCAGTGTAGAGGAGCAGCTTGAGCCAGCCATCACGTACAGCAGTGTAGAGAAGCAGCTTAAGCCAGCCATCACGTACAGCAGTGTAGAGGAGCAGCTTAAGCCAGCCATCACGTACAGCAGTGTAGAGGAGCAGCTTAAGCCAGCCATCACGCACAGCAGTGTAGAGGAGCAGCTTAAGCCAGCCATCACGTACAGCAGTGTAGAGGAGCAGCTGAAGCCAGCCATCACGCACAGCAGTGTAGAGGAGCAGCTTAAGCCAGTTATCACGTACAGCAGTGTAGAGGAGCAGCTTGAGCCAGCCATCACGTACAGCAGTGTAGAGGAGCAGCTTGAGCCAGCCATCACGTACAGCAGTGTAGAGGAGCAGCTTGAGCCAGCCATCACGTACAGCAGTGTAGAGGAGCAGCTTAAGCCAGCCATCACGTACAGCAATGTAGAGGAGCAGCTTAAGCCAGCCATCACGTACAGCAGTGTAGAGGAGCAGCTTAAGCCAGCCATCACGCACAGCAGTGTAGAGGAGCAGCTTAAGCCAGCCATCACGTACAGCAGTGTAGAGGAGCAGCTTAAGCCAGCCATCACGCACAGCAGTGTAGAGGAGCAGCTTAAGCCAGTTATCACGTACAGCAGTGTAGAGGAGCAGCTTGAGCCAGCCATCACGTACAGCAGTGTAGAGGAGCAGCTTGAGCCAGCCATCACGTACAGCAGTGTAGAGGAGCAGCTTGAGTCAGCCATCACGTACAGCAGTGTAGAGGAGCAGCTTAAGCCAGCCATCACGTACAGCAGTGTAGAGGAGCAGCTTGAGGCAGCCATCACGTACAGCAGTGTAGAGAAGTAGCTTAAGCCATCCATCACGTACAGCAGTGTAGAGGAGCAGCTTAAGCCAGCTATCACGTACAGCAGTGTAGAGGAGCAGCTTAAGCAGCTATCACGTACAGCAGTGTAGAGGAGCAGCTTAAGCAGCTATCACGTACAGCAGTGTAGAGGAGCGTTTTAAGCCAGCTATCACGTACAGCAGTGTAGAGGACCAGCTTAAGCCAGCTATCACGTACAGCAGTGTAGAGGACCAGCTTAAGCCAGCCATCACGTACAGCAGTGTAGAGGGGCAGTTTAAGCCAGCTATCACGTACAACAGTGTAGAGGACCAGCTTAAGGCAGCTATCACGTACAGCAGTGTAGAGGACCAGCTTAAGCCAGCTATCACGTACAGCAGTGTAGAGAAGCAGTTTAAGCCAGCTATCACGTACAGCAGTGTAGAGGACCAGCTTAAGCCAGCTATCACGTACAGCAGTGTAGAGGAGCAGTTTAAGCCAGCTATCACGTACAGCAGTGTAGAGGACCAGCTTAAGCCAGCTGTCACGTACAGCAGTGTATAGGAGCAGTTTAAGCCAGCTATCACGTACAGCAGTGTAGAGGACCAGCTTAAGCCAGCTATCACGTACAGCAGTGTAGAGGAGCAACTTATACCCAATTTTCTTTAATACGATAAATATTGATCCAAGGAAGAGGAAGGTAGCTAGAAGTAAGAAATGTGAGTAGTAATGACCCTGACGATGAGCGAGGGAGATTAAGTTTTAATTTTAAGTTAAGTGGGACTAAAATACCGAGAGGGGAGGAGTGACGAGAGGTGTAAGGGGAGGAGTGATGGGAGTGGATGTGTTCGAGTGATGGGATGTGGGCTTGGAGGAGTAATGGGAGGGGGATGTGGTGGAGTGATGGGAGGTGGGTGTGGTGGAGTGAGGAGAGATGGAAGGGGTTACGGGGAGCTGAAAATGGTATGTGGGTGGCAGGAGATGGTGAGTGAATGAGTCAGCTCCGGAAATTTGCTGATGAGTCCTTCCTGTGTCACGTGTGACGCACAGTTTGTGTAAGGAGTCCTTCCTGTGTCACGTGTAACGCACAGTTTGTGTAAGGAGTCCTTCCTGTGTCACGTGTGACGCACAGTTTGTGTAAGGAGTCCTTCCTGTGTCACGTCTGACGCACAATTTGTGTAAGGAGTCCTTCCTGTGTCACGTCTGATGCACAGTTCTTATAATGAGTCCTTTCTGTCACGTAATGGGTAATAAGAACTTTAAAAACAAGGAAAATGGTACTATTAGTGACACTATTCAAACCACTTGTGCTTTTTCATTTGTAGTATTGTTCAGTGTTGACGACTTCGCTCAGGGCAGGAGAGGTATCAGATGTGGAACAAGTACAGAGGTACAGAGATCATTTACGGACCTCATAGAACTAATAAAACATTTAAATTATTGCGTACGCCTTAAATACTTAAATATGTACTCATTAGAGCAGATGAGAGAAAGATACAATATATGATAATAAATACGTGGAAAGTACTTGAAGATCTAGTCTCAAATCTGCACACTTCTGTAACAACATACTGTGAGATATCTGGGGGTGATCGTGCATGGATCACAACAGTCTCACTATCACAACTGCAAGGAAAATGATAGGCTGGATAACTAGAACTTTCAAAACAAGGGATGCCAAGCTAATGATGATATTATTCAAGTCTCTTGTTCACTCTAGGCTGAGTACTGATGTACTCTAACAGCTCCACTCAAGACATGCGAAATCACAGAGAATGTGCAGATAACATTCACTGCTCGCATATATTCAGTAAAGCACCTAAATTACCGGAAATGTTTGAAGTCCCTTGATCTGTACTCCTTGGAACATAAGCGAGAAAAGTACATGATTATCCACACCTGGAAAATTCTAGAACATTCCATTTAGTATACTTTCGGCACCGCATTTTTTTAGCATACGGATTTATGTTTGCGAGGCTCAATACTTACATAGGAGGCGGGGCCAGGAGCTACGTTGGTCGGCATCGCTGACTTCTGGCCTCTTGGACCTTGTCTATTCTTGAAGCTGTGTATTGAGCTTACCTCCACCACTGCTTCATCCAAGTCATTCCACTTTTTAACCACCCTGGGACTATAGAAATACTTTTTACATCTCTAAGGTTTATCTGTGCCTTCGGCTTCCACCTGTGTCTCGTTAATCCTTGTCCTCTTTTCAGAAAATCTATCTTTGTCAGCCCTATCGATTCCTCTTCAGATTTTATATGTAGTAGTCATGTTCCCCCTTGTCCTCTCCTCTAAGATCGCCAGGTTCAGTTCTTTCAACCTCTCTTCATAGTGCATTCTTCTCTGTTCTGGTACAAGCCTGGTTGCGAATCATTGGCCCTTTTCCAGTTTCTTAACGTGCTAGACCTGGTGTAGGCTCCATACTGGGGCCGCATACTTAGTGATTGGTCTAACATATACCGTGTATAAGGTTCTGAAGGATTCTTTGTTGAAGATCCTGAATGCTGTTCTGAGGTTTATTAATCTTTCATAAGCCACTGCCGTTATTCGACTTATATGCAGTTCTGGCGATATTCTTGGTGTTACATTCACCTTCTCCCCCATGTTATTTTCACTCCTTGGCTTTTGCAGCTTCTCTCCACTCATGCTGTACTCTGTGTCCGGTTTGCCGTCTCCGCCTTGTTGAGGTCTCTCTGGAGTTTATCATTGTTTTCTCTTCTGATTTTTCTCATTAGTATTACATCTTCAGCACATAGTGACACATAGAATTCGAGTCCCTCTGGTAAGTCATTCACGTATATTAGGAACAGTAGGGGTCATAACACTGATCCTTGTGGAGGCACTCGTTACTTTCCCATTCGAGTGTCTCACCACTTACTGCTACTCTGTCATTTAGGTACTCCTTGACCACTGCAGCACTCTGTTTTTAATTCTATTTGTACTTGTAATTTCTGGACTGGTCTTTGGTGTGGTAGTGTATCAAATGTTTCTCTACGGTCCAAGACAGAAGCAATCCACACATCCTTATCTCTCTTGTTTTATCATTGTACTCACCTACATGTGACTGCAGAGGTCGATTCAGTGTGTGTGTGTGTGTGTGTGTGTGTGTGTGTGTGTGTGTGTGTGTGTGTGTGTGTGTGTGCGCGCGCGCACTAATCGAGGTTACACAGTATGAGAGGGTAAACAAGAGAAAGCTGTTTACAGCAGGTAAGGCATAGCAGTCAGCCGTGAGGGAGCCGGTGAGTGCCACCTGTAGGGCCTCCCAGGAATGTAAGTACCAGAACGGTGCCAGAAACTTCCCATCTCTTCTCATCACCGAGAAGCCACAGTGCCAAGTTGCTCAGTGTTAAGATCGCTGCTCAGTTAAGACCGCTCAGTTCACAATAGAAAGATCTAGAATTCGAATCCCGGTCTGGCGAAAGGTATGGGTGTACGTTTGCCTTACATCCCTGCTGCTCCTGTGCACCTAGCAGTTAAAAGAGGTATCAGTGTGTTAGCTGACTGTTGTGGGTCGCATCCAGGGGAAAATTTCTGAGCAAGTATGTAAGAAATATCTGGTCTCCTGGAAGTCATATTTCAGGCATTAAGACAGTACGCAAAAAAACTCCAAACCTGCTGGAAAGAAGAAAAATAAGAAGGTGACAAAGATGAAGACATTCTGCGAAGCCGAGGTGGAAAGAGGAGGCAAGAGAAGGGACAACCCGTAGCGTTTATATGTTGTACTTTAGATACAAAGTGGGGGGAGGATGAATTACAACAACAGTGCAGTGTTGTAGGGTGTCCTGGGGACTCGACTCTCAGGTGTTGCTTCATTTTACCCATACTGACTGGACGCCTACACCTCTCTGCTTACCACACTTAATGTAGCTCTCTGGCTCTCTCTGACTGCTGAGGTAAGTGCTAGTCGTATGGTGGCAGACGTGAGGGTGCCACTGTCACCACCACCACCATCCTGTAACTGTCACCTTGAGGATTGCTAGCTACTGATTGGAGGTTGATGCTACGCTTTACTGCTGAGGGTAGTGCCAGTAATGTGGTACCAGACGTTGAGGCAAGATATCCATCACCCCAACTGTAAATAGTGCCAGAAGCTCCCATTAATTCAGTGTTTTTTGTTGTAAGGAGTTGGCACTAATTTTTTAAGTTAAGGAAAGTTGTAAGACTAAGAGACGTGTGTGTGTGTGTGTGTGTGTGTGTGAGTGTGAGAGAGAGAGAGAGAGAGAGAGAGAGAGAGAGAGAGAGAGAGAGAGAGAGAGAGAGAGGCAGACAAAGAAAGAGAGTCAGGCAGAGATAGTGAGTGAGCGTGGGGGGGGGGGTCGTATAGGCGTATCAGACATGCACTGAGCAAAGGTGTTTGGAACCTCACTTAGTAGTTTAAACTCGTTACAGAATCTTCAGCGTCAAAGTTAAAAATAGTCATAGCAGGCAGAAACATGGGATTCCTAATAAATAAATTTTGTCTTGATCATGAATATTATGGAGGTGAAGGTAGTAAGTGTAGGATGGTGTGTAATTACTGAAGTCGACCCCGAGTGACTGCACTCTCACGTAAACACGCACGTGAGACCGAGTGACTGCACTCTCACGTAAACACGCACGTGAGACCGAGTGACTGCACTCTCACGTAAACACGCACGTGAGACCGAGTGACTGCACTCTCACGTAAACACGCACGTGAGACCGAGTGACTGCACTCTCACGTAAACACGCACGTGAGACCGAGTGACTGCACTCTCACGTAAACACGCACGTGAGACCGAGTGACTGCACTCTCACGTAAACACGCACGTGAGACCGAGTGACTGCACTCTCAAGTAAACACGCACGTGAGACCGAGTGACTGCACTCTCAAGTAAACACGCACGTGAGACCGAGTGACTGCACTCTCAAGTAAACACGCACGTGAGACCGAGTGACGAATACTTCAACAACCTTTTTAATGGAAACCTAAATTTATTTACACTCGTTACTTTACACTAACATAAACAACCTGCTCGTCCCATTTAAGCGTCGTGGGGGGTGGGGGGGCTCTGTGTTTATTATACTGGCACCTTCTGATTGACTTTTTTTTAAATAAATGGCCAGTTGGGGAGTGACAATTTTGCGAGGCTGTCTTCCATACTAGTCACTTTCCTAATAAGGACCAGTAGGATTCACTTGATATGCAAATGTGGAGGTGGTAATCATGACTCAGTACTTAACACTTATGCGGGTACGGTTATTATTATTATTAGATTTTGAGGGAAGCGTTAAATCCTGGATCATATAGTCTGCTGAATGTGAGGTAATAAGATGTGATACAACGAAGGGAAGAGTAGGTAAAAATTCTATGGATCAAGGTTCCTTTACTGGTATCAAGGAAGCCTATTACAGTGTGGGGGTATGATTAAAAGGTAGAGGCGTGTGTATACTCAACTGTGGTTGCAGGAGGTAGAGAGCTGTTTGCAAGGGGGTCGAATTACAGCTCCTGGTCGTTCCTCTTAACTTGTATCGAACGACTTTACTGAATCCTGGCTTTCAGGGTCCAGATATACCCACTCTTGAAATTGGCTATTGTTTGTACCTACAACAAAAAATTCTAGTGCATTACACTTACTGCTCTGAATATATATATATATATATATATATATATATATATATATATATATATATATATATATATATATATATATATATATATATATATATATATATATATATATATATATATATATATATATATATATGCAAAACAACCACTCTGAAAGAATAGAGAAATTCCAACCGCTTTACCGCTTTCGTGACTACTCACATTATCAAGGAACTATCCATAGTTCCTTGATAATGTGAGTAGTCACGAAAGCGCTTGGAATTTCTCTATTCTTTCAGAGTGGTTGTTTTGCATATTTTGAAATCACCTGTTCACTGTGATCTTATTGCATATATATATATATATATATATATATATATATATATATATATATATATATATATATATATATATATATATATATATATACATATATTCGTGCACAGGCAGCCATGATGCTTCAACCAAACCAGCTTGGCTTTGGGGTCTCTCAAGGAAGTGAAGCAGCGGTTCATGCAACAAGGGCGTATATCAACAACCTGCCTGAGGACAATGCAGTGGTAAAATTAGATTTCAAGAATGCGTTCAATCTCCTGAAAAGAGACGTGGTATTAGCAGCAGTACAAGAACATTTCCCTGGTCTCTTCCCTTTTGTTTCAGCTGGGTATAGCAAGGAATCAATGCTTCTCTTTGGAGAGCATGAAATCACATCATCGGAGGGTGTCCAACAAGGAGATCCTCTTGCACCATTTCTCTTCTGTATAGCAGTTAGGGAAATCACAGTCAGACTGACAGCGAGCTAAACATCTGGTTCCTAGATGATGGCACACTAGCAGGTACAAAGGAGTCCCTCATACATGACCTTACACAGGTAATGACATGGGGACAGGAAATGGGTCTCGTCCTGAATCCATCCAAATGTGAAATCATCTCAGTCAGTCAACAAGTGATAAATGCAGTGAGATCAAAACTACCAGGAGCAGCAGTCATTGCCCCCACAAATAGTGTCTTGCTAGGAGCACCTCTGGGAAGCAATGCCATTGACACAATTCTCAGGAAGAAATTGGAAGAGTTAAGAAGAATGGAACAACGAATAGGCAATCTGGACACCCACGATGCCTTGTACCTTCTCACAAAGTGCTTGAGTCTGCCCAGGTTGACATATTTCCTAAGATGTGCACCTTCATATGATAACCCTATACTGCACGAATATGACAGTATTCTGAGGCAGATTTTTACAAAAATACTTAACCTTACTCTAGAAGACGGGCAGTAGAACCAAGCTACACTTCCAGTCAGACTAGGAGGCATTGGTGTCCGCAAGTCATCACAGATTGCGTTACCTGCTTTTCTGTCCTCGTGTATTGCATCCAGAGAGCTTGTAGCAGCGATTCTCCCTGAACATCTTAGGGACAAGATTGGAGTCCAGGACCAAAAATTCATTGACGGAGCAATGATCTGGGATAATCTAACGGGCTCAGAAACCAGACCTGCTCCCCCCAACAACTACAAACAATCGCACTGGGATGGTCCAATAGTGGAAAATATAGCCTCAACAATGCTTCAGAGTGTGTCAGGGAAGGATAGAGCCCGCCTCCTGGCAGTGAGAGCCCCTCATGCTGGGGACTTTCTGTTGGCTGTTCCCAACTCCAGCCTTGGCACACGCCTCGACCCACAGACCATCCGCATCGGTGTTGCCCTTCGACTTGCCGCCCCTATTCTCGCCGAACACAGGTGTATTTGTGGCAGTGAAGCAGCAGACCGATTCGGGTACCATGGTCTTGTGTGCCGTAAATCCGAGGGAAAGATTGCAAGACATGAGGAGGTTAATAACATTATCAAGAGGAGCCTCACAACAGCTGGATGCCCAGCAGTAAGGGAGCCACCCCAACTATGCAGATCTGATGGCAGCCAGAAGCGTCCAGATGGTATCACCCTTCAAGCCTGGACAGATGGGAAGCAGGTGGTGTGGGACTATACATGTGCATCTACCTTGGCTGATACCTATCTCCAATACACCAGAGAGGAAGGAGGGGCAGCTGCCAGCTTCAGGGAGTCCCAAAAGTCTAGAAAATATGGAGAACTTGCCCATCATTATATGTTTGTTCCCATAGGCTCAGAGACCCTTGGCTCATGGGGAAAGAGTGCATCTAAATTCCTTAAGGAGCTGGGAAAAAGACTCATCAGGGTAACTAGGGATCCCAGGGCAGCTAGTTTTCTGTTCCAGCGGCTCAGTGCGGCTGTTTAAAGGGGTAATGCCTGCTGTATTTTGGGCACACGCCCCAGCTCTGAGGAGCTGGATGAGATTTTCGCCTTATAATCGGTGATACACACGTAACAACATGTACCTTATATGCCACCTTTATATCAACAATGTATCTCTTAAATCTTCTGTACCATATTATGTAATAAAATATTCCTATTGATAAAAAAAATATGTACTAAAAGATGGGGTGGTAGGGGAAGCGGAATATTCAAACGGCTTCAGGAAGAAATCCAAATATTCTTCCTTGAAGCCTTTTGATCCACTTCTCCGAGGCTATGGGTCCCACAATTTACACCAGAGGTGGACCCCATCCTATATACATATATAAATATATATATATATATATATATATATATATATATATATATATATATATATATATATATATATATATATATATATATATATATATATATATATATATATTACCTAAAGTTCCATTGGTTGTGTATCTTTGGCTTATGTCGATGTCCCCCTAACTTCCTCTCTTCGTATCTCACTACAGTGTGTCCCTTTCCAATGTCATATATCATCTCACCAGTTCTAGTATCTTCTAATGTGAAGTTGAGCTCTTTAAATTTTCTTTGTTTCTCTCATTTTCTGGCACCAATCTCTTTGCTAACCGTTGGAACTTCTCTATTTCATTTGTATGGCAGATCAGGTTCAAGCTCTATTCTGGCGACGCATCTGTTCTCAAAAAGTTCTGTTAGGTTGACTAGTTTTTTCATTTATCGCTAGCATCGTTAAACTTTTTCAGTTGTGTTCCGATCTTCTTACTCGAACTCCTCCTCTCGTTGCTTTACATTTGTCAAGATTTAATTCAAGTAGCTTCTTTTACAGATTATTCAGAGTCATCTATCTTAATGCCTGTGACTGGATTTGGAGAGTTTTCCTACCCTTATAACCTGGTCAGGGGCCAGGTTTTTCTGTTGATTCTTGATAGGCTCACTCTTGCCTTACCATTGCTCTCTGCCTTCTATGCACAATTTCGGTATCCATTTGAGCACCTTCCTTGCTACTCCTGCCTGCTCTTCCAGGTTATATAGCATTCACCTGTGTGATACTGTCAAATGCTTTCTTATAGTACAGGCAGATGGTCTACTCAACGTTGTCTCTCATATCCTCTATCAACCCATCCTGGTTGTCTTATGTATTTCTCTTAAGGTGCTCAATAATTTCCTCTCTTAATATGATTTCTTGTACCTGAGCCAGTATGTTGGTCAGCGAAACTGACTTGTAGTTAGGTTCGTCCTATTTCTCATCTTGTTTATATAAGTGAGAGTGTTATTTGTGTGTTTGTAATTTTTTATGTGTATGTATGTTTGTGTTTGCATGTGTCGTGAGACATTGGTATTAGGCTCTTAATTATTTGCTATTGAATTTGTTTTTCTGCGTAACAAACTGATTTTAAGTTTTTCGTTGGCACTGATGATAAATCAAAGACAGAGGCTTCTCTTAAAGATGTTCTTCTCCCCTGGTGTGGTTAGTGCTTCCAGCCCTCCACGAGAGATGTAGGGGCGGAGGAGGGGTTAACTAGAGGGGAAAGGGGTTCGCTGTAAGAGGAAATGGGATTAGTGTAGAGGAAAAGGGTTCCGGTGTGAAGGAAGGTTGTGTGAGAGGGGACGGAATTGTTAGCAAGACTGTGAGGGGAAGCAGAGGTGCTCACTTATTTGTACTCACCTGTTTGTGGTTGCAGGGGTCGATTCACAGCTCCTGGCCCCGCCTCTTCGCTGGTCGTTACTGGTGTGTGTGTTTTAGTTACCATTTTGTCTAAGGCATTTGTCCATAAGACACTTGGTCTGGTTAGTGTGTGTGTGTGTGTGTGTGTGTGTGTGTGTGTGTGTGTGTGTGTGTGTGTGTGTGTGTGTGTGTGTGTGTGTGTGTGTGTTTGTGTGTGTATGTGTGTGTGTGTGTGTATGTGTGTGTGTGTGTGTGTGTGTGTGTGTGTGTGTGTGTGTGTGTGTGTGTGTTCTTACTACTTTTCTGCCACTTTTATTCCCATTTTATTCCATTCTTACACTGTCTTTCATATTTCCTTCTACTTCCCAAATCTGCACACAGAAATCGCTCCCTACGAAAGTAAAAGACTGGGCAGGCGATGCAAAATGCCCCCAATTAAAAGTAGGGGCGCCATTGGTACACTAAGGGAAAACACCGTAAGTGTCCGGGGCCCAAGAGTGTTCAACAGCCTCCCATCAAGCATTAGGGGAATTGCCAATAAACCCATGGTTGCCTTCAAGAGAGAGCTGGACAGATACCTAAAGTCAGTGCCGGATCAGCCGGGCTGTGGCTCGTACGTTGGACTACGTGCGGCCAGCAGTAACAGCCTGGTTGATCAGGCCCTGATCCATCGGGAGGCCTGGTCGTGGACCGGGTCGCGGGGGCGTTGATCCCCGGAATAACCTCCAGGTAGCCTCCAGGTAACCTCCCTCACTACTTACCCTTTGCTGTCTTCTTTGCTCCCTTCCCTCCTGGTAATATGATGGTCAGTGTGACCATGGGTGTCTATAGGAAATTAATGTAATACGTAATACCACAGTCAGCTGTGTCAGCAATTTAGCCTTATATAATCTGTGATATTTACTTGTGATCGGTTTCGAGGCTCTTCGATCACCGCAACCCGGCGTGAGGCTTGATTTACCTGTTGACTGCCTGGTCAGGCAGGCTGTTGGTGCTAGCACCCCAGAGGCCCACATAGGCATTACAACCAAGCTGACATGGCACTTCTAGAAGAAAGCTGTCCAGCTTCCTTATGAAAACTTATATCTTCGTTCCGATAATATTTCTGATAATTGCTGGTAGTATGTTGAGTCTTGGATCACCGATGTTGACACACTGTTCGTTAATTGTACCAGTGGTCCCCCTCCTGCTCTTCACTAAATATGTTTCACACTTTCTCTTATATCTTTCACTCCAGTAAGGTGTAATAGCAATGTGCAAAGTGAGGGGCCAGGCCTAAAAGTATCTTCCATGTTTATATAATCAGGCATCTCTCTTTTATCCGTTGCAGAGAAAGAATTCCAAGTGCTTTCGCCCATTCCTGATAGTCTAGATGTTTTATTGACTTCATACTGGCAGTATACGGCCTTTATACGTTGTCCAACTCTGCTATATCTTCTGTCGTGAGAGGCGCTGTGAGCGCACAACAGTATTAAAGTCGTGAGCACATGAGTGATTTGACGTTACTACTCTTGTTTTGCAAGTTTCATAATCCACTCTGCCAATTCCCTAGCCTTTGCTGCATGACAGATCCTCTGACAATCATTTATGATACGATCTGCCTGTGTTACGTATACTGTGCGCCTTTTGAGGCCTTCATCCCTCCCGTACCTAAGTAGTTAAAATGTGTCACCTGTGAACATTTTAGGGTAGCTTTGGGTAGGGGTCGTTTTGATAAGGACCTGCCTTGTATGGGCCAGAAGGCCTTCTGCAGTGTTCCTCCATTCTTATATTCTTTTTATTTCTTTAACACACTGGAAAACTCTGTTGATATCTGTTTATAATTTTTATGTGTCCTCTACTGAGGCAACTCTGTAAATAACGCATTCCGGGAATCATGCCCAGGAGCTGCGTGTGTGGGTATGTTGTCTGTTTTCCTCTCGATATCTGAAAGATTGGTTTTAGTGTCACATTAGCTTAAGTTAGGTTGGCTCGTCAGGAAACTGGACAAGTGTTTCGTAACGCGGGTCTTAGTCATATGATGACCCGCAGCTGAAACTTTTGGTCATCTGACCGAAGCCTTCCACTGGCTTACCGGTCCACCCCTTTAAAAATTACGGTAGTAATTATACCATTATTAAGGTAGGTTGGCTTTATCACAAAAAATGTACTGGACGCTATTAGTAAATACTGTTTCACACTACTGCTTTAAGATGGGGCTCATTTTCATTAAGTATAAGATCCAGTATTGGAAGTTTTTTCTGACTTGGATTTTTGCATGTGAAAAAAATTATATTTTATTTTTCAGTTTCTTGAATTACTTTTTCTTTTGTGCGTCTGTCTGGTATAAATGTTTCAGTTTCAGTTCTTTATTTTGTAATTTCCTGGCGAAGATTTTCTTTTGTTTGTGATATTTTTGTTTATTAAATAATTCAGTAGTAGTATTAATAAGTACTACTACTACTACTACTACTACTACTACTACTACTACTACTACTACTACTACTACTACTACTACAATCACTGTTATTAATTTTACTACTAATAATATAATGATATTAATAATATAATTGTAATAATTTATTATAATAGCTTTGGAATATGGTACGCAATATAAAGAAAAAGGTAATTTAGGTATAATAATATTAGACGTTATCTTGATAAGTTGCCGCCGCTTGTAGCTGCTTTCGTGGGCTGTGTGCGTGAGCGGGGAGACTGTGTGTGCATAATGAACCATTGTGTTCCCCTCGGTGTAATAGACCATTGTCAGGTGATTGTTGTTCACGAGGTTCTTTACTACCGGGAATAGAGGTAGCCAGAGTGTTGTTTATCCTAAGCAGTTAACCTCACTATACCTGTTGTATATTGAGTGGGTCATCGTCTCTACCGCGGCCTGGGAGCAGATTGTTGGTTTACTAAGAGAAAACACCATAAGTGTCCGGGGCCCAAGACTGTTCAGCAGCCTCCCATCAAGCATTAGGGGAATTACCAATAAACCCCTGGCTGCCTTCAAGAGAGAGCTGGACAGATACCTAAAGTCAGTGCCGGATCAGCCGGGCTGTGGCTCGTACGTTGGACTGCGTGCGGCCAGCAGTAACAGCCTGGTTGATCAGGCCCTGATCCACCGGGAGGCCTGGTCATGGACCGGGCCGCGGGGGCGTTGATCCCCGGAATAACCTCCAGGTAAGCAGGCTGTTGGTTCTAGTAGCACTTTAGTCGAACGTAGGCACCACAGCCTCTGTGTGGATTGTAAGATGTTCTGATATATGCCTTTCCCATGTATTTTTTTTATACAAGGACAACAGTGGAAATAAGTCACGTTGACTTTTTGTGTTATCCTATTTAATTTACACGTATGTTACTATGTATGATAATTTATGTAGCTGTACTTGTGTACCTAAATAAACTTACTAACAGGTTGAACTGTTCAACAGGGTTCCTTGAGGATGGTGAAGGACTCTTTAATTTAGGGAATTATTGCCACCCTCCGGTTCCTTGAATTAAAGCTGATTGCCTCCCATTCCCCAAACCCTATATGACCCCCTACAGGCTTAGCACCCCCCACCCCTCCTCCAAGTTTTAAGCTCACTTAACCATCCAACCATATCCTCGCTGTGGCAGTGAATGGTGGATGTGTAGTGTTGATTGTGTTGGGATTGTGGTGGAGGTGAGTGGGGGGGGGAAGGTGGTAGTGTATGTGGTGTTTATTGTCTTTGCTAGTTGATGGTGGTAGCACTGTAGTGTTGTATGGAAGATGAATATAAGTGGAGTGTTGATAAGACGGGCGTCGTTAATGATGTCTACCTTCACGACTCCTACACCTTCATTAACCTTCTCTCTCTCTCTCGTATGTACTGACTCTACCACATGCTGTACATGTACCTCCCTTACCCCCCACCCCAACCCCAATCCTCCAGAATCCTTATTTGTAATTTGTGCTCCCTCCCTCCCTCCCTCTCCATACCTCCCTCACTATCCTTCTCACTACCTCCATCCCTCACTCTCCCTAGTGGAACTTTCTCCATAGCTTCCTCTCTCCGTGCCAACACTGAGGTGTTATTTCCTCCGTCGCCGCTTTTTCCACTTCACCTCACCATCGCTGCTTCTTCCACTTCCCGCCACTCACCATCTCCTCGTCCACTTCCTGCCACTCACCATTTCTTCACTTCTCGTTATTCATCGTCTCCGCTTGTTCCATTACTTCCACCAGCCTTCCGTCAGCATCTGATTCCTGATGCTACAAACCTTCTAACGTAATATTACAACCATACTGACATCATCTGCTTCCATGACATCATCTGCCCTCCTGACATCACCTTCCTTCTTGAATAACTAATGTGACTTTCACTGCCTGCATCTATTCAAACCTGTACTCCTGTATCGTACGGGAGGAATATGCAAGTGTTTATCTTGAAAATACTGGAATGACTCGTTCCAAATCTAGACACTGATATTACCTTTTTCCGAGAGCACGACTGTTTAAAGTGCGCACAGTGAAAGACAGTCGTGGAATAAATACATTAAGGGATAACTCATTAACCAGTAAGGGGTTTAGGATTATCAAAACCCTTAAGGCGCAGTTAGCAACAGACCTTCATGATTGTATTCGTGAACGAACTTGAGAAGTTTCTGCAAACTGTTCGTGATTAAGCAAGCTGTGGTGTCTTAAGTTGAACTGACTATACTAACAGCCAGATTGATCAGTTTGGCTAGAAACCGGGCCACGGTTTTGTCTATATATATATATATATATATATATATATATATATATATATATATATATATATATATATATATATATATATATATATATATATATATATATATATATATGTCGTGCCGAATAGGCAGAACTTGCGATCTTGGCTTAAAAAGCAACGCTCATCTTGCCATATAGGACAAGTGAAATTTTATGTATGCAATAATTTCTCCAAAATCATTCTGAACCTAACGAAAAAAATATATTTCACTGTGTTTGTTTAGTTTTAAATTATTGTAAACAAATCTAAAATATATTTAATTGGGTTAGGCTAAAACAAATTGTACTTGTTATAATAAGGTTAGGTAAGTTTTCTAAGATGCTTTTGGAGCAAAATTAAAAATTTTGTGTGTGTATATATATATATATATATATATATATACACACACACACATATATATATATATATATATATATATATATATATATATATATATATATATATATATATATATATATATATATATATATATATATATATATATATATATATATATATATATAATAATTTTTTGCCTTACCTGAGTGAACGACATACGAGGAAGTATAGAATAAACTCTAAAGAAAACTGGGGTACTTTAAACACTGAGAAACACTAGAAACCTGTTAAAGGTATAACCTTGAAGTTCTCGTCACTTTATACATTTTATTCATCAGTTGGAATATAAGTTAGCGGTGACATAGCAGTAAACTGTTTCATAGGTTCTTCTACCCCCGCAACCCGGCCAGAATCCAAAGGCGAGAATTTTGTTCTTCAATTATAGCAATCTTGTTTTTTGTTTAGAAAAGAATTACGTTAGAATTTCATTCCTTTTATGATGTTTAGGAATTCCTTGAAAATTTCAGTACTTACACCTGGCTTCATTTTTTTTATGGTGGTGGTAGAGTGAGAAAAATCCAGGATGTGGGCTACACTGCAACACTGAGACCATGTATGTAGTGTTGGGTGCGCCCACACTCGCCCCCACCACACACACACACACATGTATGATAAAGCTCACGGAGCGGGAAGAGTGACCGGGTAGCAGCCAGGTGAAGAGGCAGGGCTAGGAGCTGTGACTCGACCCCCGCAACAACAACAAGGTGAACTAGGTGCGTACACACACAAACGTCTACCTCTACATGTGCTAGTAATAATTTATGTATGTACCTGTACCTGTGGTAATGCCAGTATCTCTTCATGTACCAGTAATGTGGGTACCTAATACTGGTGCTTACCTGCACGCTACTTGTCGCATTGGGGGTCACCTGCTGAGGACGCGGTTAACCTCCAAGAAGATATAAACAAAGTTTTCCAGTGGGCAACGGTAAACAATATGATGTTCAATGAGGACAAATTCCAACTACTCCGTTATGGAAAACTGGAGGAGATAATAACTAGAACAGAGTACACTACTGACTCCGGCCATACAATAGAGCGGAAAAATAATGTAAAGGACCTGGGAGTAGTAATGACTGAGGATCTCACTTTCAAGGATCACAACAGTGCCACGATCGCACGTGCAAAGAAAATGATAGGATGGATAATGAGAACTTTCAAAACGAGAGATGCCAAGCCCATGATGATCCTTTTCAAATCACTTGTTCTCTCTAGGCTGGAATACTGCTGTACATTAACATCTCCATACAAAGCAGGTGAAATCGCAGATCTAGAGAGTGTACAGAGATCCTTTACTGCACGTATAAGTTCTGTCAAGCACCTTAACTACTGGGAACGCTTGGAAGCACTTGACTTGTACTCGTTGGAACGCAGGAGGGAGAGATATATCATAATCTACACTTGGAAAATCTTGGAAGGAATGGTCCCAAATCTGCACACAGAAATCACTCCCTACAAAAGTAAAAGACTGGGCAGGCGATGCAAAATGCCGCCAATAAAAAGTAGGGGCGCCATTGGTACACTAAGAGAAAACACCATAAGTGTCCGGGGCCCAAAACTGTTCAACAGCCTCCCATCAAGCATTAGGGGAATTGCCAATAAACCCCTGGCTGCCTTCAAGAGAGAGCTGGACAGATACCTAAAGTCGGTGCCGGATCAGCCGGGCTGTGGCTCGTACGTCGGACTGCGTGCGGCCAGCAGTAACAGCCTAGTTGATCAGGCCCTGATCCATCGGGAGGCCTGGTCGTGGACCGGGCCCCGGGGGCGTTGATCCCCGGAATAACCTCCAGGTAACCTCCAGGTAACCGCCCCAGAGGCCCAGTCTGAAGAGAGGTAAGGTTCTGTATTGTTTTATGACACGAGTAATGGAGAAGTGTTTGTGGGTGTTGCAAGGTGTATATAGGTCTTGCACTGGTACTCTTGTGTTTTCTTCCATCACACTGTGACAGTGCGATAACTTAAGTGTGTGGGAATTTGTCACTTTGCGACCCACATCCTACCTTCTGTGTGCTGGGAGGCGGTATGGCGATTCCGTTGTGTGCTTCACAAGTCATTGTGTCGCTTGTGTGGTTAGTACTTGACCTTTGATATACCGTATTTCGCGGCTTATTAGACGCATTTTTTCCATAAAATGTCTCCAAAAACCACCCTGCGTCCTATAAACTGAAGGTCAGTGACGGGAACCATAAGTTTGGAGTGTGGGGTGGGCTGTAGCTCTCCCAGTTACGTCCGATGCCGAGCCATTGAAAATAAAACAAGTCTTATTAGCCGCGAAATACGGTACCTTTGATTGGTTTCGAGAGCATTTCACATCAGGGCTCTGGTGGCCTGGTGGTTAACGCTCTCGCTTCACACGGTGAGGGCCTGGGTTCGATTCCCAGCCAGAGTAGAAACATTGGACGTGTTTCTTTCCACCTGTTGTCTATGTTCCCCATCAGTAAAATGGGTACCTGGGTGTTAGTCGACTGGTGTGGGTCGCATCCTGGGACACTGACCTAAGGAGGCCTGGTCAAAGACCGGGCCGCGGGGGCGTTGACCCCCGGAACTCTCTCCAGATAAACTCCAGATAAACATCTCGAAGCCCGGCCAGGCTTGCTGGTGCTTGCCTGGTCAACCAAGCTTCTGCTGTTGGCGGCCCGCTGGTCCACAAATCCGTCACAGCCTGGTTGATCCGGCACCTGGGGAGGAAATAGTTTAGCTTCCTCTTAAAGATTTCTGCACTTGTTCCAGCAGAGTTTCTGATATCTATTGGCAAGATGTATTTTTGTCATGAGGAACGTCACTGCTATTGGTCTTTAGTTCTTTGTTATTGTTTGGCTGCCACCTTTGTGAAGTGGGGCTATGTCCGTTGCTTTTAACATTGTTCGTAGTGTCACGGTGTTACAGTATTGCTAGGGTAGTGAGCACTTACACTGCTTTCAGTGTCACGGTTCTGTGGTATTCCCAGCGTGGTGCGGACTGGCACTGATTTCATTGTCAAGGTACTGTGGTATTCCCAGCGTGGTGAGGACTGGCACTGCTTTCAGGGCAAGGTACTGTGATATTCCCAGCGTGGTGAGGACTGGCACTACTTTCAGTGTCAAGGTACTGTGGTATTCCCAGCGTGGTGGGGACTGGCACTGCTTTCATTGTCAAGGTACTGTGGTATTCCCAGCGTGGTGAGGACTGGCACTGCTTTCAGGGCAAGGTACTGTGATATTCCCAGCGTGGTGAGGACTGGCACTACTTTCAGTGTCAAGGTACTGTGGTATTCCCAGCGTGGTGAGGACTGGCACTGCTTTCAGTGTCAAGGTACTGTGGTATTCCCAGCGTGGTGAGGACTGGCACTGCTTTCAGTGTCAAGGTACTGTGGTATTCCCAGCGTGGTGAGGACTGGCACTGCTTTCAGTGTCAAGGTACTGTGGTATTCCCAGCGTGGTGAGGACTGGCACTGCTTTCAGTGTCAAGGTACTGTGGTATTCCCAGCGTGGTGAGGACTGGCACTGCTTTTAGTGTCACGGTATTCTAGTATTCCCAGTGTGGTGAGCATCGGCACTTCTTTCAGTGCCACGGTGCTGTGATAGTGCCAGCGTGGTGAGCACTGGCACTGCTTGCAGTGTACTGACAGTTCTGGAAGCACTTCATGTGGACCAGTGCAACCCGGAATTTAATATTAGTTTCCATCGAATTTGAAATGAAATTGAGATTTTTTCCCTCCATCTGGAACCTGTTGTTGAATTAAGCGATGATGTACTGATGAATTTTATATTGTCACACTTGTGGGTTTGTATCTCTCTCTCTCTCTCTCTCTCTCTCTCTCTCTCTCTCTCTCTCTCTCTCTCTCTCTCTCTCTCTCTCTCTCTCTCTCTCTCTCTCTCTCTCTCCCTGCCTCCCTCGGGCCAGATACTATCATGTCGTACGGGTAAGGGAATAGCTCTCTTAATTACTCCCGGCATTGTTAATTAGCAAATGCCTCTTAAGTACCAACTGTTTGTATCACTTAAGGACATTCTTGACCAGAGTCATTAAGGTTGCGTGTAACCTGTTCACCACCAGTCAAGAATACGTGAATCACTAAAATAGCAATTAAACTCTCGGAGTATGTACACTGAGATATGCAGAGCAAGTCACATGGGGATGGAATTTTTTTGCTCTAGAGCTTTCACACTCTCGTGCGTCGTCAGGAGCTATGTAATATTACAAGACACCAACAGATAAAAGGGGACATTATCTGAGTCAAGGCAGAAGGTATTAGTGATGGCCCATGTCATGGGCTACCACTGATACCTCTGGCCTTGCCTCAGAGAATTTCCCCTTCTAACTGTTGCTGTTTTGCAACATTACATAGCTACTGACGACGCACGAAAGGGCGAAAGAGCCAGAGTTAAATATTTCCATCCCCATGTGGCTTGTTCCGCATTGTTACGATGGCCTGTCTGCGACTGTATTACACACTGATACACTCCTGTGAGTGTATGTATTACACACTGATACACTCCTGTGAGTGTATGTATGACACACTGATACACTTCTCTGAGTGTATGTATGACACACTGATACACTCCTGTGAGTGTATGTATGACACACTGATACACTTCTCTGAGTGTATGTATGACACACTGATACACTCCTGTGAGTGTATGTATGACACACTGATACACTTCTCTGAGTGTATGTATTACACACTGATACACTCCTGTGAGTGTATGTATGACACACTGATACACTTCTCTGAGTGTATGTATTACACACTGATACACTCCTGTGAGTGTATGTATGACACACTGATACACTCCTCTGAGTGTATGTATGACACACTGATACATTCCTCTGAGTGTATGTATTACACACTGATACACTCCTCTAAGTGTATGTATGACACACTGATACACTCCTCTGAGTGTATGTATTACACACTGACACACTCCTCTAAGTGTATGTATGACACACTGATACACTCCTCTGAGTGTATGTATTACACACTGATACACTCCTCTAAGTGTATGTATGACACACTGATACACTCCTCTGAGTGTATGTATTACACACTGATACACTCCTCTAAGTGTATGTATGACACACTGATACACTCCTCTAAGTGTATGTATGACACACTGATACACTCCTGTGAGTGTATGTATGACACACTGATACACTCTTCTGAGTGTATGTATGACACACTGATACACTCCTCTAAGTGTATGTATGACACAATGATACACTCCTGTGAGTGTATGTATGACACACTGATACACTCCTGTGAGTGTATGTATGACACACTGATACTCCTGTGAGTGTATGTATGACACACTGATACACTCCTGTGAGTGTATATATGACACACTGATACACTCCTGTGAGTGTATGTATGACACACTGATACACTCCTGTGAGTGTATGTATGACACACTGATACACTCCTGTGAGTGTATGTATGACACACTGATACACTCCTGTGAGTGTATGTATGACACACTGATACACTCCTGTGAGTGTATGTATGACACACTGATACACTCCTGTGAGTGTATGTATGACACACTGATACACTCCTCTGAGTGTATGTATGACACACTGATACACTCCTGTGAGTGTATGTATGACACACTGATACACTCCTGTGAGTGTATGTATGACACACTGATACACTCCTGTGAGTGTATGTATGACACTGATACACTCCTGTGAGTGTATGTATGACACACTGATACACTCCTGTGAGTGTATGTATGACACACTGATACACTCCTGTGAGTGTATGTATTACACACTGATACACTCCTGTGAGTGTATGTATGACACACTGATACACTCCTCTGAGTGTATGTATGACACACTGATACACTCCTCTGAGTGTATGTATGACACACTGATACACTCCTGTGAGTGTATGTATGACACACTGATACACTCCTGTGAGTGTATATATGACACACTGATACATTCCTCTGAGTGTATGTATGACACACTGATACACTCCTGTGAGTGTATATATGACACACTGATACACTCCTCTGAGTGTATGTATGACACACTGATACACTCCTGTGAGTGTATGTATTACACACTGATACACTCCTGTGAGTGTATGTATAACACACTGATACACTCCTCTGAGTGTATGTATGACACACTGATACACTCCTGTGAGTGTATATATGACACACTGATACACTCCTCTGAGTGTATGTATGACACACTGATACACTCCTCTGAGTGTATGTATGACACACTGATACACTCCTGTGAGTGTATATATGACACACTGATACACTCCTCTGAGTGTATGTATGACACACTGATACACTCCTCTGAGTGTATGTATGACACACTGATACACTCCTCTGAGTGTATGTATGACACACTGATACACTCCTCTGAGTGTATGTATGACACACTGATACACTCCTCTGAGTGTATGTATGACACACTGATACACTCCTCTGAGTGTATGTATGACACACTGATACACTCCTCTGAGTGTATGTATGACACACTGATACACTCCTGTGAGTGTATGTATGACACACTGATACACTCCTGTGAGTGTATGTATGACACACTGATACACTCCTCTGAGTGTATGTATGACACACTGATACACTCCTGTGAGTGTATGTATGACACACTGATACACTCCTGTGAGTGTATGTATGACACACTGATACACTCCTCTGAGTGTATGTATGACACACTGATACACTCCTCTGAGTGTATTCTCTGACGTGGCTTATTTTATGAAGTTTGTTATTATCCAAACTATTTATTTACATTTTCTTAAGTTTTTCCTTAATACGACCTCACTTTTGCTTTCATTACTTTCCGTTGTTACAACTTCCAATATTTTTTATTACCAATTCCTGTTTTTTTTTTTTTTTTCATTCTTTTTATTTTGGGGGAGAAGAGTAGGCTATCTGAAATTTCTATTTTTTCAGTATTATTATTTTTAATTGGGGGGAGGTAGGCCCTTCAAAATTCTTTTTATTTTTATTTTTTTGTTACTTTAATTTGAGGGGGAGGGGGTAGAATAGGCCCTTTAAAATTCCTATTTTTTCAATATTTTTACTTTAATTTAGGAAAGAGTAGGCCTGCTAAAATTCCTATATTTTTTTTTTATTATTGTGTGGTGGGAGTACTTGGTGTCGGGGTGAGTGTAACAACGACATAAACCCACAACATAAACGGCACAACCCGCCATCAACGGGACGTAAACGGGAATACTGTCGCCGTACAATTCCCAGCGTTCCATTCCCGATTCCTATTATTCGGGAACCCGGGTATCGGGCGGGGGTCATTCCCGGGCGCTAATAGATATGATGGAATCCTCCCAGAGCGAGGATTGTGAGGGGAAATGAGAATGAGGGGAGCGCTTAATTTATCGCTAATTCGTGGCCAGTTGCGCAGGGTGAGGGAAGGGGGGAGAAGCGCAGGGAAGGAAGGGGGAGGGAAGCGCAGGGAAGGAAGGGGGAGGGAAGCGCAGGGAGGGGAGGGAAGCGCAGTGAGGGGACGGGGAGAAACGCAGGAAAGGGAGGGGAGTCGGGAAAAAGGGGACGTGATGACAAGGGAAAAGGAGGGGGAAGGAAGGACGAGGGGGAGATTGGAGGATGAGGGGGATGTGAGGGTAGGGGAGGGGTGAGTAGTTTAGGGCTTATTGGGAAGGGGAGGTTATTGGAAGGGAAGGGAGGATGAGGGGAGAAGGAAGGATGGGGAGGTGATGTGAGGGGAAGGGAGGGGTTATGGTAGGGGAAAGCGAAGGGGTGGGGGGTGAAGGTTATTTATTGCAAAACATTTGTAACGTGATGACGTTCAAGATGGGAGGGAAGTCAGCACAGGGAGGGGATGCAGGGAGAAGGGAGTCAGCACAGGGAGGGGATGCAGGGGGAAGGGAGACGACACAGAGAGAGGATGCAGGGGGAAGGGAGACAACACAGAGAGAGGATGCAGGGGGAAGGGAGACAACACAGAGAGAGGATGCAGGGGGAAGGGAGACAACACAGAGAGAGGATGCAGGGGGAAGGGAGACAACACAGGGAGAGGATGCAGGGGGAAGGGAGACGACACAGAGAGAGGATGCAGGGGGAAGGGAGACAACACAGAGAGAGGATGCAGGGGGAAGGGAGACAACACAGAGAGAGGATGCAGAAGGAAGGGAGACAACACAGAGAGAGGATGCAGGGGGAAGGGAGACGACACAGAGAGAGGATGCAGGGGGAAGGGAGACAACACAGGGAGAGGATGCAGGGGGAAGGGAGACAACACAGAGAGAGGATGCAGGGGGAAGGGAGACAACACAGAGAGAGGATGCAGGGGGAAGGGAGACAACACAGGGAGAGGATGCAGGGGGAAGGGAGACGACACAGAGAGAGGATGCAGGGGGAAGGGAGACAACACAGAGAGAGGATGCAGAGGGAAGGGAGACAACACAGAGAGAGGATGCAGGGGGAAGGGAGACAACACAGGGAGAGGATGCAGGGGGAAGGGAGACAACACAGAGAGAGGATGCAGAGGGAAGGGAGACAACACAGAGAGAGGATGCAGGGGGAAGGGAGACAACACAGGGAGAGGATGCAGGGGAGGGGAAGCAGAGGAAAGGCTGAAAAAAAGGAGTGGAAAGGGAAGGAGTGGTGGTGAAGAAAGTGGAGATGGGGAGAACTGAAGGAGGATGAAGGGAAAGAGTGAGTTTATAAACAAACACAGAAGGAAAGGAAAGTGAAGAAATGAAAGAGTAATTAATAAAAGAGAAAGAGAGAGAGAGAGATGTAACAGCTCTTAACTTGTAAATAAAGTTAAGAACTCTAAACCTAAAATTGTAAAACCCTGTGTGAATAGTGAGAGAGAGAGAGAGAGAGAGAGACAGAGAGAGAGAGAGAGAGAGAGAGAGAGAAAATACATTTAAGCTGTTTACCAGCACACAATGTTATATATAGTTTTTTTACCTCTGAATAATTCACCGGTGGGAAACGCACAAATTATGTATAAATCAGATTATTCAACCCTGGAAATTCATCGATAGTCGCACATACACAATACCCGCACGGGGAGTAGTTAGCATTCACCGCTGCGCCCGTCACAGTCACAGCTGCGCCCGTCACAGTCACCGCTGCGCCCGTCACAGTCACAGCTGCGCCCGTCACAGTCACAGCTGCGCCCGTCACAGTCACAGCTGCGCCCGTCACAGTCACCGCTGCGCCCGTCACAGTCACCGCTGCGCCCGTCAGTCATAGCTGCGCCCGTCACAGTCACCGCTGCGCCCGTCACAGTCACAGCTGCGCCCGTCACAGTCACCGCTGCGCCCGTCAGTCATAGCTGCGCCCGTCACAGTCACCGCTGCGCCCGTCACAGTCACAGCTGCGCCCGTCACAGTCACCGCTGCGCCCGTCACAGTCACAGCTGCGCCCGTCACAGTCACAGCTGCGCCCGTCACAGTCACAGCTGCGCCCGTCACAGTCACCGCTGCGCCCGTCACAGTCACCGCTGCGCCCGTCACAGTCACCGCTGCGCCCGTCACAGTCACCGCTGCGCCCGTCACAGTCACAGCTGCGCCCGTCACAGTCACCGCTGCGCCCGTCACAGTCACCGCTACGCCCGTCACAGTCACAGCTGCGCCCGTCACAGTCACAGCTGCGCCCGTCACAGTTACAGCTGCGCCCGTCACAGTCACAGCTGCGCCCGTCACACAGCTGCGCCCGTCACAGTCACAGCTGCGCCCGTCACAGTCACCGCTGCGCCCGTCACAGTCACAGCTGCGCCCGTCACAGTCACCGCTGCGCCCGTCACAGTCACCGCTGCGCCCGTCACAGTCACAGCTGCGCCCGTCACAGTCACAGCTGCGCCCGTCACAGTTACAGCTGCGCCCGTCACAGTCACAGCTGCGCCCGTCACAGTCACAGCTGCGCCCGTCACAGTCACAGCTGCGCCCGTCACAGTTACAGCTGCGCCCGTCACAGTCACAGCTGCGCCCGTCACAGTTACAGCTGCGCCCGTCACAGTCACAGCTGCGCCCGTCACAGTCACCGCTGCGCCCGTCACAGTCACCGCTGCGCCCGTCACAGTCACAGCTGCGCCCGTCACAGTCACAGCTGCGCCCGTCACAGTCACAGCTGCGCCCGTCACAGTCACCGCTGCGCCCGTCAAAGTCACAGCTGCGCCCGTCACAGTCACAGCTGCGCCCGTCACAGTCACAGCTGCGCCCGTCACAGTCACAGCTGCGCCCGTCACAGTCACAGCTGCGCCCGTCACAGTCACAGCTGCGCCCGTCACAGTCACAGCTGCGCCCGTCACAGTTACAGCTGCGCCCGTCACAGTCACAGCTGCGCCCGTCACAGTCACAGCTGCGCCCGTCACAGTCACAGCTGCGCCCGTCACAGTCACAGCTGCGCCCGTCACAGTTACAGCTGCGCCCGTCACAGTCACAGCTGCGCCCGTCACAGTCACAGCTGCGCCCGTCACAGTCACAGCTGCGCCCGTCACAGTCACAGCTGCGCCCGTCACAGTCACAGCTGCGCCCGTCACAGTCACCGCTGCGCCCGTCACAGTCACAGCTGCGCCCGTCACAGTCACTGTTGAGTGCATGGTATGCGAAGAGGAAACTGGACAAGTATCTTCCCCTGGTGCCAGATCAACCAGGCTGTAATGGCTATGTGGCGCAGCAGGCCTCCAGCTAGTCTGGTTGACCAGACTAGCACAGAGTAGAATGACTCTGGAAACTCCTCTGTTGAAACATGACGCCAAGAGTCTGCCATAGTGTCACTTTCTTTTTATCTTATGAAGACTTTCTGGGAGATAATTTGAGTATGAGGAAGCTCTAAACCCGTAGGAGTCCTATAGCTCCTGAGAAACGCTCAGGTTTGATCCAGGGAAGGGGAATGTTGAATACTCTGCGTGTTATGTAACATTTGTGGAATGTTGAATACTGTCTAACACCTGTGGAATGTTGGATATTGTGTATGTAACACTTGTGGAACTTTGGATACTGTATATGTTGTTGTAACACTGGCATGGTGCCAGAGAAGTGGAAAATGGCAAATGTGATACCTATTTTCAAAGCAGGTGACAGGTCCTTAGCTTCAAACTATAGACCAATAAGCCTAACCTCCATAGTAGGAAAATTTATGGAATCAATAATTGCCGAGGCAGTTCGTAGCCATCTTGAAGAACATAAATTAATCAACGAATCTCAGCATGGTTTTACAAAGGGGCGTTCCTGCCTTACGAATTTGTTAACTTTTTCACTAAGGTATTTGAGGAGGTAGATCATGGTAATGAATATGATATTGTGTATATGGACTTCAGTAAGGCTTTTGACAGGGTCCCACATCAGAGACTATTGAGGAAAATTAAGGCACATGGAATAGGAGGAGAAATTTTTTCCTGGATAGAGGCATGGTTGACAAATAGGCAGCAGAGAGTTTGCATAAATGGGGAGAAATCAGAGTGGGGAAGCGTCACGAGCGGTGTTCCACAGGGGTTAGTGTTGGGCCCCCTGCTGTTCACAATCTACATAAACGACATAGATGAGGGCATAAAGAGCGACATCAGCAAGTTTGCCGATGACACCAAAATAGGCCGTCGAATTCATTCTGACGAGGACATTAGAGCACTCCAGGAAGATTTGAGTAGACTGATGCAGTGGTCGGAGAGGTGGCAGATGCAGTTTAATATAGACAAATGCAAAGTTCTAAATGTTGGACAGGACAATAACCATGCCACATATAAACTAAATAATGTAGATCTTAATATTACGGATTGCGAAAAAGATTTAGGAGTTCTGGTTAGCAGTAATCTGAAACCAAGACAACAGTGCATAAGTGTTCGCAATAAAGCTAATAGAATCCTTGGCTTCATATCAAGAAGCATAAATAATAGGTGTCCTCAGGTTGTTATTCAACTCTATACATCCTTGGTTAGGCCTCATTTAGATTATGCTGCACAGTTTTGGTCACCGTATTACAGAATGGATATAAATGCTCTGGAAAATGTACAAAGGAGGATGACAAAGTTGATCCCATGTATCAGAAACCTTCCCTATGAGGATAGACTACGGGCCCTGAATCTTCACTCTCTAGAAAGACGTAGAATTAGGGGGGATATGATTGAGGTGTATAAATGGAAGACAGGAATAAATAAAGGGGATGTAAATAGTGTGCTGAAAATATCTAGCCTAGACAGGACTCGCAGCAATGGTTTTAAGTTGGAAAAATTCAGATTCAGGAAGGATATAGGAAAGTACTGGTTTGGTAATAGAGTTGTGGATGAGTGGAACAAACTCCCAAGTACAGTCATAGAGGCCAGAACGTTGTGTAGCTTTAAAAATAGGTTGGAGAAATACATAAGTGGGTGTGGGTGGGTGTGAGTTGGACCTGATTAGCTTGTGCTACCAGGACGGTTGCGGTGTTCCTCCCTTAAGGGTGGAGCTGTGTTAATTTAGATTGTGATGAAATATTCTCTTCAAGGATTGTCTCTTGTTGCTGGGGAAGAGCTCTTGATCCAAGGGTTACATCCCTCATTAACTCCCATTCATCAGGCTCTGTATGACTTGGACAGTTTTAGCCCATATAATAATAATAATTATAATAATTTGAATTGTGATGTCAGCACACTTCTGGAATGGCATTCATAGATGAATGATGGTTAGCGTTTTTTTTTCTCTGTTTTTTTACGTCATGGCCTTTGAGGGAATAATAATAATAATAATAGATATAATAATAATAATAATAATAATAATAATAATAGTATGTGATAAAATGACAATTTGTTCTATGAACTGCAAATTGCTGACACCCCGTACAGGTACCCCAGTGGTGGTTTAATTAATCAGTGATATCCAGCACCGGTAAGCCAGTGTTTGATTGATCACTGGTATCCATCACTGTGGCTTGGAAGTACACGGCATCACGTGACGTAATCTGTAGCATGCATGATTCTGTAGCATACAGTATATAACTACAGGTTGAAGTTTTTTTGCTGGTACAGAAAAGCCATAAAAATGCGAATTTTCTTTATTTATTTTTTGGGGGTTAAAATTTATTTAAAATTATTTAGAATTCCTCAAGGAAAAAAATAATTGGTTTTGTGTTATAAGGAGTCCATTGTTTGGTTTGAGAAGAGCGTCTTATTAGAGCGAAACGTTTTAGCAGTGAAATCTTCTATTGCTAAATGTGTGTCTGCCCTCAGTCTAAGTATACCCAGTGGGCCGTATACAGATCCATTGTAACTCCTGTATTTTTTTGTGTGAGTGACCTGCTACTCACGGGATGGACGTTCGAGCCTCCACCGATACACACACGTAATGCACATAATAATTTCTTGTTAGAAGATTTTTATTAGTGTATGTTCATGTATTCCTGTACGTATTACAAAGTAAAATGGCAGACAAGACGTGAAAGTGGAGACTAAGACGAGAGGAAAGATGTATCCCTGATGTATATCCCAGACGTGGATGAGTAGAGGAAAGACCAGTTGTATCCTTGATGTATATCCCAGACCTGTATGTGAGGAGAGGAGGAAAGACCAGTATATCCCTGATGTATATCCCAGACCTGGATGTCAAGACCACACTGGTAGGGTCAGCCAGAGACGTATGGTCTCACTGTTAAGTGCCTACAAATCACTCTCCCGCCCTCTACGTCTTCCTTCCCGCGTCTCGTCCTGTGTTCCCTTCTCTCCGTCTTGCCTTCTTGAAGCAAAAACAACCTCCATAAATCCTTCGATTCCAAATCAAAGGCAACCCCCTCCTTTCTGTTTCTTTGAATGAGCTTTACCAGAAGTGACAGCCTCCTCCCCCACCACCAGCACCATCACTACCAATATTACTGCAACCATCATTGTCATCACCTACAAACCCTGCATATGCTTGCACCTAAGCCCTAAGGTAACAAAGGTGATGGTGGTAATGACCAGGGAAACAAGGTAAGCAACGAGGCTGTATAAAGACATTTGTTTTTTACTCTTCTGCTCACTTCTCTGTTTTTTCCGTCCTCCGCTTTTTATAGTTTTTCCAGTCTCTTGCACATTTGTTTTTCCTCTTTGCATCTGTGATTGAACCACAGGCTCTCTTAACTTTTCCTGTTCTTTTGGATACGAGGTTCTTTTCCTCTCAGCGCTTTCTATCTAGGTACTCGATAAGTATTAGAGTTCACCGACCTTTTTTCAATGTCCTCCTCCGTGCATAAGGGGTTACCAACAAACCTCTGGCTGTCTTCAAGAGAAACTTGACAGTTCCTCAAACTAGTTCCTCACCAGCTGGGCTGTGGTTTGTACGTTGGACTACGTGCGGCCAGCAATAATAGCCTGGTTGATCAGGAGACCGGTCTGGGTCCGGCTGCATGGGCATGGATACCTCGAGAACATCCTTCAAAAATCATCTAATTCGTTGACTTTCCTTCAAGTTCCCTTTCTCACTGTACTGCATTCAGGTATTCTCTCACCCTTTCAGAGTTTCCTCTTCTGAAATCTGGTCTATCCCATTCCCCACCTGCTGTGTTTACTTCCACAAGATATTCCAGATTCAGTACTATATGGTCGCTACCACACAGAGGCATCTCACATTTCGTTTCACCTATTCCAGATGCACTGATGATAGATTATCTGTAGACGGTTTCGGAGGTCATCGATTCGGCGACCCTGTCCCAGTCCCTGGGCCTCCTGGTTCCTGGCCATATCGAGCAGGGTGTTGGCGCTGGCCGCATACATACCAATGTATTTGCAAAAAAATAGCGAACAAGCGATACAAGATGCAAAACAACCACGAGGGGAGTTGAATGATAACTCTAGGTCTTTCGTGTTGCAGTCAACACATCATCAGGAGCTTGCAGTGTTGCAGAAAAGCGGATGAAGTCCTAGCAAACACGTTTAGAGGAAACGTTTTTTTCAAAAGCGCTCCCTCTGAACTTATCATTTTCCCTTTTGAAGGCATTTAGAGGCCTGGTGGTAATTTGCCTTGTGCATGAAAGGAAGGTGCTGAAGAGCTACACATGTTGAGTTGTCTCTTTGTGTACTCATTACGCCCTTGATTTTTTCAATGAAGATATTTTGCACTATCTGCCTCATCCTTTCTCTCTCTCTCTCTCTCTCTCTCTCTCTCTCTCTCTCTCTCTCTCTCTCTCTCTCTCTCTCTCTCTCTCTCTCTCTCTCTCTCTGATTCTACATGTGTGTCCTAAGTCTCCCATTCTCTTTCTGGTTGAAATTTCCCATAATTAGTAGCCTTGATGAATAAGACATGTGCTGCATCACCTGGGTATCTTTATTGAGAGACGTTTCACTCACCTGGGGGCTTTATCATTCTAATTGGATTGAGAAAGTCCCAGGTGGGCAAAACATTTGTCAGTAAAGATACTAGATGTCGCATATGTGACTTATTTATTAACTCGTCAGTATTACACCTTTGATATGAGGATATTAGTAGCTTTGTTATGGCCGTGTGGACTCTCCTAATATTGTTTGATCGTTGCCCTCATATATTCTCCAAGTCTCCTACTATTTATTGGTACGTTGTAGGTTCACTGCTGCTACTAATTTGTGTCCCTCGGTTTTCGATGGGCCCGTCGTGTGTACTCACCTAGTTGTACACACCTAGTTGAGGTTGCGGGGGTCGAGTCCGAGCTCCTGGCCCCGTCTCTTCACTGATCGCTACTAGGTCACTCTCCCTGAGCCGTGAGCTTTATCATACCTCTGCTTAAAGCAATGTATGGATCCTGCCTCCACTACATCGCTTCCCGAACTATTCCACTTACTGACTACTCTGTGGCTGAAGAAATACTTCCTAACATCCCTGTGATTCATCTGTGTCTTCAACTTCCAACTGTGTCCCCTTGTTACTGTGTCCAATCTCTGGAACATCCTGTCTTTGTCCACCTTGTCAATTCCTCTCAGTATTTTGTATGTCGTTATCATGTTCCCCCTATCTCTCCTGTCCTCCAGTGTCGTCAGGTTGATTTCCCTTAACCTCTCCTCGTAGGACATACCTCTTAGCTCTGGGATTAGCTCTGGGACTAGTCTTGTTGCAAACCTTTGCACTTTCTCTAGTTTCTTTACGTGCTTGGCTAGGTGTGGGTTCCAAACTGGTGCCGCATACTCCAATATGGGCCTAACGTACACGGTGTACAGGGTCCTGAGTGATTCCTTATTAAGATGTCGGAATGCTGTTCTGAGGTTTGCTAGGCGCCCATATGCTGCAGCAGTTATTTGGTTGATGTGCGCTTCAGGAGATGTGCCTGGTGTTATACTCACCCCAAGATCTTTTGTGTGTGTGTGTGTGTGTGTGTGTGTGTGTGTGTGTGTGTGTGTGTGTGTGTGTGTGTGTGTGTGTGTGTGAGACCAACAGAGGTAGAACTGAACCTTCATTTCCAGGCATCAGAGTCTCCCTTGTGAACTATCAACAAAAGTGGTACCATACGCTCTCCCGGGCACCGAGAATTCCCAGCATGTTGTCTACCTTTGATGCTAATGGATGAAGTATTCAGAATTTCCCCCGCGCTGAGGAGAAATCACGGAACCATAGTCGCGCTTGTGAATTTTGTTGCCGTAGGGCGAAAAGGACGAGTGTTATTATCCTCATCACACCTACCTGGTGCCACGTGAGGCAGGACGGTGGTAGACGCCTGGGATAGGAACAAAAAAAAAAATGAAGAAATGCAGGAAGAGGCCTCCACAGTAAAACTGCTTGTTTCACAAGGGCACACAGTACTCGAGTGCCTCAGTTATCTTTCTCATTATCATACCTGAAACAGACACAAATCATAGCACCATATCATCCTTTGCAGACCATACTAGAATTTGTATAAGAGTGGCATCCACCGAAAATACTTGAACTCTCCCGCCAGTATAAAACAGGTTTTTCAGTGAGATACAGAAAGCAATATCGTGTGTAAAGAAAACCAATTTCATTTACTTTGCTTTGAAAAAAAAACAATAAAAACTGGAAGGGAGTATAAAACACACTTGAGGGTATCGGTGTTAAAAGATCTTAAATCCTAAGATCACTATATTGTTACTTTTACTGCTGCAAGGATTTTTTTTACGAAGTTGGATAACAAGAGAACTTTACTGCCCTCATCACTTGAAACAATTTAGGTATTAGCAACGTCTAAAGTCTCTCGGACTATACTAGTAGGAACGCAGGCGAGAAAGATGCATCATAATCTATACTTGAAAAGTATTGGGGAGGGCTGGATCCAAATCTGTCTACTGAAATTACTCCCTACAATGACTAGAGGCTTCGTAGACGGTACATTAAATTACTGGGGTGGAATAAGTACATTTATAGAAAACTCACAAAATGTAAAAGGACCAAGGCTTTTCAGTACCACTTTTTCGTGTATAAAGGGAATTGCCAGCAGATTCCTAGTTTAACTACATGAAAGGTATATAATACCGACAAGATGGTCTCAATCATTAAACTTCTACCTGTCTTAAAGAGGGAACTTGACGGGTTTATCCAGACAGTTCCTGATGAACCTGGCCTTTACGTTCGACTGCTCACTGCTAGGACCAGTAGCCTGACTGTTCAGGCCAGCAACCAGGAGAGCCGGCTGTGGGACCCAACCATGGGGACAGTGACCTATGGAACTAACAAGTTGTAGTCAACAGGCAGGAGACTGAGAATGAAAGAGAGGTGCACAACCTGAATCAACAATACCCATCTGTTAGAACTGTAAAGTGTTATTGTTCAGAGCAACAATGAGGTTGTTATGAGCAACATATTACTCTGGCCATCACAAAGCCACACTTGTTAATGAGTCCATGGCAATACTCTCGTCTGAATAAAATACAGAGTTTGTAACTCCCTGATGGTAAAGGGAACATCGCACCTACTGGCTGGATCTGGAAGAAATACAACACCTGGCTACTGAAGGTGACACCTGTCTACTGGAGGTGACACCTGTCTACTGGAAGTACTGGAGGTGACATCTGTCTACTGGAAGTGACACCTGTCTACAGGAGGTGACACCTGTCTGCTGGAGGGGAACATCATCACCCAGGCACTAACACAATATCACAAAGGCACCAACACATCACCCAGGCACCAACACATCACCCAGGCACTAACACAATATCACAAAGGCACCAACACATCACCCAGGCACTAACATAATATCACGAAGGCACCAACACATCACCCAGGCACCAACAGTATCACTCAGGCACCAACACATCACCCAGGCACCAACACATCACCCAGGCACCAACACATCACCCAGGCACCAACAGTACCACCCAGGCACCAACAATATCACCCAGGCACCAACAGTACCACCCAGGCACCAACAATATCACCCAGGCTCCAATACAGTATTACCCAGGCACCAACACAGTATCACCCAGGCACCAACAGTATCACCCAGACTCCAACACAATATCACCCAGGCACCAACACAGTATCACCCAGGCACCAACACAGTATCACCCAGGCACCAACACAGTATCACCCAGGCACCAACACAGTATCACCCAGGCACTAACACAGTATCACCCAGGCACTAACACAGTATCACCCAGGCACCAACACAGTATCACCCAGGCACCAACACAGTATCACCCAGGCACCAACACAGTATCACCCAGGCACCAACACAGTATCACCCAGGCACCAACACAGTATCACCCAGGCACCAACACAGTATCACCCAGGCACTAACACAGTATCACCCAGGCACTAACACAGTATCACCCAGGCACTAACACAGTATCACCCAGGCACTAACACAGTATCACCCAGGCACTAACACAGTATCACCCAGGCACTAACACAGTATCACCCAGGCACTAACACAATATCACCCAGGCACTAACACAGTATCACCCAGGCACCAACACAATATCACCCAGGCACCAACACAATATCACCCAGGCACCAACACAATATCACTCAGGCACTAACACAATATCACCCAGGCACTAACACAGTATCACCCAGGCACTAACACAGTATCACCCAGGCACTAACACAATATCACCCAGGCACTAACACAATATCACCCAGGCACCAACACAATATCACCCAGGCACTAACACAATATCACCCAGGCATTAACACAGTATCACCCAGGCACCAACACAATATCACCCAGGCACCAACACATCACCCAGGACCCAACACATCACCCAGGCACCAACACATCACCCACGACCCAACGCATCACCCAGGATCCAACACATCACCCAGGACCCAACACATCACCCAGGCACCAACACATCACCCACGACCCAACGCATCACCCAGGATCCAACACATCACCCAGGAACCAACACATCACCCAGGCACCAACACATCACCCAGGATCCAACACATCACCCAGGCACCAACAGATACCTCAAAACTAGATACCTCAAACGCAATGGGGCCAGATAACATCTCCCCATGGGTATTGAGAGAGGGAGCAGAGGCGCTATGTGTACCCCTAACAACAATATTCAATACATCTATCGAAACAGGGAGATTGCCTGAGGCATGGAAGACAGCAAATGTAGTCCCAATCTTTAAAAAAGGAGACAGACATGAAGCATTAAACTGCAGACCAGTGTCACTGACATGTATAGTATGCAAAATCATGGAGAAGATTATCAGGAGAAGAGTGGTGGAACACCTAGAAAGGAATGATCTCATCAACAGCAGCCAACATGGTTTCAGGGACGGGAAATCCTGTGTCACAAACCTACTGGAGTTCTATGACATGGTGACAGCAGTAAGACAAGAGAGAGAGGGGTGGGTGGATTGCATATTCTTGGACTGCAAGAAGGCGTTTGACACAGTTCCACACAAGAGATTGGTGCAAAAACTGGAGGACCAAGCAGGGATAACAGGGAAGGCACTACAATGGATCAGGGAATACTTGTCAGGAAGACAGCAGCGAGTCATGGTACGTGGCGAGGTGTCAGAGTGGGCACCTGTGACCAGCGGGGTCCCACAGGAGTCAGTCCTAGGACCAGTGCTGTTTCTGGTATTTGTGAACGACATGACGGAAGGAATAGACTCTGAGGTGTCCCTGTTTGCAGATGACGTGAAGTTGATGAGAAGAATTCACTCGATCGAAGACCAGGCAGAACTACAAAGGGATCTGGACAGGCTGCAGACCTGGTCCAGCAATTGGCTCCTGGAGTTCAATCCCACCAAGTGCAAAGTCATGAAGATTGGGGAAGGGCAAAGAAGACCGCAGACGGAGTACAGTCTAGGGGGCCAGAGACTACAAACCTCACTCAAGGAAAAAGATCTTGGGGTGAGTATAACACCAGGCACATCTCCTGAAGCGCACATCAACCAAATAACTGCTGCAGCATATTGGCGCCTCGCAAACCTCAGAACAGCATTCCGACATCTTAATAAGGAATCGTTCAGGACCCTGTACACCGTGTACGTTAGGCCCATATTGGAGTATGCGGCACCAGTTTGGAACCCACACCTAGCCAAGCACGTAAAGAAACTAGAGAAAGTGCAAAGGTTTGCAACAAGACTAGTCCCAGAGCTAATCCCAGAGCTAAGAGGTATGTCCTACGAGGAGAGGTTAAGGGAAATCAACCTGACGACACTGGAGGACAGGAGAGATAGGGGGGACATGATAACGACTTACAAAATACTGAGAGGAATTGACAAGGTGGACAAAGACAGGATGTTCCAGAGACTGGACACAGTAACAAGGGGACACAGTTGGAAGTTGAAGACACAGATGAATCACAGGGATGTTAGGAAGTATTTCTTCAGCCACAGAGTAGTCAGTAAGTGGAATAGTTTGGGAAGCGATGTAGTGGAGGCAGGATCCATACATAGCTTTAAGCAGAGGTATGATAAAGCTCACGGTTCAGGGAGAGTGACCTAGTAGCGATCAGTGAAGAGGCGGGGCCAGGAGCTCGGACTCGACCCCCGCAACCTCAACTAGGTGAGTACATCACCCAGGAACCAACACATCACCCAGGAACCAACACATCACCCAGGCACCAACACATCACCCAGGCACCAACACATCTCCCAGGCACCAACACATCACCCAGAAACCAACACATCACCCAGGAACCAACACATCTCCCAGGCACCAACACATCACCCAGGAACCAACACATCACCCAGACACCAACACATCGCCCAGGAACCAACACATCACCCAGGAACCAACACATCACCTATTCACCAACACATCACCCAGGCACCAACACATCACCCAGGACCCAACACAGTATCACCCAGGAACCAACACATTACCCAGGCACCAACACATCACCCAGGCACCAACACATCACCCAGGACCCAACACAGTATCACCCAGGAACCAACACATTACCCAGGCACCAACACATCACCCAGGCACCAATACATCACCCAGGACCCGACACAGTATCACCCAGGAACCAACACATTACCCAAGCACCAACACATCACCCAGGAACGAACCCAGTATCACACAGGCACCAACACATCACCAAGGCACCAACACATCACCCAGGACCCAACACAGTATCACCCAGGAACCAACACATTACCCAGCCACCAACACATCACCAAGGCACCAACACATCACCCAGGAACGAACACAGTATCACCCATGCACCAACACATCACCCAGGCACCAACACATCACCCAGGCACCAACACATCTCCCAGGCACCAACACATCACCCAGAAACCAACACATCACCCAGGAACCAACACATCTCCCAGGCACCAACACATCACCCAGGAACCAACACATCACCCAGACACCAACACATCGCCCAGGAACCAACACATCACCCAGGAACCAACACATCACCTATTCACCAACACATCACCCAGGCACCAACACATCACCCAGGACCCAACACAGTATCACCCAGGAACCAACACATTACCCAGGCACCAACACATCACCCAGGCACCAACACATCACCCAGGACCCAACACAGTATCACCCAGGAACCAACACATTACCCAGGCACCAACACATCACCCAGGCACCAATACATCACCCAGGACCCGACACAGTATCACCCAGGAACCAACACATTACCCAAGCACCAACACATCACCCAGGAACGAACCCAGTATCACACAGGCACCAACACATCACCAAGGCACCAACACATCACCCAGGACCCAACACAGTATCACCCAGGAACCAACACATTACCCAGCCACCAACACATCACCAAGGCACCAACACATCACCCAGGAACGAACACAGTATCACCCAGGCACCAACACATCACCCAGGCACCAACACATCACCTAGGCACCAACACATCACCCAGGAACCAACACATTACCCAGGCACCAACGCATCACCCAAGCACCAACACATCACCCAGGACCAAACACAGTATCACCCAGGAAGCAACACATTACCCAGGCACCAACACATCACCCAGGAACGAACACAGTATCACCCAGGCACCAACACATCACCCAGGCACGAACACATCACCCAGGAACGAACACAGCATCACCTAGGCACCAACACATCACCCAGGAACGAGCACAGTATCACCCAGGCACCAACACATCACCCAGGCACCAACACATCACCCAGGACCCAACACAGTATCACCCAGGAGCCAACACATCACCCAGGCACCAACGCATCACCCAGGCACCAACACATCACCCAGGACCCAACACAGTATCACCCAGGCACCAACACATCACCCAGGACCCAACACAGTATCACCCAGGCACCAACACATCACCCAGGAGCCAACACATCACCCAGGCACCAACACATCACCCAGGCACCAACACATCACCCAGGACCCAACACAGTATCACCCAGGCACCAACACATCACCCAGGCACCAATTATAAAGCCATCAAACTTTTACCGTTTATGTATTCCCAGCGAAGCCAAGCGTGTGTGGGGGCTGCGGTGGGGAGGAGAGAAGGGAAAGATGGGAACGAGACAAGGGGAAAATGGGGGAGAGAAAGGTTTCTGTAAGGGTTGGAAGAAGAGGAGCAGGAAGAGCAGGCAAAGTGTGAGATGGAAGTGTAGAAGCAGGGAGAAGAGACAAGGTAGGGGAAATGGAAGGAAAGAGGGTAGGGAGAGGGGTCCAGTTGGGAATGGAAGAGTTGAAGAGGGAAAGAGAAGAAATGAACAGGGTGAATAAAACATATGTGTGTGTGTGTGTGTGTTCGTTCGTTCGTTCGTTCGTTTGTACTTACCTATTTGTGGTTGCAGGGGGTCGATTCTCAAATCTTGGCCCTGCCTCATAACTTGTCACTCTCCGGATTCACTCCCTCTTAGTCTTCGTGGGCTCTATTGTACTTGCTATTAAAACCATGTATGGAATCTGTCTCCACTATTTCCTCATCTAGATCATTCCACTTCCCGACCACTCAGACTGAAGAAATACTTCCTAACATCCCTGTGACTTATCTGTGACAAACTTTTATGGTATCGCCTGTTTCCGATACTCGCCTCTTAAACAACTTATCTTTGTCTGTCTTAAATTCCCCTGAGCATTTTCTATGTTATAATGTCTTCCCTGGTTCCTCCAGTGTCGTTTGGTCCAATTCCATTAGCCTCTCCTCATAGCTCGGGAACACGCCTGGTTGCATACTTAAACACTTTCTCCAATTTCTTAACATTTTTGTTCAGGCGCGGGTTCCATGTTGATTATGCATACTCCAAGATGAACCAAACTTATGACTCTTTTTTGAGATTCCAGACCAGCATTGGCTGCAGAGGTTATTCAGCTGATGTGAGCCTCAGGCTATATACTGGGCAGTATGCTCACCCTTAGGTCTTTCTCTTTGAGTGAAGTCTGCAGCCTCTGTTTTCCCTAGTCTATTCCCCGTTTCCAGTCTTCTTGCGCTTTTTCCAATCTTCATGACCTTGCATTCAATCAACCACTTATCTAACCAGTCTTACAATTTGTCCAGATCCCTTTGAAGCCTTACACTGTCCTCATTTGTTTTTGTTCTCCACATTAGTTTTACATTACCAAACAAGGATATATCTGAATCAGTCTCGTCTGGAATATCATTCACATGAACTGGAAACAGTAATGGTCCAACTAGTAATACTTTTCCTTGCGGAACGACACTAGTTAGTCTTCCCCATTCTGACGTTTCTTTCCTGATAGTCACTCCTTGCTTCCTTTCCATAAGATATTCTTTGATTCACCGGACTACGTTGCCTGTGTGTGTGTGTGTGTTTGTGTGTGTTTGTGTGTGTGTGTGTGTGTGTGTGTGTGTGTGTGTGTGTGTGTGTGTGTGTTTTTGTGTGTGTGTGTGTGTGTGTGTGTTTGTATGTGTGTTTGTGTGTGTGTGTGTGTGTTTGTGTGTGTGTGTGTTTGTGTGTGTGTTTGTGTGTGTGTGTGTGTTCGTGTGTGTGTGTGTGTTTGTGTGTGTGTTTGTGTGTGTGTGTGTTTGTGTGTGTGTGTGTGTGTGTGTGTGTGTGTGTGTGTGTGTGTGTGTGTGTGTGTGTGTGTGTGTGTGTGTGTGTGTGTGTGTGTGTGTGTGCGCGCGCGCGCTCCAGGAGCAGGGCTGCGCTCGTAGTATCTCGCCTCAGTAATTTGTTCATATATCTTTTATAAATTCCAATTATAGTATCACTTAATAATTCTTCTAAACTATTCCATTAATCAATCGCTCTCTGTGAAGACTCATTTTCTAGCATCCGTTCAGTGATAGTGGCGGCGGCGGCGGCGGCGGCGGCGGCAGACAATGCTAGCACCATACCAGTGTTGAGAGCCATGGCTGACACAATACCCTGAGTGGAGCAACTAACAATAGCTACTCGTCTACTTGAAATATGGCTGTGGCTCTTTCTAAGGAGATTAGTAGTTCAATTTTGGCAGCAGCACCACGGACTGGGTCCTTGCTGAGAGAGAGAGAGAGAGAGAGAGAGAAATTCAGAGTACACATATCTCAGGGAAGTTTCCGCCATGCCTCACCATAACCAGCCACATGTATTAATTATTGCAGTGAACAAGGTAGACTCTCGCCTTTATATCTCAGCACATCCTCACTCACTCTCTGTGGTGTCGTAGCTTCTTTAAGAAAACTGCGGTAACTGCTTAAAATACTCGAATGTTGCGTAAGCGGTGTCTGTATATCTAATAATAGTGATAAAAGAATGAGGAAATAGAGAAAGAGAGAGATAGAGAGAGGGAGAGATTTTTTTATGTAGTGTGTAAATTTATGCATGACTTGTGAGCAGTGTAATTATAGCAATTATCACCCTCTCGTCTGCCTTTTCTCTTACCCCCCCCCCCTCTCTCTCTCTCTCTCTCTCTCATCTTGTTTCAGTTTCGTATTCCTTTCTTCCTCATGATCACTCTTCGCTCATTTCACTGGTTCATCGCTCACATTTTCTCATTACCATTTTATTAATTTAGTACCAGAGGTACTAATAACACTCGGGGTTTAAAAATAAATATGGATCTATATTAAGCGGTAAACCCGTATGAGTTATATTCAGGGCACGGAGCAGTGGAGGCTCGATCTTCCGCCTGCTAATGTTTAGCCAGTAACTGAAGGGAGAAAATGAACTACAGATAATATGTTGACTATATATGTAGGCTCCTCACAAGCCTATACGAGGGACATGTACCTCTGAGGTGTTGGGCGTCGGAAAAGTTTGCTTTGAACAGACAGATAACAGACCCCACTAGAAATGGAAATACACTATGACTTAGATAACAGACGCCACTAGAAATAGAAATACACTATGACTTAGATAACAGACGCCACTAGAAATAGAAATACACTTTGACTTAGATAACAGACCCCACTAGAAATAGAAATACACTATGACTTAGATAACAGACCCCACTAGAAATAGAAATACACTTTGACTTAGATAACAGACGCCACTAGAAATAGAAATACACTTTGACTTTGATAACAGACCCCACTGGAAATGGAAATACACTATGACTTAGATAACAGACCCCACTGGAAATAGAAATACACTATGACTTAGATAACAGACCCCACTGGAAATGGAAATACACTATGACTTAGATAACAGACCCCACTGGAAATAGAAATACACTATGACTTAGATAACAGACCCCACTGGAAATGGAAATACACTATGACTTAGATAACAGACCCCACTGGAAATGGAAATACACTATGACTTAGATAACAGACCCCACTGGAAATGGAAATACACTATGACTTGATCTTGACGAACAATGAACAACTAATCGGGAGCGTAACAAAATATATTCTGATCTCTTCCTCTACATCTTACCAGAATATATCAGAAACGCTGTTGGGGCAAGTTGGACAAGTATCTTCACCAGGTGCCAGATCATCCAGGCTGTGATGGATATGTGGGGTAGCAGGCCACCAACAGCAATAGCCCATGGCCGGCCTCTTTGAGTAGAAAGACTCTCGGAACTCATCAAAGGTAAAGGTATATCCTCATTGAAATATAGAGAAAAATAAATACATGCTTAGAAGAAACCCTAAGAAATAGCCAACGTGAAGATATGCTCAATAAATTTAACTTCTACGATCAGATAATTGGCGGGGACAAAATAAACCAAGAACTCGCAGATATTTCTTGGGAAACGATCCTGAGTATTTTTAGCCCGCACCAGTGTATGGAAAAACTGAATAAAGATTAGATGTTGCACCTCGTATTCATTTTTCTGACGGCAAAATAGATGGATATATGGATACATATATCGTCAAGGAAGTAGGCCCCGAAAGGGTTAACAGGAGTACATCTGGATTTATATTTGCAATTTATGTTTCTTCTGTTACAAACAAATTTAGGATATTTATTTAAAATATTTCGTATCGTATTTAAGATACTTAACACATAGATTATTAAACTGTATCTCCCTAGGTTATACTGTATCTTTATATTCCTAGCACAGTGTTCAAGACAGTGACCACTAGGCTGACTACACACTATGAATTTAGTTTGATCATCATCTGTGTATTGTAGTATATGCCAGACTGACAGAAACGCTTGTAACCAAGCCTATGCCTGGCTGCTACATCAGGGAGGATTCGTTTTAGGACAGTGTTCCTGACGTACATATTTTTATATGGCAACAACAAAGCTACTGTCTTTGGCTTATTTATCCGCTCTCGGCAGCACGAGGATCTCCCTCCTTTCTTTGTCATTTTATGATATACGGTATATTCCTGGCTTCCCCAGTGAACATGTACTCTCCGGAGTAAAGGAGAGAGAGAGAGGAACCTGATAATATGTGCATGAAAGAAACTTGGGAACCTGGTCCCAAATGTACTCACTTCGATAACAACGTACTGGAGTGAGATATGGGAGGAAGTGTAGAATAGACGCAGTGACAAGCAGGAGCACCGGAGGCAAGATAAGAAAACACTCAGCATTTGTCACCCCGAAAATTATTCATTCTTCTACCAGCGTATGTCAGAAATATTGCCGGAATAAATGTAGAAGTTTTCAGAAGGAATCTGGACCGCTACCTCAGCGAAGTGTCACATCAACCATCTTTGGGTCAGTGGGTCGTTAACAGCAACAGGCTGGTTGAATGGGCTATCAGCAGAAAAGTCTGGCCCATAGGCCGGGCTGCGAGGGTAGAAAAACTCTGGAAAGTGGTCACAGGTATGTGCGGCACTTCCTCTTCCTGATCTCCGTCTCTCTCCTTACCCCTTCTTCCACTCTCTCTGTGCCCCTCCATCCTACATTTCGGCCCCTCTTCCACCCTCTTTTCCCATCTTCATTTTCATAACCCTTTTGTTTTGCCCTTACTACCCTTTTCCTTCCCCTTTCTTTTCTCTAACTTTCGTGTTTTCCTACCATATTTCCTCTCTCACTCATTCTTATTTTTCACTGTATTCTTCCAGTTATCTAACATTTTCCTCTCGTTTTTATAGCTTCTTTCTCATTTTTCCCAAGCTTACCCGTCGCTCTCTTGTTCTCTTTTTGTTTCTTCTTTTTACGTATCATATAATCCCACAATATGACTGACTCTTATATAGAATTGGGTAGCGGCATACTGCGTATTTTCACACTATCATTTCGGTCCACAGTGTGACTATTGCACCTGGGTCACACTGACAGTATTTCCACAGTGTAACTATCACACCTGCGTCACACTGAGAGGATTCCCACAATGTAACTATCATATTGGCTCAGGAACCAACGCACACAGCTGATATATCCAATTTCGTTAAGTTAAAAAAACCTACCCTTTGGAGCTCACAGAATGCGGTGGGGAATTTCCGTGAAGTTATGTGGACATACGGTCTCTCTCTGGTAGGGTCGCGTCTGTTTGCATATTTCTCAAAAATAAGAGACAAGAGAAAATTGAAACGGCGGGTTTCCGTGGAAATGGTTTGTCAGTGAAAGGTTGGGGTGGGTTGGGGGGATATTTTGGGTGGTCGTGGTGGGGATATTTCCTAGTCAACTTATGGCGTATAGGGAGAAGAGCGGCCATTGGTGTTGTGGCTACACGTTTTCTTTTACATTTTTCCCTCGTATTTTTATTTTATTTTATTGAAGGATATAATTTAAAAAAAAAATATTTTTGAAAATTACCTCAGCAGTTAACAATTATTTCTTCACCTATAATGAGATTTTTTTTGACTAACACGAATCAATTTTACAGGCTAAGAACTCGGTTCATTGCATTGACCAGCCCTGTTTGAGGTGTACTGCCACCTCCAGGATGCCATCTACAACAATCGACTAACATTCAGGGATGTACTTACTGCTAGGTGCACAGGTACAGCAGGTGTAAAGAAACATGCCCAACATTTTCACCCATGCCGGGGATCGAACCGTGGATACTCAGTATGTGAGCTAAGTGCGTTGCCAACCGAGCCACGAGACATCCAATTCCTTGCAATTGGTTGTTCCAGGGGACTGTTCTCACAGGGCCCCCATAAAGACGCCTAGGAGTTGCTAGTATGGCCCTAGAGTCTCGACTGTGTCTAGAGCCTGTACTGGTAGGTGTTCGAAGGATCAATTTACCGAGGGAACCGTCATACTCTGGTTGACTAAATAAATGAATAGTGAAATCTGATTGCTTAGGAAACGATAGGCACATTTGGGTAATGGGCAAGTGAAACATTGCCACTAACATACCCAGTTAAATACTAAGGGGCCAAAGTCTGTACTTAAGAGTCCAGTAGAGTGAGATGCCTACAGATAAGTCTTCCATCAATAGTTGCATGTCCTGGTGCTCATACGGACTGAGGTACTAGCTTCGTGTCAAGATCTGACTTCCAGTACAAGGGCCACAGTAATAAGGCCCATTTGAAAGTAACTAGATTAATAAGAATAATAATGCTGGTTGTTAATAATAAGCAACCCATGAACTGACTTAAATACGGGCACAATGTCATGCAATCTCTGATACAATGATGGGGTGGTGAAAATAATGGTCACCTTAATTCAAATGTTGATGACTGGAACTGTCAATATCTAACTTAATATGCTACTTTAGGAATATAACAGGTAATTAGCTCTCTGATATAATCAACGACAAGCTTAATGTCTGGGGTAATGGTAAATTAGGGTCATACTGGGTGCTTCCATTATTGCAACTTGCAGGACCACCAGGAAACTCTAGCACATTAGCATACTTGTACAGAATGGGAAGTGACTAGACTTATCAGTCTGGAGAGACGGGAGTCACTTGGTGTGCAGTGGTAGCTGACGCTGGCCAGACACACCTGGTTGAGCGAGACAGGCGGCGTGGGTTAGTGTTTCCCAGGCCTCCTGACGGGACCAGTGTTTACCCTGCCAAATATCTCCATCAAATATGCAACTATTCTATTCTTCTCCATTAGACTCATTTCATGTATTTATTGGATTAAGAGGGGTTTATTGATTCTAGTATTCTACTGTATAGCTCAAATCACTTTGATGTAAGTTTCTGACAGTCTTGCAGTTATGATTATTCATCTTCAAATAATAACAGAGCTGCTAAAATACTTTCTATCTATTATCATTTAATTGGTTAATAACTGCACTTCATGCATTTACTATCTTATATTACTATCTGTAGTAAATAGCAGTATCAAGTAATATTTATCTGGGAGTTACAAGTAGTCATGGATAAGCAGACGACATGCTGGCCCAGGTGTCTACCCTCCTGGAGGTGGGAACTCTTATATTAAGTTTCCACACAATAGTTAATGATTCTTCACTTATATGACACTAGTTAACCATACTTTCTTCATTTATAATGACACAAGCTGTATAATCCTCCGGGTTTAGCGCTTCCCCCTTGATTATAATAATAATAATATAATGACACAAGTTAACCATTCTTAACTTATGACGGCAGTGGTTAACCTTCTTTCTTCACTTATACTGACGCTAGGTAACCATTCTTGCTTCATGTATAATGACACTAACCATTCTTTCTTCACTTATAATGACACTAGTTAACCATTCTTCACTTACAAATGTCACTAGTTAACCATTCTTCTCTTTTATTAAAACAAATTCATTGTTATGGCTGGTTGGTTAACTGGATTTCAAGTCTATCGAGCACGCAAGGGTCATTAAGGTTGTATGTCACCTATTCACCACCAGTCAAGAATACATTCTCAGCATGTGTAAATTGAGATATATACATTTCTCTGCGTATATATCCTTATAGTCTGATAAATATATTTATACATTTATGTTTGCATAAGCAGACGCCTATGGGTTTATCTCTCAGTGTATGTATACCTTTGATATACCTTCGAAGAGTTTCGAGAGTTTCTCTACTCTCTGAGCCCGCCCATGGGCCAGGCTCGTCTGGTGCTTGAAAAATACGTGCCCCGAGTGTATGTACACTGAATTTAATTCCTATTTTATTAGATTATTTTTAATGGAACTTCATATTAGAACTGCAGCCTTAATAACTAAGGTTCAGTAGATAGACTCTAAACCTGACGTACTGACTGAACTAATCTGTGAGGTGTATGCAGGCAATTATATGTAAGGAAGGTTGAGTACCGGTTATGTCAGCCTAGCGGAGGGTGGTCCAGCCTGCATCACCTCGATTTTAACCTCTATTGCCTTCCTCACTCAAGTGTATCACTCTAGTAGGCAAGAGTGCAGTCGATTTACTCAATAGATATTTGTTGGGAAGTGTTTTGAAATGTGGGTAAAGGTGGAACAATATAGTGATGATGATGATAATAATAATAATAATAATAATAATAATAATAATAATAATAATAATTTGTACATTAATTCACTGTATATAATTTTCTGCTACAGACTTGGTTGTTGAAATTCTTGAATCTCTGAATAGTGGAGCTCCTTGTTCACACTGAGACATTAGCATTCCCACGTCGCTATTTTTAAAAGTGTGTGTGTGTATACTCACCTAGTTGAGGTTGCAGGGGTCGAGTCCAAGCTCCTGGCCCCCGCCTCTTCACTGTGTGTGTGTGTGTGTGTATGTTAGTTACCAGTTAGTTACCATTTTGTCCTAGGCACATGTCGATTAGACACTAGGCCTGTTGTACATGCGTGTGTGTGTGTGTTAGTTACCATTTTGTCCAAGGCGCATGTCGATTAGACACTAGGCCTATTGTACATGCGTGTGTGTGTGTGTGTGTGTGTGTGTGTGTACTCACCTAATTGTGATTGCAGGGATCGAGACTCAGCTCCTGGCCCCGCCTCTTCACTGATCGCTGCTAGGTCCTCTCTGCTCCCTGAGCTTTGTCATACCTCGTCTTAAAGTTATGTAGGGCTCCTGCCTCCGCTACATCACTTGCTAGACTATTCCACTTCCTGACAACTCTGTGACTGAAGAAGTACTTCCTAACATCCCTTTGACTCATCTGAGTCTTCAGCTTCCAGTTGTGACCCCTTGTTTCTGTGTCCCCTCTCTGGTGTGTGTGTGTGTGTGTGTGTGTGTGTGTGTGTGTGTGTGTGTGTGTGTGTGTGTGTGTGTGTGTGTGTGTGTGTGTGTGTGTGTGTGTGTGTGTGTGTGTGTGTGTGTGTGTGTGTGTGTGTGTGTGTGTGTGTGCGTGTGTGTGTGTGTGCGTGTGTGTGCGTGTGTGTGTGGCATTCATAAAGCAGGATAATAATATTCTAGTGTTTGCGAAGGTCTGGTAGCTCAGTAAACACAGGCTCGGTGTTGTGTACGGAATTCGGAGTGTTTTTTTGGTCCAGCCGGAATTGGGGTGTGAGTTTGCTTGGAGTGATGGGGTTATGGGAATGGAAGAGAGAGAGAGAGAGAGAGAGACGGGGAAGGGGAGGGATATCTTAGTTATATAGAATAGAATGGATAGTGGCTAGTTTTAAATTAAGTGTTGGGAGAGGGACAGTAGTGTGAGGCTGGTCCTTTTAGAGGGAGAGATGAATGTTTCACTCTTAATAAATATACAATAAGGGTTTATTCAGAGGGTTGGAAGTTTTGAACATTGCGCGTGCGCGCTCACGCTCACATACACACACACATTAAAAGAGGAAATGAATCTGGCAAGTTGAGAGGCGGGGCCAGGAGCTAAGACTCGACCCCTACAGCCACACATAGGTAAGTACATATACCTGGAAGCACGTTAAGAAACGAGATAAAGTGTAGAGATATGCAACGAGACTAGTCCAAGAGATAAGGGAAATAAGCTGTTAGGTAAGGCTAAAGGACCTGAACCTGATAATATTAGAGGAAAAAGCCCAAGGGACACATGATAAGGATATAAAAAATATTCAGAACATTTGAATGGGCGATCAGGGACAGACTGATACGGGAAACAAGTGCACGACGACAGTTTGACGTTATTGACGCAGATAAGTCATAGGGATGTTATTGACGCAGATAAGTCATAGGGATGTTATTGACGCAGATAAGTCATAGGGATGTTATTGACGCAGAAAGTCATAGGGATGTTATTGACGTAGATAAGTCATAGGGATGTTATTGACGGAGATAAGTCATAGGGATGTTATTGACGCAGATAAGTCTTAGGGATGTTATTGACGCAGATAAGTCATAGGGATGTTATTGACGTAGATAAGTCTTAGGGATGTTATTGCCGCAGATAAGTCATAGGGATGTTATTGACGTAGATAAGTCTTAGGGATGTTTTTGACGCAGATAAGTCATAGAGATGTTATTGACGTAGTTAAGTCTTAGGGATGTTATTGACGCAGATAAGTCATAGGGATGTTATTGACGGAGATAAGTCATAGGGATGTTATTGACGTAGATAAATCATAGGGATGTTATTGACGCAGATAAATCATAGGGATATTATTGACGGAGATAAGTCATAGGGATGTTATTGACATAGATAAGTCTTAGGGATGTTATTGACGCAGATAAGTCATAGGGATGTTATTGACTCAGATAAGTCTTAGGGATGTTATTGACGCAGATAAGTCATAGGGATGTTATTGACGCAGATAAGTCATAGGGATGTTATTGACGCAGATAAGTCATATGGATGTTATTGACGTAGATAAGTCTTAGGGATGTTATTGACGCAGATAAGTCATAGGGATGATATTGACGCAGATAAGTCATAGGGATGCTATTGACGCAGATAAGTCATAGGGATGTTATTGACGCAGATAAGTCATAGGGATGTTATTGACGCAGATAAGTCTTAGGGATGTTATTGACGCAGATAAGTCTTAGGGATGTTATTGACGCAGATAAGTCTTAGGGATGTTATTGACGCAGATAAGTCTTAGGAATGTTATTGACGCAGATAAGTCTAGGGATGTTATTGACGGAGATAAGTCTCAGGGATGTTATTGACGTAGATAAGTCTTAGGGATATTATTGACGCAGATAAGTCATAGGAATGTTATTGACGCAGATAAGTCATAGGGTTGTTATTGACGCAGATAAATCATAGGGATGTTATTGACGGAGATAAGTCATAGGGAGGTTATTGACGTAGATAAGTCTTAGGGATGTTATTGACGCAGATAAGTCTTAGGGATGTTATTGACGCATATAAGTCTTAGGGATGTTATTGACGCAGATAAGTCATCGGGATGTTATTGACGCAGATAAGTCATAGGGATGTTATTGACGTAGATTAGTCTTAGGGATGTTATTGACGCAGATAAGTCATAGGGATGTTATTGACGCAGATAATTCTTAGGGATGTTATTGACGTAGATTAGTCTTAGGGATGTTATTGACGCAGATAAGTCTTAGGGATGTTATTGACGCAGATAATTCTTAGGGATGTTATTGACGCAGATAAGTCTTAGGGATGTTATTGACGCAGATAAGTCATAGGGATGCTATTGACGCAGATAAGTCATAGGGATGTTATTGACGCAGATAAGTCATAGGGATGTTATTGACGCAGATAAGTCATAGGGATGTTATTGACGCAGATAAGTCTTAGGAATGTTATTGACGCAGATAAGTCATAGGGATGTTATTGACGCAGATAAGTCATAGGGATGCTATTGACGCAGATAAGTCATAGGGATGCTATTGACGCAGATAAGTCTTAGGGATGTTATTGACGCAGATAAGTCATAGGGATATTATTGACGCAGATAAGTCATAGGGATGCTATTGACGCAGATAAGTCATAGGGATGTTATTGACGCAGATAAGTCTTAGGGATGTTATTGACGCAGATAAGTCTTAGGGATGTTATTGACGCAGATAAGTCATAGGGATGTTATTGACGCAGATAAGTCTTAGGGATGTTATTGGCGCAGATAAGTCTTAGGGATGTTATTGGCGCAGATAAGTCATAGGGATGTTATTGACGCATATAAGTCTTAGGGATGTTATTGGCGCAGATAAGTCATAGGGATGTTATTGACGCAGATAAGTCATAGGGATGTTATTGACGCAGATAAGTCATAGGGATGTTATTGACGCAGATAAGCCATAGGGATGTTATTGACGCAGATAAGTCATAGGGATGTTATTGACGCAGATAAGTCTTAGGGATGTTATTGACGCAGATAAGTCTTAGGGATGTTATTGGCGCAGATAAGTCATAGGGATGTTATTGACGCAGATAAGTCTTAGGGATGTTATTGGCGCAGATAAGTCATAGGGATGTTATTGACGCAGATAAGTCATAGGGATGTTATTGACGCAGATAAGCCATAGGGATGTTATTGACGCAGATAAGTCATAGGGATGTTATTGACGCAGATAAGTCTTAGGGATGTTATTGACGCAGATAAGTCTTAGGGATGTTATTGGCGCAGATAAGTCATAGGGATGTTATTGACGCAGATAAGTCTTAGGGATGTTATTGGCGCAGATAAGTCATAGGGATGTTATTGACGCAGATAAGTCATAGGGATGTTATTGACGCAGATAAGTCATAGGGATGTTATTGACGCAGATAAGTCTTAGGGATGTTATTGGCGCAGATAAGTCATAGGGATGTTATTGACGCAGATAAGTCATAGGAATGTTATTGACGGAGATAAGTCATAGGGATGTTATTGACGCAGATAAGTCTTAGGGATGTTATTGACGCAGATAAGTCATAGGAATGTTATTGACGCAGATAAGTCATAGGGATGTTATTGACGCAGATAAGTCATAGGGATGTTATTGACGCAGATAAGTCATAGGAATGTTATTGACGGAGATAAGTCATAGGAATGTTATTGACGCAGATAAGTCATAGGGATGTTATTGACGCAGATAAGTCATAGGGATGTTATTGACGCAGATAAGTCATAGGGATGTTATTGACGCAGATAAGTCTTAGGGATGTTATTGGCGCAGATAAGTCATAGGGATGTTATTGACGCAGATAAGTCATAGGAATGTTATTGACGGAGATAAGTCATAGGGATGTTATTGACGCAGATAAGTCATAGGGATGTTATTGACGCAGATAAGTCATAGGGATGTTATTGACGCAGATAAGTCATAGGGATGTTATTGACGCAGATAAGTCATAGGGATGTTATTGACGCAGATAAGTCATAGGGATGTTATTGACGCAGATAAGTCTTAGGGATGTTATTGACGCAGATAAGTCATAGGGATGTTATTGACGCAGATAAGTCATAGGGATGTTATTGACGCAGATAAGTCATAGGAATGTTATTGACGGAGATAAGTCATAGGAATGTTATTGACGCAGATAAGTCATAGGGATGTTATTGACGCAGATAAGTCATAGGGATGTTATTGACGCAGATAAGTCATAGGAATGTTATTGACGGAGATAAGTCATAGGGATGTTATTGACGCAGATAAGTCATAGGGATGTTATTGACGCAGATAAGTCTTAGGGATGTTATTGGCGCAGATAAGTCATAGGGATGTTATTGACGGAGATAAGTCATAGGGATGTTATTGACGCAGATAAGTCATTATAGGGATGTTATTGGCGCAGATAAGTCATAGGGATGTTATTGACGGAGATAAGTCATAGGGATGTTATTGACGCAGATAAGTCATAGGGATGTTATTGACGCAGATAAGTCATAGGGATGTTATTGACGCAGATAAGTCATAGGGATGTTATTGACGCAGATAAGTCATAGGGATGTTATTGACGCAGATAAGTCATAGGGATGTTATTGACGCAGATAAGTCATAGGGATGTTATTGACGCAGATAAGTCTTAGGGATGTTATTGACGCAGATAAGTCATAGGGATGTTATTGACGCAGATAAGTCATAGGGATGTTATTGACGCAGATAAGTCATAGGGATGTTATTGACGCAGATAAGTCATAGGGATGATATTGACGCAGATAAGTCATAGGGATGTTATTGACGCAGATAAGTCATAGGGATGTTATTGACGCAGATAAGTCATAGGGATGTTATTGACGCAGATAAGTCATAGGGATGTTATTGACGCAGATAAGTCATAGGGATGTTATTGACGCAGATAAGTCATAGGGTGGTCAGAGAGTGGAATGCTCTGGATGTAGAAGTAGCGGAGACAAGCTCTGCACATACTTTAAACTTTTAAAAGTGTGTATGACAGGACTCACAATACATAAGAGGAGTAAACCCAGCAAGTGGCCTGTTAATTAAGGTCCAGAAACTGAGACCCCTCCAGCCACACACTGGTGAGTACACATACACTACGGGATGAAGATTATATAACATACTGTATAAGCCTGAGCTTGCTATCATCTGCAGCTCATAAGACTGCCATCCCCACGAGCGACTTTGAGGCGGGGTAGATGGCAGACCAGAGGCCTAGCTTCTCCCTACGAGCCCCGTGAGGGCGGGGAATGTGGCTAGGCCTGGGGACACTTGGTCCCAAAGATGAGGAGGTACTGTGCCTCCTCCCATGGGAGACTTAAGTCTCGAGACACTCCCCAGATAGGGAGCCAAGGCCGGGTCACCACTACTTGGAAAAGACCCGGGCCGAGAGAATACCGGCGAATAAAAAAAAAAAAAAAAAAAAAATACTGTCGGTACTATTGTTCACATTTACGAAACATCATTCCAGCTTAGTCTTGTGCCTAGAGTACAGCAGGTACTTCTTCTCTGAGTTGCCACACTGAGTGTCTGGATCAGGAAGCTGCTTCAGTCCTGGTTACCCTAAGCAGTTTATCACCTAACTCTTCCAAGATCCCTAAATGAGTTTTTTTTTTTTTTTACCGTGACCCAAGAAGTCTGCGATAGTGTATGAGCGAAGCTGTAGCCCCTCGCGAGAGCCCTGTGTTAGAGTCTTCCGCTTTAGATTTGTTTGCACTTCACTGCGTGACAGTTCATTAAGTGGAAAGGGACCAAGTCTTTTTAACACTCCCTTTGTCCCAAATCTGCACATATGGGAAGAAGTGTAAAATAAACCCAGTGAGGAGCAGGGGTGCGGTGGGGACAATAAGGGAACACTGTATCAACATCCGGGGTCCCAGACTATTCAACATCTTACCAGAAGATATCAGAAACACAGCTGGAACCAGTGTAAAAGCCTTCAAGAGGAAACTGGACAAGTATCTTCACCAAGTGCCAGATCAACCAGGCTGTGATGGATATGTGGGGCAGCGGGCCTCCAGCAGAAACAGCCTGGTTGACCAGGCAAGCACCAGACGAGCCTGGCCCATGGCCGGGCTCAGAGAGTAGATAAGCTCTCGAAACTTCAAAGGTAAGGTATATCAAAGGTAAGAGAAGAATTGTCACCAGATCCTTGTTGTCAAAAGGGAACATAATAGGTTTCTCAGTTCAGTTACTGATTAGGCGAACTGTGGTGCATATGCTGGACAGCATACAGCTAGCACAAACAGTCGGATTGATCAGGCCATTCAGGCCATTATGCAAGAGGCTTGGTCAGGGTCTGGGCAGCGAGGGCGATGACCCCTCAGAATCGACTACACGTACACTTTGTGTTACTTCTAGTTTTAGCATGTACATTATTTGATAATAACACAGTTAAAGAGCTTGTCGTTCTCCCGTATTGATACTGTCATCTTTTGGCCAAGTGAGATGGCCGAGATGCTGCGAGATTGATGTGCTCAGTCAAGCCTCCAGGGACACACTCCCCACCTCGGTCAGACTGATCACACACGTCCCCACGCTTTTATTCCTTCCTACTTCTCTTCCCGATCCTCCTCAGCCTCATTCTCCTCATCATCCTCTTCAGCCTACTCCCCTTTCTCCTGTTTCTTCTTCCTTCCAAGTTTTCTTCTTTCCACTTTTTCTTCCACCTCCCTCTCTTCCTCCTATTGTCAGTGTTATAAGTCATTCCAGGAACCTTTATCTACTCAGCTCCTGAGAATTCATAATCATTACTCTCTGCTGTCATTCCTGCCATCAGTACTTCGTCACATCCAAACACTCAGCACGTTCACGCGCCATTTAGTATCTTATTAGCAATTCCTTGACACCTGAGGATAAGTTGAGGTGCCCTCACAGATACTAATCAGTCTGTATACAGTGTTCTTTTTGTATATACAGCTTGCAAGTATTGTCGTGTCTAGTATATCTATTTACCAGATAACTGTGTACGCGCTTAATGTTGAACAGTATGATCCCATGTGCATGATCACATGTATGATCACATGTGGAATATATAGGTGCATTTAATTTGTAGACGTTTCTCCATCCAGTGGCTAATCAATACAATACAAAAACATAATGTGAAGACTATAGAGGTATATACAAAAGACGAGGCAATCGGTGCCTCAGCATAGTTGTAGGTATGGTCGTTATTGTATATAATTCATATACGTGATCCGTAGTGGTTCACCTCCTTTCTCTCCTAGGAATGTGACAGTAATATCTCTCCTAATTGTGCTGGCTTAAGTTACTCATCTAGTTGTACTCACCTATATTACTCAAGGTTATTTCACTTTCCGCTTCCAGGCTGAGTAAATATTACCTGACAGCCTCGTGACTCGTCTGTACCTTTAACGATCATTTGTTCACCTTTGTATCTTTGTCCATACACGTATGATAGTAAGGCACGCAGGTGACGTTTCGCTCTGGGTAGAGCTTTACTACAGGGAAACGTTGTTTATAATAAATGTTTGCTCTGCGCTATTTTTGTACCATATCATTATTGCTAGCTTCTGGCTGCTTAAGCTGCTGGCTAGCCTTTGTCTGTTCTTGCCAGTGTCAGAGTGGTGTAGTTAACAAGTCATAGCGACTGGTCGTGTGCTACAGTTCCAAGCGACTGGTTGTGTGCTACAGTTCCAAGCGACTGGTTGTGTACTACAGCGACTGGTGTACTACAGCGACTGGTCGCGTGCTACAGCGACTGGTTGTGTGCTACAGTTCATAGCGACTGGTCGTGTGCGTCAGAACGAGATCACTTTCACTCATATACACCATAGCAGTTAAAAAAAATGTGTGAAAATGTGTAGACGTCCCTTTGAGTAGTATTTTAATTCTGAGAGGTGACATACTCGCGAATCTCTCTGTCTCTGTCTGTCTGTCTGTCTCTCTCTCTCTCTCTCTCTCTCTCTCTCTCTCTCTCTCTCTCTCTCTCTCTCTCTCTCTCTCTCTCTCTCTCTCTCTCTCTCTCTCTAACCATCCGTCAAGTTCCATTTTCCTGCTGGTGTGCTCACTCTCTGGGATGAAGGAGGGATGGAGGATGCGCTAGTAGGAAGTAATTCGGGTTGAGATACGATCAAACGCACCATTGGTCTGACTCAGGCGTCGACACGTGTGTGTGTGTGTGTGTGTGTGTGTGTGTGTGTGTGTGTGTGTACTCACCTAATTGTGGTTGCAGGGGTCGATTCAGAGGTCCTGGCCCCGCCTCTTCAATGGTCGCCACTAGATCCACTCTCTCCCTCCATGAGCTTTATCATACCTCTTCTTAAGAGGTGTATGTCTGTGTGCGCGCGAGTGTTATGTAGGAAGATAATCTCTGAATTTCATTCCTCCAATGAAAAGCAAGGTCGATGAATACACTGAAAGAGAACTCAATAAATGTTAAGGAACCGCGACTCTTCACCGCCTTTCATCACACATGAGGGAGATTACCAACATAACCCTAGTTGTCTTCGAGAGGGAACTCGACAGATTCCTCAAAACAGTTTCTGATCAGCCGGGTTGTGGTGCATAGGTTGGGCGGCGAGCGTTAATAACTTGATCGATCAGGCCAGCAACCAGGAGGACTGGTCTCGGACCGGGTCGCGGGGCGCTGACCTACAGAAGCGACTTCAGGTAATTTCCAGGTAACTCCTTCCCTTCTTCCTCCTACTTCATTTTTCCATGTTCTCCTTTTCTCCCCCCTCTCCTTATTTTCCTGTCAGCCCCTCACCACCTCCCCCTTGTTTAAGGCCCTCCTCTCCCCTCCCAGTCCTCATCCCCACCTTCACCCCACTTCTCTCTTCTCGTTACCTCTCCCTCCTACCAGCCCTTAATTACCCTCCCAACGTCCTTCCATCTCCTTTCCCTCCCTCCTGAAATTCATCCCATGCCCCCAACGTCCCCCTCCAACTAAACCCTCCTCATCTCCTCCACTCTTCTCAGCCACACCCCCTCCTCCACCTTCGTCTCCCTCCTCCCCACCTTCGTCTCCCTCCTGCTGCAGTACCAACTTGAAGCATTTAATTGCATCTCTTGGGGGTGATTAAGTTAAGGTCGCTGGCCAAACTGTGATCAGTTAAGTGTTCGTCATGGTTGTCCCTTAGCCTCGCCTTGGCCAGATTATTGTCTCTCATGATCTGAAAACACTCACACACACAGACACATACACAGACACACACACACAGACACACACACACACAGACACACACACACAGACACACACACACACAGACACACACACACAGACACACACACACACAGACACACACACACACAGACACACACACACACACACACACAGACACTCACACACACAGACACACACACACAGACACACACACACACACACACACACACACACACACACACACACACACACACACACACACACACACACACACACACACACACAGGGGAGACATGATAACGACATATAAAATACTGCGTGGAATAGACAAGGTGGACAAGGACAGGATGTTCCAGGGAGGGGACACAGAAACAAGAGGCCACAATTGGAAGTTGAAGACACAAATGAGTCAGAGAGATAGTAGGAAGTATTTCTTCAGTCACAGAGTTGTAAGGCAGTGGAATAGCCTAGAAAATGACGTAGTGGAGGCAGGAACCATACACAGTTTTAAGACGAGGTTTGATAAAGCTCATGGAGCGGGGAGAGAGAGGGTCTAGTAGCAACCGGTGAAGAGGCGGGGCCAGGAGCTAGGACTCGACCCCTGCAACCACAAATAGGTGAGAAATAGGTGAGTACACACACACACACACACACACTCCTGAAAATTCACCTTCAGACAACATTAAACGTGTACACATACACTTTTTACAACTTATTTTACGTAAGAGAAAGCTTGAATACAAAAGTAGGAATAGATAGGTACAGTAAGAAGTGTATAAATGTTGATATGAGATGTTCACCGCTGCTCCCAGGTGTTGCCAAACTCGTGACCACTAATGATACGTTCTTCTTCCCAGGTGAGTTGTGGCAGAGTGGGTCGTGTCAGGAGGCAGCCTGGGTCGTGTCGTACCAGGTAAGTTGGTAAAGTTTGGAGACTCAATTTCACGCATTTTACTTATACACTAACACCAAGAACCGTTTAGTCTCTGAAATAAGAAATAAATTAATCTCTCAGTGTATATAAACGGATATACAAACCTGTCTGTGAATTTACACTGAGAGATACATACCACTGCATCTTTACTGAGAGATATACATTTATCTTACTTTCTACTACCACTACTACTTCCACTATCAGCATTACCACTACCACTGCCTCTCTTTCTTCCTCTCTTTCTCCCGTCCCTGTCCTCCTCGCCTGTATATACTAGCTCACTCACTTTCTTTTGTCAGACCGGTAAGCCAGTGGAAGGCCTCGGTTATATGACCCAAAGCTCCAGCTACGGGTCATCATGTGACTAAGACCCGCGTCAGGAAACGCCCTGTTTCCTGACAAACCTAATACCTACCTACCATCTCTTTTGTTGCTGTGATTTGTAAATGGTCCAAGTCTGACCAGAACGTCGTCATAAGCTTTTTCTTTCCTATGTGCGGGTTATTTGTGCATATATACTGAGATACGCACATCAGTGTACATTGAGATGCAAGTTTGGGCGTACATACACAGAGATACACACCACTCTCTCTCTGGAAGCCGAGAAGATGAGAATTGGCACTGGATTTGATTAGGTTAATTGCCTAACTCATTCTCTACTCAAGAAGCATGGCTAGACATGTCAACTCTTAAGACGTTAATTAATCAACCGCCAGTTTGGAAGATGCGGGCTAGCTAGCTCTGTCCCACAAGGCACAGTACTCGAACCTATCCTGTTCCTTATTCTCATATCAGACATAGACAGAGATGTAAACCACAGCACTGTATCATCTTTTGCAGACGATACTAGGATCTGCATGAGAGTGTCATCCATTGAGGACACTGTTAACCTCCAAGAAGATATAAACCAAGTTTTCCAATGGGCAACAGAGAACAATATGATGTTCAATGAAGACAAATTCCAACTACTCCGTTATGGAAAACTGAAGGAAATAATAACTAGAACTGAGTATACTACAAACTCCAATCACACAATAGAGAGGAAAAGTAATGTGAAGGACTTGGGTGTGGTAATGTCCGAAAACCTCACCTTCAAGGACCACAGCAATGCCACTATCACATCTGCTAGGAAACTGATAGGATGGATAATGAGAACATTCAAGACAAGAGATGCTAAGCCAATGATGATCCTTTTTAAATCACTTATTCTTTCTAGGCTGGAATACTGCTGTACATTAACATCCCCATTTAAGGCAGGTGAAATTGCAGAACTAGAGAATGTACAGAGAACCTTTACTGCACGTATAAGTTCCATCAAACACCTTAATTACTGGGAGCGCCTGGAAGCACTTGACTTGTACTCACTAGAGCGCAGGCGAGAGAGATATATCGTAATCTACACCTGGATGATTCTGGAGGGACTTGTCCCTAATATGCACACAGCAATCACTCCATACGAAAGCAAAAGACTTGGCAGGCGATGCAACATACCCCCAGTGAAAAGTAGGGGCGTCACTGGTACACTAAGAGAAAACACAATAAGTGTCCGGGGTCCAAGACTGTTCAACAGCCTCTCACCAGCAATAAGGGGCATTACGGGAAGACCCTTGGTTGTCTTCAAGAGGGAGCTGGACAGATACCTAAAGACGGTGCCGGATCAGCCGGGCTGTGGTTCGTACGTTGGATTACGTGCGGCCAGCAGTAATAGCCTCGTTGATCAGGCCCTGATCCACCGGGAGGCCTGGTCGTGGACCGGGCCGCGGGGACGTTGATCCCCGGAATGCCCTCCAGGTAGATCTTCAGATATGTTGGATATCCGTGGATGCGTTGCTAACTGGTCTTCTTTTAACGTACGTTACCCCTGCTAGTTCCTGTGATGTTGACCTCTGATTTACCTGTGGCCTGTTTCGCGAGTTTTCCTGATTCTGCGGTCCGGATGTGGGCCACAGTGTGCCAACTCGGAGTGTTGACTGCTTCAATACTTCATTAGAATTCTGTTTTACAGAATTGTAATAAATTGTAACTTCTTGCCTCAGTTTTGCAGCTCGCTCTCATATTTGGCTTAGAGGCATCAGTGATTCTTACGTACAACACAGAGATAGACATCAGTCATTCTCATATACGACACAGTCATAGACATTAATTATTTTTATGTTCGATACAGACATAAAGGCATCAGTGATTCTTATAAGACAAAGATGTAGACATTAATCATTCTGATATACGACACAGACATAGAGGCATCAATGATTCTCGTATACGGCACAGACATAGACATCAATCATTCTTATGTGCGACACGGACATCAACATCAGTCATTCTTATATACGACTTAAACATCAGTCATTCTTATGTGCAACACGGACATAGACATCATTCTCACATACAACACAAACATAGACATCAGTGATTCTTATGTAGAGATGTCGTGTTTAAGGGCAATGTGGATTTACCAAAAGTTATTCACAGGGCTGAGGAAGGGTCACCTTCCTTTGACTTTTGATGAGTGTCGAGAATCTCACTACTCTCGGAGCCCGGCCATGGGCCAGGTCGTTAAGGTGCTTTGGGCATTTAGAGAGGATGGAAAAGAATAGGATGACTTAAAAGGCGTATGAATCTGAGGTGGAGGGAAGTAGGGGTAGGGGGTCGCTTAGAAAAGGTTGAAGGGTTTATAATGGAGGTTTGGAGTGCTAGGGGCTTGGACATCCAACTGGCTTGATTGAACATGTGAACAGTGGAGTCAAGTGGTTTTTATGATTTCACGTGCTGTTCGAGTGTGAGAAAGATAACATTTATTAAGGGATTCAGGGAAATAAGTTAGCCGGGCTTGAGTCCTGGAGATGTTCACCGCTGCTCCCAGGTGCTGCCAAACTCGTGACTACTAATGATACGTTCTTCTTGAGTCTTGGAGATGGGCAGTGCAGTGCCTGCACTCTGAAGGAGGGGTTGAGGATATTGCAGTTTGGAGGGGCATCTGAGCTCTGATGTCAGCGCCCTTCTGGCAAGACAGTGATTGAGTGACAGTGAAAGTGTTTTTTTCTTTGTCGGGTGACCCTACCTCGGTGGGAGACGGCCGGAGTGCTAAATAAAAATAATAATAATAATAGTAATAATATAATGTAAATAAAAAATAATTAGTTATAATAATAAAAGAAGAAGAAGCAAAAAAGAATGTGAAATATTTCAAGTATGCATTTCAAAATAGTCGCCATCTTGGAAAATGGCGGCTACCAAAACATGTATTGAAGATTAAATGTCTTCCTAAACAATTTTTTTTCGAGATTCTGTGTTGTAATGAAGAACCACAATCTAATTTTTAGTGAGTTACAGTGTTTCCTTGGAATTATGTGGGAGGGACGAGAGAAAAAGGAGGAGGGAGAGGGGAAAGAGGAGAGAGAGAGAGAGAGAGAGAGAGAAGGGGGGTTTTATTTCTGATTTATGTTTGTGTTTAAATGTGCTCATTTCTCTCTCTCTCTCTCTCTCTCTCTCTCTCTCTCTCTGTCTCTCTCTCTCTGTCTCTCTCTCTCTCTCTCTCTCTCTCTCTCTCTCTCTCTCTCTCTCTCTCTCTCTCTCCCTCCCTTCCCCTCCCCCTTCCCCTCCCCCTCACGTGGAAGGGTTGTGTTCATTTCGTTGGTGTAGTTGTATATATGTTTTTATCTCATTACAAAAAATGCTCGGCGGACAAGGTAAACAAACCTGTATGTCGCTCACCACGCGCCTCCAGACTGACGCTGAGTCCTTTGTTTTAATAAAAATTGATACACCGATAGTGTGGTGTTGCTGTATTCTATATGCTAGTTACACAGTGGGAACAAAAGCTTGCTGTGTTTCCCTGTCATATTCCATCACGCAGGATGGGGCTCATACAAGGTGTTGAAATCCGCCGGCCTGAGCTGGGACACTTCAGTGGGGCAATGAGGATATCATCAAGTATTCCAGCAAAGGTTCATTGAATGGGGGAGCTGGTGAGAAGAGAGATAGATACCCGAGGATGAGTGAGTGGTGCAGTGGAGGAGACATACCTGAGCGTGAGTGGTGCAGTGGAGGAGAGATAACTGAGGGTGAGTGAGTGGTGCAGTGGAGGAGACATACCTGAGGGTGAGTGGTGCAGTGGAGGAGACATACCTGAGGGTGAGTGAGTGGTGCAGTGGAGGAGACATACCTGAGGGTGAGTGGTGCAGTGGGGGAGACATACCTGAGGGTGAGTGAGTGGTGCAGTGGAGGAGACATACCTGAGGGTGAGTGGTGCAGTGGAGGAGACATACCTGAGGGTGAGTGAGTGGTGCAGTGGAGGAGAGATACCTGAGGGTGAGTGGTGCAGTGGAGGAGACATACCTGAGGGTGAGTGAGTGGTGCAGTGGAGGAGAGATACCTGAGGGTGAGTAAATGGTGCAGTGGAGGAGAGATACCTGAGGGTGAGTGGTGCAGTGGAGGAGACATACCTGAGGGTGAGTGAGTGGTGCAGTGGAGGAGAGATACCTGAGGGTGAGTAAATGGTGCAGTGGAGGAGAGATACCTGAGGGTGAGTGGTGCAGTGGAGGAGAGATAACTGAGGGTGAGTGAGTGGTGCAGTGGCGGAGAGATACCTGAGGGTGAGTGAGTGGTGCAGTGGCGGAGAGATAACTGAGGGTGAGTGAGTGGTGCAGTGGCGGAGAGATACCTGAGGGTGAGTGAGTGGTGCAGTGGCGGAGAGATAACTGAGGGTGAGTGAGTGGTGCAGTGGCGGAGAGATAACTGAGGGTGAGTGGTGCAGGGGAGGAGAGATACCTGAGGGTGAGTGAGTGGTGCAGGGGAGGAGAGATACCTGAGGGTGAGTGAGTGGTGCAGTGGCGGAGAGATAACTGAGGGTGAGTGAGTGGTGCAGTGGAGGAGAGATACCTGAGGGTGAGTGGTGCAGGGGAGGAGAGATAACTGAGGGTGAGTGGTGCAGTGGAGGAGAGATAACTGAGGGTGAGTGGTGCAGTGGAGGAGAGATACCTGAGGGTGAGTGGTGCAGTGGAGGAGAGATACCTGAGGGTGAGTGAGTGGTGCAGGGGAGGAGAGATACCTGAGGGTGAGTGAGTGGTGCAGTGGCGGAGAGATAACTGAGGGTGAGTGAGTGGTGCAGTGGAGGAGAGATACCTGAGGGTGAGTGGTGCAGGGGAGGAGAGATAACTGAGGGTGAGTGGTGCAGTGGAGGAGAGATAACTGAGGGTGAGTGAGTGGTGCAGTGGCGGAGAGATAACTGAGGGTGAGTGGTGCAGGGGAGGAGAGATACCTGAGGGTGAGTGGTGCAGGGGAGGAGAGATAACTGAGGGTGAGTGGTGCAGGGGAGGAGAGATAACTGAGGGTGAGTGAGTGGTGCAGTGGAGGAGAGATACCTGAGGGTGAGTGGTGCAGGGGAGGAGAGATAACTGAGGGTGAGTGGTGCAGGGGAGGAGAGATAACTGAGGGTGAGTGAGTGGTGCAGTGGCGGAGAGATAACTGAGGGTGAGTGAGTGGTGCAGTGGAGGAGAGATACCTGAGGGTGAGTGGTGCAGGGGAGGAGAGATAACTGAGGGTGAGTGAATGGTGCAGTGGCGGAGAGATAACTGAGGGTGAGTGAGTGGTGCAGTGGAGGAGAGATACCTGAGGGTGAGTGGTGCAGGGGAGGAGAGATAACTGAGGGTGAGTGAATGGTGCAGTGGCGGAGAGATAACTGAGGGTGAGTGAGTGGTGCAGTGGAGGAGAGATACCTGAGGGTGAGTGGTGCAGGGGAGGAGAGATAACTGAGGGTGAGTGAGTGGTTCAGGGGAGGAGAGATACCTGAGGGTGAGTGGTGCAGTGGAGGAAAGATACCTGAGGGTGAGTGGTTCAGGGGAGGAGAGATACCTGAGGGTGAGTGGTGCAGGGGAGGAGAGATAACTGAGGGTGAGTGAATGGTGCAGTGGCGGAGAGATAACTGAGGGTGAGTGAGTGGTGCAGTGGAGGAGACATACCTGAGGGTGAGTGGTGCAGGGGAGGAGAGATAACTGAGGGTGAGTGAGTGGTTCAGGGGAGGAGAGATACCTGAGGGTGAGTGGTGCAGTGGAGGAGACATACCTGAGGGTGAGTGGTGCAGTGGAGGAAAGATACCTGAGGGTGAGTGAGTGGTTCAGGGGAGGAGAGATACCTGAGGGTGAGTGGTGCAGGGGAGGAGAGATAACTGAGGGTGAGTGAGTGGTTCAGGGGAGGAGAGATAACTGAGGGTGAGTGAGTGGTGCAGGGGAGGAGAGATAACTGAGGGTGAGTGAGTGGTGCAGTGGAGGAGACATACCTGAGGGTGAGTGGTGCAGTGGAGGAAAGATACCTGAGGGTGAGTGAGTGGTTCAGGGGAGGAGAGATACCTGAGGGTGAGTGGTGCAGTGGAGGAAAGATACCTGAGGGTGAGTGAGTGGTTCAGGGGAGGAGAGATACCTGAGGGTGAGTGGTGCAGGGGAGGAGAGATAACTGAGGGTGAGTGAGTGGTTCAGGGGAGGAGAGATACCTGAGGGTGAGTGAGTGGTGCAGTGGAGGAAAGATACCTGAGGGTGAGTGGTTCAGGGGAGGAGAGATACCTGAGGGTGAGTGGTTCAGGGGAGGAGAGATACCTGAGGGTGAGTGGTGCAGGGGAGGAGAGATAACTGAGGGTGAGTGAATGGTGCAGTGGCGGAGAGATAACTGAGGGTGAGTGAGTGGTGCAGGGGAGGAAAGATACCTGAGGGTGAGTGAGTGGTGCAGTGGAGGAAAGATACCTGAGGGTGAGTGAGTGGTGCAGTGGAGGAAAGATACCTGAGGGTGAGTGAGTGGTGCAGGGGAGGAGAGATAACTGAGGGTGAGTGAGTGGTGCAGTGGCGGAGACATACCTGAGGGTGAGTGAGTGGTTCAGGGGAGGAGAGATACCTGAGGGTGAGTGAGTGGTGCAGTGGAGGAGACATACCTGAGGGTGAGTGGTGCAGGGGAGGAGAGATACCTGAGGGTGAGTGAGTGGTTCAGGGGAGGAGAGATACCTGAGGGTGAGTGAGTGGTGCAGTGGAGGAGACATACCTGAGGGTGAGTGAGTGGTGCAGTGGAGGAGACATACCTGAGGGTGAGTGAGTGGTTCAGGGGAGGAGAGATACCTGAGGGTGAGTGAGTGGTGCAGTGGAGGAGAGATACCTGAGGGTGAGTGGTGCAGTGGAGGAGACATACCTGAGGGTGAGTGGTGCAGTGGAGGAGACATACCTGAGGGTGAGTGAGTGGTTCAGGGGAGGAGAGATACCTGAGGGTGAGTGGTGCAGGGGAGGAGAGATAACTGAGGGTGAGTGGTGCAGGGGAGGAGAGATACCTGAGGGTGAGTGAGTGGTGCAGGGGAGGAGAGATACCTGAGGGTGAGTGAGTGGTGCAGGGGAGGAGAGATACCTGAGGGTGAGTGGTGCAGGGGAGGAGAGATACCTGAGGGTGAGTGAGTGGTGCAGTGGAGGAGAGATACCTGAGGGTGAGTGGTGCAGTGGAGGAGAGATACCTGAGGGTGAGTGGTGCAGGGGAGGAGAGATACCTGAGGGTGAGTGAGTGGTGCAGGGGAGGAGAGATACCTGAGGGTGAGTGGTGCAGGGGAGGAGAGATAACTGAGGGTGAGTGAGTGGTGCAGTGGAGGAGAGATACCTGAGGGTGAGTGAGTGGTGCAGTGGAGGAGACATACCTGAGGGTGAGTGGTGCAGTGGAGGAGAGATACCTGAGGGTGAGTGAGTGGTGCAGTGGAAGAGACATACCTGAGGGTGAGTGGGTGGCGCAGCGGAGAGACCAAGCCTTTTACTGTCATAAGAGATGATTTGTATGTGCAGATTCGGGACCAGTCCCTCTACAGTTTTCCAGTTGTAGATCGTAATGCATCTTTTTCGCCTACATTGCAAGGAGTGCAGATGATGAGACTTAACTGTTCCTTATAATTTAGGTGCTTGACTGAATTTGTGCGAGCAGTGAAGGTTCTCTGCACATTCTCCAGATGTGCAGTTTATCTTGCCTTAAACTGAGCTGCTAGAGTACAGCAGTACCCCAGCCTGGAGAGAACAAGTGACTGAGTCTGCTTATAAACGCTATTTTTCTGTTGGTGGATGGTTTAAGACCTTGTATATTTACAAAAACAGGTGTTGTATTACTTGATTGAGAGAAGTTTTTTTTTTGTTAACATTAATATCACTGTGTCTCCGATCCAACAAGACTCCTGTGTCGTGGAATATTTTTGTAATTTCTTCCTATTTTTTATGTTTTCTGGTGCTAAAAAATTCTGGGTTCTGAATGTTTGGTTTGCTCTCATAGTCTGTGGGAGCGGAGATGAGAGAGAGATGTCTGGTAAAAAATACACATGAAAGATACTTGAGGGCTGCCTAATCTGTATACTGCTGTAACAGTTTACAGGAGCGAAACATATGGGAAGACGTGTAGAATAAACCCATTGAACAACAGGGCCGCCATGGGTACAGTTTGAGACCATGAGTGGTCCAAGACTCTTAATCCATTACCAGCAGATATCAGAAATATTGACGGAACGAAGTTAGAAGATTCCAAGTGGAAACTGGACTGCTATCTCTTGTAAGTACCTATTTGTGATGATCACCTGAGAAAACAGCAACAGCCTGGTTGTTCAAGTGGTCAACTTGGAAGTCTGACCTCAGGCCAGGCTTCGATGACAGAACCTTAGCAACTGTTGAGTACGGACGTAGAGTCAGATCGATCTACCTGGAGTGTGAGCGTTGGTGGGCGTGTGGGTGTGGGCGTGGCGTAGGTGTGGGCGGGATCAAAACCACTACTACTACTGCTACTACCACCACTCGGCCGGGCGGGTGTCTGGCAAACCTTGCAATTTGCGTGACGAACGAGGCGTGAAACTCCCCTCAGACTGTCCCTAATTACTCCTCCTCCTGCCCCACTGTAACACACCCAACACCACCAGAGACACCACCAACGGTATCATCACCTCCAGTAGCACAACCACGGGAACTATCACCAGTAGCACCACCACGAGTACCACCAGTAGCACTACCACCAGTACCATCAGTAACACTACCACCAGTACCACCAGTAGCACTACCACCAGTAGCACTAGTAGCACCACCACGAGTACCACCAGTAGCACTACCACCAGTACCATCAGTAGCACTACCACCAGTACCATCAGTAGCACTACCACGAGTACCACTAGTAACACTACCACCAGTACCATCAGTAGCACTACCACCAGTAGCACTACCACCAGTACCATCAGTAGCACCACCACCAGTACCGCCAGTAGCACTACCACCCGTAGCACTACCACGAGTACCACTAGTAGCACCACCACGAGTACCACCAGTAGCACTACCACCAGTATCATCAGTAGCACTAGTACCATCAGTAGCGCTACCACCAGTACCACCAGTAGCACCACCACGAGTACCACTAGTAGCACTACCACCAGTACCATCAGTAGCACTACCACCAGTACCACCAGTAGCACTACCACCAGTACCACTAGTAGCACTACCACCAGTAACACTACCACCAGTACCATCAGTAGCACTACCACCAGTAGCATCAGTAGCACTACCACCAGTACCACCAGTATCACTACCACCAGTACCATCAGTAGCACTACCACCAGTACCATCAGTAGCACTACCACCAGTACCATCAGTAGCACTACCACCAGTACCACCAGTAGCACTACCACCAGTACCATCAGTAGCACCACCACCAGTACCATCAGTAGCACTACCACCAGTACCATCAGTAGCACTACCACCAGTAGCACAACCACCAGTACCATCAGTAGCACTACCACCAGTAGCACTACCACCAGTACCATCAGTAGCACCAGTACCATCAGTAGCACTACCACCAGTACCACCAGTAGCACTACCATAAATAGCGCTACCACCAGTACCACCAGTAGCACTACCACCAGTACCATCAGTAGCACTACCACCAGTACCACCAGTAGCACTACCATAAGTAGCGCTACCACCAGTAGCACTACCACCAGTACCACTACCACCAGTAGCACTACCACCAGTACCATCAGTAGCACTACCACCAGTACCATCAGTAGCACTACCACCAGTAGCATCAGTAGCACTACCACCAGTACCACCAGTAGCACTACCACCAGTACCATCAGTAGCACCACCACCAGTACCATCAGTAGCACTACCACCAGTACCACCAGTAGCACTACCACCAGTACCATCAGTAGCACCACCACCAGTACCATCAGTAGCACTACCACCAGTACCATCAGTAGCACTACCACCAGTAGCACAACCACCAGTACCATCAGTAGCACTACCACCAGTAGCACTACCACCAGTACCATCAGTAGCACCAGTACCATCAGTAGCACTACCACCAGTACCACCAGTAGCACTACCATAAATAGCGCTACCACCAGTACCACCAGTAGCACTACCACCAGTACCATCAGTAGCACTACCACCAGTACCACCAGTAGCACTACCATAAGTAGCGCTACCACCAGTAGCACTACCACCAGTACCACTACCACCAGTAGCACTACCACCAGTACCATCAGTAGCACTACCACCAGTACCATCAGTAGCACTACCACCAGTAGCATCAGTAGCACTACCACCAGTACCACCAGTAGCACTACCACCAGTACCATCAGTAGCACCACCACCAGTACCATCAGTAGCACTACCACCAGTACCATCAGTAGCACTACCACCAGTACCACCAGTAGCACTACCACCAGTACCATCAGTAGCACTACCACCAGTACCATCAGTAGCACTACCACCAGTACCACCAGTAGCACTACCACCAGTACCATCAGTAGCACTACCACCAGTAGCACTACCATAAGTAGCGCTACCACCAGTAGCACTACCACCAGTACCATCAGTAGCAGTACCACTAGTAGCACTACCACCATTACCACCAGTAGCACTACCATCAGTAGCACTACCACCAGTACCATCAGTAGCACTACCACCAGTAGCATTTCCACCAGTAGCACCACCACCAGTACCATCAGTAGCACTACCACCAGTACTACTAGTAGCACTACCACCAGTACCACCAGTAGCACTACCACCAGTGCCACTACCACCAGTACCATCAGTAGCACCAGTACCATCAGTAGCACTACCACCAGTACCACCAGTAGCACTACCATAAGTAGCGCTACCACCAGTACCACCAGTAGCACTACCACCAGTACCATCAGTAGCACCAGTACCATCAGTAGCACCAGTACCATCAGTAGCACTACCACCAGTACCACCAGTAGCACTACCACCAGTACCATCAGTAGCACCAGTACCATCGGTAGCACTACCACCAGTTCCACCAGTAGCACTACCATAAGTAGCGCTACCACCAGTACCATCAGTAGCACCAGTACCATCAGTAGCACTACCACCAGTAGCACTACCACCAGTACCATCAGTAGCACCAGTACCATCAGTAGCACTACCACCAGTACCACCAGTAGCACTACCATAAGTAGCGCTACCACCAGTAGCACTACCACCAGTACCATCAGTAGCACCAGTACCATCAGTAGCACTACCACCAGTACCACCAGTAGCACTACCACCAGTACCATCAGTAGCACCAGTACCATCAGTAGCACTACCATCAGTAGCACCAGTACCATCAGTAGTACCACCACCAGTAACCACAACCGCTAATAGGACCAAGAGTAGTAGCCCTACTAATAAATAGCACCGCCATCAGTAGCACCACCAGTTTCATTACCACTAGTAGTATAACCACCTGCAGCACCAGCAGTAACAACACCACCAACAGTATCAGCACCATCAGTAGCAGCAGCATCACCATCCGCAGCACCATCAGTAGCACCACCAGTTTCATTACCACTAGTAGTATAACTACCTGCAGCACCAGCAGTAACAACACCACCAACAGTATCAGCACCATCAGTAGCAGCAGCATCACCATCCGCAGCACCATCAGTAGCACCACCAGTTTCATTACCACTAGTAGTATAACCACCTGCAGCACCAGCAGTAACAACACCACCAACAGTATCAGCACCATCAGTAGCAGCAGCATCACCATCCGCAGCACCATCAGTAGCACCACCAGTTTCATTACCACTAGTAGTATAACCACCTGCAGCACCAGCAGTAACAGCACCACCAACAGTATCAGCACCATCAGTAGCAGCAGCATCACCATCCGCAGCACCATCAGTAGCACCACCAGTTTCATTACCACTAGTAGTATAACCACCTGCAGCACCAGCAGTAACAACACCACCAACAGTATCAGCACCATCAGTAGCAGCAGCATCACCATCCGCAGCACCATCAGTAGCACCACCAGTTTCATTACCACTAGTAGTATAACCACCTGCAGCACCAGCAGTAACAACACCACCAACAGTATCAGCACCATCAGTAGCAGCAGCATCACCATCCGCAGCACCATCAGTAGCACCACCAGTTTCATTACCACTAGTAGTATAACCACCTGCAGCACCAGCAGTAACAACACCACCAACAGTATCAGCACCATCAGTAGCAGCAGCATCACCATCCGCAGCACCATCAGTAGCACCACCAGTTTCATTACCACTAGTAGTATAACCACCTGCAGCACCAGCAGTAACAACACCACCAACAGTATCAGCACCATCAGTAGCAGCAGCATCACCATCCGCAGCACCATCAGTAGCACCACCAGTTTCATTACCACTAGTAGTATAACCACCTGCAGCACCAGCAGTAACAACACCACCAACAGTATCAGCACCATCAGTAGCAGCAGCATCACCATCCGCAGCACCATCAGTAGCACCACCAGTTTCATTACCACTAGTAGTATAACCACCTGCAGCACCAGCAGTAACAACACCACCAACAGTATCAGCACCATCAGTAGCAGCAGCATCACCATCCGCAGCACCATCAGTAGCTCCACCAGTAGCAAGACCACCAGTAGCAGCACCACCAGTAGCAGCACCGCCACCGTCACCGATAATACATCACCAACAACAATAGCAACACGGAGGATCCGTACGGATGCTTAAAAGTATTCATTTTTATCTGAGGATGTTGTGGAGGCAAACTTACTACACATCTTTGAGAATAGGTACAGCTTACTGGACTAATCGTTGTCAATAGTCTCGATATTAATCTTGTCTTTAAGTCATTCTTTATCTATTGGGGTGTGAAGCATTAAAAAATAAAGCGATTATTCTCTCTCTCTCTTTCTCTCCTCTTCCAGCTTCCAAACGGAATAATTATCGTAAATTGCTGCAACAATTACAATTAGGGAATGATTATCACCTTTGGCAGTTGGGCACGTGCGCTGAAGGTAGGGGGGTGAGGGGTGAAGGGGGGTGTATGGGTGAAGGAGTTGCGTGAGGTAAAGGGGTGTGTGGGGTGCAGAGTGAGGTGTGTGTGGAGGGGAAGGGGTGTGGAGAGGGAATGAGATGTGGAGCAAATGGAGATTAGGAATTACACGATAGGGAAGGGTATCTGAAAATAGGGCGTGTGGGGTATATTATGGTGAGTCTGGGGTATGTTATGGTTGGGTGGGGATGCCTGGTTCGTGGTGTGTGGGAGTGGGTTAGTGGTGTGATGGTAGTGGTAGTGACGATGGTAGGGAGGATCGTGAGGGATGGTGATAGCAGGGGTGGTGGTGGTAGCAGTGGTAGTGGTGGTGATGGTAGTGGTCGTGGTGGTGGTAGCAATGGTCGTGGTGGTCGTAGTGGTAGTGGTTATGGTAATGGTGGTGGTAGCTGTGGTGGTGACCAGAATATACTGCAATAAGCCCCCCCAAAAAATTATTGTTGACATTTTGGTAATTGGACGTTAGCTGGCTGCCGGCAACTCAGTTATAGGCGGGGGAATTATCACAAATGTCTACTATTAACGATAATTGAGTGCCTTGACCTGAACAAATGAGCGAAGATTATCAGGTGCCCTGGTGAGCGAAACCAGAAGAATTTACTTGACGAAAACACATTTATCCCGACGTACCCGAAACGTTGTGCACATAACGAGAACACATTTATCCCGACGTACCCGAAACGTTGTGCACATAACGAGCTTTTTCAGCAAATTATTTGTTTATAATATTATGAACATAGAGTATTTAAATTTGATAAAGCTCTCAATTGAGCGAAACGTTGCTCTCTCTGAAATGTTTGTTCTGCAACACGCTTGGTATCTGTTGTCTGCAATGTCGTTTAAATCCTGTGATTTACCCGTTCGGGTGAGGTGCTGAGTGGGATCCATTAGAGTGTTGATTTACCGCTTATCCGGATTTTTAGATTAGGAGGTTGTCGTGTGTATGGTGTATAGGATGCGCTGTGGTCCTCTGTATGGTGTATAGGACGCGCTGTGATCTTCTGTATGGTGTATAGGAACCGCTGTGGTCCTCTGTATGGTGTATAGGACGTGCTGTGGTCCTCTGTATGGTGTATAGGACGCGCTGTGATCTTCTGTATGGTGTATAAGACGCGCTGTGATCTTCTGTATGGTGTATAGGACGCGCTGTGATCTTCTGTATGGTGTATAGGACGCGCTGTGATCTTCTGTATGGTGTATAGGACGCGCTGTGATCTTCTGTATGGTGTATAGGACGCGCTGTGATCTTCTGTATGGTGTATAAGACGCGCTGTGATCTTCTGTATGGTGTATAGGACGCGCTGTGATCTTCTGTATGGTGTATAGGACGCGCTGTGATCTTCTGTATGGTGTATAGGACGCGCTGTGATCTTCTGTATGGTGTATAGGACGCGCTTAGTTTGTTAGTGTGAAGTCCGGGGCCTCCGAGTTACAGTCGCGCTGTAGTGGTATTACATCACGCGTTCACGCCATTGGTCACCTCTGTAACAAGCTTAGTTATTGCTGGATTTATGATGATGTATGCTCTCTCTCTCTCTCTCTCTCTCTCTCTCTCTCTCTCTCTCTCTCTCTCTCTCTCTCTCTCTCTCTCTCTCTCTCTCTCTCTCTCTCTCTCTCTCTCTCTCTCTCTCTCTTTACACAGGATTTGACAAAGGTTAGGTTAAGGATCCCTAGCTTCATTGACAAACTATTTAAAGGTTAAGGATTCCTGACTTTATTGACAAGTTAAGAGTTGTTACCTACATCAGCTCATTTGAAAGCATTTTTATTGTCATGAGACATACAAGTAGGGAACAGGATGAAGTTGGAGCCATCTGTGGGCCAGCATTTTCTTCTGATCAACTGACTTTATCTCGTTGACATCATAATGCTGTACGAATGTGTTCCATACTCGAGTCATCCTGGGGATAAATGATTTCAGATGAAGTGATGTTCTGGAGAAGGGTACAGCCAGAGTGAAGTTGCTGCTTTCCACCCGTCTTGTGGTATAGAAGCTTGCTTCACGCTGTCCTCGAAGTGGATCCAAGTGTGGTACTTTGACAATATTGACCTTGTACATAACAGTAAAACCACCCACATCCCTCCTGTGTTGAAGGCTCTGTTGAAATGACAGATCTATCCAGGATGGGTCCAGGCGAGAGATGAGACATCTTGCTCTGTTTTCTACTCTGTCAAGCAGTCGCAGATGAGAGGAGGGGGGGGGGGCAGGCAAACCAAGAAAGTGGAGCATACTCAAGGTGTGAGCGTACTTGTGCCTCCTACAGAATCTTGCAGCCCCTACTGTCAAGCAGATGCGAGATACGACTAAGTGCTGCCTTGTTTGCAAGATTTACAACATGGTTCTTCATGGTCAGTTTGGAGTCAAATTTCAGCCCAAGGATATCAACTTCTTCCCCAGGTGCCAACACCCTCCCATTCGTACTTACTACTGCACCAGCATTACCATCATGGTACCTAGAGACCATCATCATTTGTGTTTTCTCAAGTGCAAATGTTACTTGCCATCTATTTCCCCAAGCTGATATAGCTCTTAGCTGGTGATTGTTGTAGCTTAGAGCAGCTGGAGTTTCTTCTCTTGGATAAGTGAATGTCATTGTACAATCGTCTGCATATGCATGGGATTCTGGGATGAGATGAAGAAGGTCATTGAAGTAGACATTCCATAACAATGGTCCCAGCACGCTTCCTTGTGGAACACTTGCCCCGATAGGATGTCTTGCTGATTCCGTTCCATTGAGAACTGCCCTTAGAGATCTACCATGAAGGTAGTCACTGAGTCTCTCTCATTCTCTCTCTCTCACATACACACATACATAAATAATAGTAGATAGTCTTTAAGGAAGATATTAATAGATAGTCCTTCTAAACAGGTAGCCTAGGTGTGAACCTTTCTCTCTCTCTCTCTTTCTCTTTCACACACACACACATACATAAATAATAGTAGATAGTCTTCAAGGAAGATATTAGTAGATAGTCCTTCTAAGCAGGTAGCCTAGATGTGGACCTTTCTCTTTCTCTCTCTCTCTCTCTCTCTCTCTCTCTCTCTCTCTCTCTCTCTCTCTCTCTCTCTCTCTCTCTCTCTCTCTCTCTCTCTCTCTCTCTCTCTCTCTCTCTCTCCATATATTTAACTGAGCGTCATCGCAGTATTTCACAGTCGATCGACACTTTGGAGGGGAACCACTACACACCAGGAATCCAATTTTTATTCCCCTCATTTTTTATACTTATTCAGTGTTATCTGTGAGAGATCAGTAGTGGCATGCTGTACATACTGTGTTATTGTGGATAGATTAGTAGTGGCATGCTGTACATACTGTGTTATTGTGGATAGATTAGTAGTGGCATGCTGTACATACTGTGTTATTGTGGAGAGATCAGTAGTGGCATGCTGTACATACTGTGTTATTGTGGAGAGATCAGTAGTGGCATGCTGTACATACTGTGTTATTGTGGAGAGATCAGTAGTGGCATGCTGTACATACTGTGTTATTGTGGAGAGATCAGTAGTGGCATGCTGTACATACTGTGTTATTGTGGAGAGATCAGTAGCCCTCTTATATTTGAGAAATTAGAAGTTGTGTTATATTTACCGTGTTATCTTTGAGAGGTTAGTAAAGTTATACATAACATTTTGGATTACACTGTGGCTAGGTTTGACTCTAGGATAGTTTGTAAGTTAAATAGTTTGTCATAAGGATTTTTTATAACTTCTTTGTTACGTATCTGTGACCCCTTTGTAACCCTCCTGTAACCCCTTTGACCTCTTTGATCTCTCTGTAACCCGCTTGTAACCTCTCTGTAACCCGTCTGTAACCTCTTTCTAACCCGCCTGTAACCGCTTTGAATATTTGTCCATGTGTTTTTTACATTTGTTTTTGTGTCGTGCTTTTGGGGGGAATAATGTTTAGGTTAGTTGTATTGAGTTGTTATAAATTAACTTGTCTGAATATTCATGTACATGTATTTGTTTACGTGTTTGTGTCGTTGTTTAGGTGAGAGAGAAATATTTTTGTTAACTACCTTTGTCTTTGTTAGTTTTGCACGGTTGGTTGGTTTTAATAATAATAATAATATAATATTTTTATTTACTACAAGTACATGATATACAGGCTTAGCTGACATCAATGACATACTACTACCTAGAAAGCCGCATGTTATGCAGAGTATTTCGGCCAAATTAGGTCAGTTTTGTCCCGGGATGCGACCCACACCAGTCGACAAACTCCCAGGTACCCATTTTACTGATGGGTGAACATAGACAACCGGTGTAAAGAAACACGCCCAATTTTTCTATCCTCGCTGGGAATCGAACCTAGACCCTCGCCGTGTGAAGCGAGAGCTTTAGCCACCAGGCCACGGGGCACCGTGAATAAGTAGGAGGCGTTGAAGGAAGGTAAACTCGTGGCTTGGTCTGGTGACCTCCAGAAGTGACTCCATGTAAACTTCAGGTAAGCCCAGTTTATTTCTCTGCATGCAGATTTACTCATTCTGACACGTATTGACTCGCTACACGTTTTCACGTAATAGCAGTCAAATAGGAAACAAGCTAGATTCGGTTATTCAGTGTCAGCATCAGTGGTCTGAATTTATGGGAGAGCCAGTGCTCTACCCGAAACTATTTGCGGCCCATGGGCCACAGGCCTGGTCTGTGACCGAGCCGCGGGGACGGTGATCCCCGGAATCGGTTACAGGTAAACCCAGGCTTGCTATTTACAAGCGGTGGTGAGGTGCAGCGTTATAGGTGAGTTACATCACGTGCTTACTGTGGGATCACGTCCTCAAGGTTAGCCAAGGCAGACCAGACCTGCCGTCTAGAGGTGTACTTTAAATATTCCTACACTCATTCGCCTGTTGCAGTGGCAGGAACCTTTAGTAAAGGAACACAAATACTGTTTAATACTATATGGACGACGTTTCGCCCACTTATTAAGCTTTGTCAAGTAAAAATATAAAGGATTGGTCTTCGAGGTCTTGCCAAGTATTGCCAGGTCTTCCAGTGTTCCACAGCAAACGGTAAAACTTGGATTGAACTGAACAGTAAATATTATCCAAAAATGCCGAGTGTACATTAATTCCAAATAACTTTAAAAATCACAAAAAATATTACTTTATCATATACATAATATATTATCCTACTCACAATCACAGATATAATAAACATAAAAATAAAGATATGTAGAGTAGAGTAATTTTATTTGAATTTTGTGGTGGCTAGATGAGATTGTTTTGCGGTGACTGTATAGAGAAGCTGTGACACTCCACAAAGCTGCTTGTAGATGGTTGGGAAGACGGAGACGTAGGAGCAGCAACAGGTTTGAAAAATTGTATTCACCTTCACCTGTT
>NC_091309.1:17681480-17791480 GCF_038502225.1 Cherax quadricarinatus
AGATACAAAAGAATTCAGGATAACTTTCACTGAGGAAAAACTTAGTTCGGATAGCTTTTGTTTTTGTTGTATACGCGGTGTTTCTTGGTGGTATTTATTCGTCAGGAAGTAACACAGTGTTTCCTGACTCAGGTCTTAACCGGATGATGACCCGTCACAGGTTAAGCATCCGCTGGCCTGCCCCAGCTAGGTTTCAAACCCCATTTAAATAACAAAGAATTACTACATAGTAGTGTAGACTAAAATAGATGATCTCTTTGTATAGGGAGGATGTGAGCCACGAACTATGTTGAGAATGGCAGTGCTCGATGATACCCTCCTGCCGTACTGCCAGTGCTGCCAATGTGTTTTCTTGGCACTCTGCCACTCCTGCCACTGCTACTTTCATGGCCACAGTTTCTGGTAACTTTTTTTTGCAATCAGGCAGACTTAAATCGATTCCAGTCTGTGTTCTGATTCAAATATGTTCGAATTCAAATACGTTATAATATTTATTTTCCAGGTTAAGGGATTGACCGGGTTGATCAGGTCTTGATCCACCGGGAGGCCTGGTCGTGGACCGGGCCGCGGGGGCGTTGATCCCCGGAATACCCTTCAGGTAGACTCCAGGTATGTTAGGTGTATCGGAAGTGAATTAGAGAGTCTCAGAGTTAGGTTATTGGTGTTAGGGGTGAGTTAGAGAGGTGCCGCAAGTAACTTAGTAGTGCCTGAGGTAATTTAGTATAAGTTAAGAGGTACCAGAGGTAAGTTGTACCTGGAGTCTACCTGGGGAGTTTTCCCTAGGACCAGTGCTTCCGTGGACCGGTCCTTGGACCGGGGTGTCACAGACAAAGGGAAAATGTCAGGGGTAAGCTAGAGGGTGTCAGAAGTTAGTGGTATCAGAGGGTTGGTCAGTGGCACGTTTGGGGGAGATTAGATCACAGACATATATTAGCTGCGCTCCTTAGTATCAACTTGCATACGAAAATGTAAACCTGAATAAATTAGGAAGGCATTCAGGTGCAATTAGTAAGACATTCAGGTGCAAGGTTAATGGATGCCATCATGGTGGGTCACATTATCTGGGTCCCAGTGAGGATGTTAGCGCTGATGGCTCGCTAATGTCTGCTTGCTTAGCGTTGATGGCGGCTCATGTAGCACTTACTGGGCATCTTGCGGCATCGCTGGTAACATCAGCAGTAACAGCTACAACAGCAGCAGCTGAAGCAGCAGCGGTAGCAACAGCAGCAGCAGCAGCAGCAGCGACAACGTCAACAACAGGGTAGCATTAGCAGCAGCAGTGGCGACCGAAGCGGCAGCAACATAAACAGCAGTAGTAGTGACAGCAGTGGTAACAACAGTATCAGCAGTAACAGGACGTTCACCAGATTATTACATACACTTTATACAGGGATTGGAACATACGCATTGTACGGGTATTATTATTATTATTATTATTATTATTATTATTATTATTATTATTATTATTATTATTATTATTATTAAAGTTGCTTCATTGTAAAATACTTTATCAGTAAGATTCACACAGGGCAACGAAATGGGACGGGTTGAGAGTAATCTGGTTTGATCCGAGAAGAGGTAATGTAACGACAGTTGCTTGGATCCAGAGCTCTTCACCGGCATGAAGGCACCCTGCTCCTCTTTACCCCCCCCCCCCCCGAAGAGGTTCCAGTGCCAAACATTCTTTATGAATGTGTTTTATTCTTCATGTGGTGCCAATACCACCCGCTGGATTGGCATTAATTTCTCATTACAGCGAACCTTTACACTCCCATTTCTCGTACATCATCAGCCCTGCCCCTTCCCCATGCTTCATTCCTCTCCTAGTCTCCCCTTCCCATCGTTTCCTCCACCGTCTCTCCTAGTTTCGCATTCCCCCCACGCTTCCTCTCTCCTGTTACCTTTGACTCTGGCTCACTCTTCTAGTTTCCCTTGTATTTGCTTCCTTGCTTCGCTGCTCTCCTAGATCCTTTTCATTGGCTCACCACTCTCCTAGTTCCCCATCACAGCAGCTGGCACTCAGATAAAAATGTTTGTATATAATTGCGCTCCTTTTCCGCATATTGTAACGCGCATGTATTTATATATATATATATATATATATATATATATATATATATATATATATATATATATATATATAGTGTGTGTTAGTTACCATATTGTCCTAGGCACATGTGTGTGTGTGTGTGTGTGTGTGTGTGTGTGTGTGTGTGTGTGTGTGTGTAACCTATTGCAGCACTGGCCTACAAACAGTCAAGTTGGGATGGCCCCATCGCTGAAAAGGTGTTTGCCAACATGCTTAGGGATGTAACATCAGACAGGGAAACTGCCCGTCTCCAAGCTGTGAGTGCACGTCACTCTGGGGACTTCCAAACAGTTCCCATTTCGGCAATGGGAACACGCCTTGACCCTAAGACTCTCCGTATTGCAGTGGCTCTCCGACTCGCTGCTCCAATTCACACGGAATATACATTCTGTGTATTTGCGGCGATGCATAAGCCGACCAATATGGTCTACATGGTCTTAACTGTTCCAAAACCAAGGGTTGGCACGCTAGATACAATGAGGTCAACGGCATCATAAAGAGAACCCTTGCTACAGTTGGATGCCCAGCCGAGAGAGAGCCCCGATCACTAGCAGCCAACAATACCCACAACCCAGCAAACCGCCCTGATGGGATCACCCTCTATCCTTAGAAGAAAGGCAAGCTTTTAGCATGGGATTATACCTGCGTGTCGACGCTGGCTGACACCTACATCCATCACAGTGTCGGGCAACAGGGAGGCGCTGCTGACCACAGGGAGGAGTACACGATCAGCAAGTACAGACACATAAACCAACAGTATCAATTTGTATCTGTGAGATTAGAGACCTTGGGATCATGGGGGAAAAAACGCCACACGATTCCTTAAAGATCTGGGTTCCAGACTCATCGACACCACCAGGGACCCAAGAGCAGCCACTTTCATGTTCCAGCGCCTCAGTGTGGCCATCCAGAGGGGAAATGCTTGCTGCATACTTAACTCGCGTCTGGCTTCGGAGGAGCTGGAGGAGATTCATAATCTTTGATATAATGTACCAATGTATTCATGTTCGTATTTTTTTGTCATTGTATTCTGTCTATAAATAAAGTTCACATAGAATATAGAAAATAGTAGGTGATAGAAGAAAATATTCAAACCGCTCCGGGGAGAAGTCGAGTTTTCCCTGAAGTACGTTTATTCTCTTCTATGAGGATGAGGGTTGCCAGTACAGTTTTAGAGGTGGTAACTCCATATATATATATATATATATATATATATATATATATATATATATATATATATATATATATATATATATATATATATAAAATATCCTTGTGCCTAGAAAGTAGAAAAGTGAGAGGTTTTGGCACCTTGATATTAGTTTCGCTCAGAAGCAGGACATGTGCAGTGTGAGCCACGACTGTACACACTAGAAAAGTTTCTTCATTTCGCCCTGGAATAAAAACGACGAGATATTTCACGGTTACTGACGTGAGTAGTGGAGAAAGTTGATGTGTTTTGTGGTGATGGCTAAGAGGGAGAGAGAGAGAGAGACAGAGAAATTCTCCTTTAACTCCTCAAGGGTACAACAATGGATATCATGTGTGTGGTGAGCTGCGTAAGAATACCCCTACTTTTTTTCATATGTAACGTGGCTAACGATATTTACCCCTACGCCACTGTCCTCTCCCACTATCTTCTCCATCCCACTTCCTCCCACTGCTATCACTCGACCTCCCATCACCTCCTCCGCAATGCTTACTATTTCCATTATGTAGCTATCATATGCAGTGTCGAAGCCGCACATAGCGGATGTAAACAATTTGGTTGAACTAAAGATATCTCATCCTCTAATATTTATGAAAGACAGGTGGAAAACAGGTTTATCTTAAAGCTCAACAGTGAGCTAAAGCTTGTCACATTAAAGCTTCATCTTATCTAATTCTTTTCATCACAAATTCCAGAATTTGAGCGAGTTGAAAATTTCCGAATCGGTCAAATATATACACTAATCAGTCAAGAAATGTATACAAATAAGTCAAAACTAACAAGGCACGGTCCACAATACGCTCCAGAATTCGCTCCATGGTAAAAGCCACAAATCAGTCAAAAGTTTCGGGGAGAGGGGCGGGACAAAGCCCACTAATCACAGTAATGGGAAATGGGAGAGGTGGGTTAGGTAGACAAGGGTATAAAACACCAGCACGTTGAGAAATAGACAGGATTGCAAGTATATGGAAGCTTTTTTGACGTTTCGACCACGCGAGAAACCCCTGGGTGTGTGTGTGAGACGTCGATAAAGACCTCATGTAACTATTTGTGTTTCTCACGGTCAGTTTTTTTTTATTTTTTTGGCCTATGATTTGCCTGTGGCTTGCTTCCATAGTTTTCTCAGTCGTAGCCCGGCCAGGGGCCAGGACTCCCTCTTTATTAAAGAACAATATGTTCTGTTCTGTTGTAGATTCGCCGGTATAATCGCGTGGCCCGGACCTTTTCCAAGAGGTGGCCCGGCCTTGGCTCTCTGTCGAGGGAGTGTCTGCCATGGGAGGAGGTACAAGTACCTCCTCGTCTTCTGGGACCAGCTGTCCCCAGGCCTAGCCCCATTCCCCGCCCCCACGGGGCTCGGAGGGAGAAACTAGGCACCTTGGGCTGCCACAAACCCCGCCCACACTGGGCTCAAAGGGTGTGGCAGCTGCATAGCAGCAGACGATGTCAGGAGGTGCAAAGGCAGCAAGCACTACGGGATCCTTATGGAGTCACACCTCAGCTTTGGGCATTAAGCCCGAGCGCTGGGGAAGCTCAAGAATGCCTCTTGCTGTGTGTGTTGCTGCTGCTACTACTGCACTTGTCCGTTGCACTTCTCCGTTGCACTGTCCTTAAAGAACAAAAAGACACAATACCGTGACTGGAACAGTACATAGATAACCCGCACATAGGAGAGAGAATCTTATGACGACATTTCAGTTCGACTTGGACCATTTACACGTCACACTGTGTGACGTGTAAATGGTCCAAGTCGGACTGAAACGTCTTCATTAGCTTGTCTCTCCTCTATGTTAATTTTTTGGTCAACTAGGCTATTGCTGTTAAAGCACGAGTGGAGCAATCTGGCGTGATGCATGGAAGAGACCAGCTCTGCAGCTCTACTTCCTTGGATTAATAAAACGTTGTTGCGGCCCCTGCCAAACTAGCGGTTAAATAGTTAACCTGCCGGCCGGCAGTACCACTGGGTGCGTCATCAAACCCAATGTGGGGGCTGCTGAGCCGGCCTTAGAGCAGTAAGAGCCTGAGTGCCTCATGGTACACACCTAAGCAGTAGGTACCTGACCACCGAAGGGTACACGTCTACTGGCTTTAGTAACAGTATGTACCAGAGCGCCTCACGGTACACACCTAAGCAGTAGGTACCTGACCACCGAAGGGTACACGTCTACTGGCTTTAGTAACAGTATGTACCAGAGCGCCTCGCTGTACACACCTAAGCAGTAGGTACCTGACCACCGAAGGGTACACGTCTACTGGCTTTAGTAACAGTATGTACCAGAGCGCCTCGCTGTACACACCTAAGCAGTAGGTACCTGACCACCGAAGGGTACACGTCTACTGGCTTTAGTAACAGTATGTACCAGAGCGCCTCGCTGTACACACCTAAGCAGTAGGTACCTGACCACCGAAGGGTACACGTCTACTGGCTTTAGTAACAGTATGTACCAGAGCGCCTCGCTGTACACACCTAAGCAGTAGGTACCTGACCACCGAAGGGTACACGTCTACTGGCTTTAGAAATATTATGTACCTGAGCGCCTCGCTGTACACACCTAAGCAGTAGGTACCTGACCACCGAAGGGTACACGTCTACTGGCTTTAGAAATATTATGTACCTGAGCGCCTCGCTGTACACACCTAAGCAGTAGGTACCTGACCACCGAAGGGTACACGTCTACTGGCTTCAACATTAAGTACCTGAACTCCTCAGGGTACACGTCTATGCAGTAGGTACCTGACCACCGAATCGTACCTATCTACTGGCGTGAGAAGAACCGCTCACCGCAGCTCACTGAGTCTGTTGGCCTCAGTTACTTGACGGCCGCATTCAGTGAGCTTGCAGCATGGTGTTCGGCTAGCGGTGTGTCAACCGCCTTTGGAGAGGATTTACTGGACTACCGGTGATGTCTGTGGACTCACCGTCTACGTTGATCAACTGTGGGCCGGAGTCGTCAGATGCTGTTTAGTGGGACATTACATGAAGAAAAGGTTGGAGTGTTACACTGAACTGGGCCAGGACCGTAGTGTGACACTGAGGGACGTACGATGGAGTGGAACACTGAGATATGCACAGGACCGTAGTGGAACACTGAGATGAAAAGGGTGTCGTGGGACACTGAAGATGGCCTGGTTGTAGTGTACACTGAACAGTGTCGTGTGACTGACTTCGAGTCGTGAGAGGCAGTTGATTGTAATTTATTATTATAAAAATGTTATTTATAATTTATTGTTTTAGCATAGAGATATATATATATAGTGACAGTAGTGTCAAGAGTTGTACCCTGTGTAGGGTTATTAATTATATTTTAGTATAATGCTGATTATAATTTATTATAGTAACATGTACATATTATTATTATATCATAGTTCAAATACCTCTAGCTGTATAGTCCTTGTGGCTTAGCGCTTCTTTTTGATTATAATAATAATAATCAAATACCTCTAGACCAAAGATAGTTGATTTTTATATATTAAAGATTAATTTATATTAATGTGTGTATTTATGTATCCCGAACTCTTTATTACAAAAGGAGTAAATCTTAATACCATCTTCTCTTAAAAATTACTTTTTTGTAATAAACGTCATGGTGAAGGCACCCCACAGAGACGCACATACACAGCATAACATTAACACCATAAACGAGACTAATCATTGATGATAAAGTATTCCCTGGCAACTTCATCATAAATGCCGCGCTAACATTGACTATTGTCACAATGTTATCCAGGTTATGTGCCTCTCAACCGGGCTCTGATGGGTATGTGGGCCAGAGGGTCGCCAGCAGCAACAACCTGGTTAACTAGGTAAGCACCAGACAAGCCTGACTCAGGGCCACGCTGCTGGAGTGTGAAAACTCTGGAAACCCATTAAAGGTATATAAAAGGTACTCTGTTATATATGCTGTGCTGCTGACTACAAGGTCTTATGTTTGCCCTGATGCGATCAGTAGTTCACATCTCATGGCAAAACCTGGAAGATAAATCATCCAGGCTGGGATGGCTATGTAGGCCAGCGGCCCGCTAACAAAAACAGCTTGGTTGAATATATATAAATACTCTTGAAATTGGCCACAGATATGAAACAGGTGTCCGTGGTTCTTAAGCCTGACTGCGTGCTGCTAGCACCAACAGGTTGATTTCTCGGCTGTCAATATCGGGGGTCTGAGGCTTGGCCTAAGGGGTGATGACCCCCTTAACCATCTACAGGTGACCTACTGGTAACCCATCTCCCCACTTGCCCCATACTTGTCTCTCCCCATCACTCGCTTCCTGATTTTCCCTCCCTCTTTCCAGTTACACATCCTACATACCTATCCTCCCCATCATTCTCCCTCCACCCGCCCTCCTTTTCCTCCCCCCCCTTACCACCACAGCTGCACTAAGACTCTCGCTTCAATTCGTGGTGAATTGTTATGATTGGTGCCAGAGTGGTGAGTGGGGGTCCCACTCTCTTGATCCTCTCTTGTACTAATTGACCTTTTTCTATACTGTATTGAGGGGAGATAGTGCCGAGGGGACGGAAAAGGGGAGGGGAAAGTGAGTTGGGGGAAGGAGTAAGTGCTGAGTGGCTTAGACTACTGGAGTTGTCTTCTTACACTGAATGTAACATTCCAGCAGGTACTGTTGTCTTACACTGAATATAATGTTCCAGCAGGTACTGTTGTCTTACACTGAATATAATGTTCCAGCAGGTACTGTTGTCTTACACTGAATATAATGTTCCAGCAGGTACTGTTGTCTTACACTGAATATAATGTTCCAGCAGGTACTGTTGTCTTACACTGAATATAATGTTCCAGCAGGTACTGTTGTCTTACACTGAATATAACATTCCAGCAGGTACTGTTGTCTTACACTGAATATAACATTCCAGCAGGTACTGTTGTCTTACACTGAATATAATGTTCCAGCAGGTACTGTTGTCTTACACTGAATATAACATTCTAGCAGGTACTGTTGTCTTACACTGAATATAACATTCCAGCAGGTACTGTTCTTACACTGAATATAACATTCCAGCAGGTACTGTTGTCTTACACTGAATATAACATTCCAGCAGGTACTGTTGTCTTACACTGAATATAATGTTCCAGCAGGTACTGTTGTCTTACACTGAATATAACATTCCAGCAGGTACTGTTGTCTTACACTGAATATAATGTTCCAGCAGGTACTGTTGTCTTACACTGAATATAACATTCTAGCAGGTACTGTTGTCTTACACTGAATGTAACATTCCAGCAGGTACTGTTGTCTTACACTGAATATAACATTCCAGCAGGTACTGTTGTCTTACACTGAATATAACATTCCAGCAGGTACTGTTGTCTTACACTGAATATAACATTCCAGCAGGTACTGTTGTCTTACACTGAATATAACATTTGAGCATGTACTGGAGTTGTCTTACATTTTACCCCTGTAAACATAAATGAGTACACACACACACACACACACACACACACACACACACACACACACACACACACACACACACACACAACCCCTGAGTGACTTTACATTATGTTATTTTAAGAGTTGAAATAAATTATGCAGATGAAGTCTGTGCTGAATGCAAATTTCATCTTTGTATTCCTTACTAATGCAAGATACAGCTGTACTACAACTCTAACATGCAAACACTCCCATGAATGCTAACTCCTGCCTGGAATTAAAATCGTCTGACTTTTTTTTTTTAGTTTTCCCCAGAGATAATTTTTCTTCCTGTGACAATATTTTTGTTAGGGATGTATTTCTGTTCCGTTTCTTGTTAATTTCTTTTTGAAAGAGTTAAATTTTATTGTTAATTTTACATCCCCTGTAGAGATACCATGCGATCTTGTTATTTTTTAATTAAGTTATCTGATAACACGAGGAATCTTCTATACACTGGTAAAATTTGTTATGTATATACTTACCTTTATATGGTTGCAGGGGTCGAGTCTTAGCTTTTAGCCCCCCACACACACAGATATATATACGTGTATATATATATATATATATATATATATACACACACACAAACTGCGACTAACGGAGGAACAAACCCGTGTTATTTTAGCCTGCTTCGTGGGATGCCAGTCAAAATGCACGACGCTCTAACCACTGAACCATCAATCCTACAAACATTATGTACCCAGTAGCACTGGGCATGTTTCATGATGCGAGAACATACGTGGCTGTGGTAAACTCGGAACTAATTTCATTCTACTCCCGTTTGAAAAAGCAGCCTTTACAAGCTTTACACATGTTAATGCATCCACAAGTTTGTTCCCCGGCTAGTCGCAGCTTGTCAGTTGCTTAAAAACCATTTATTTACAACAAGGTGAGTGTAGCTCCGTTTATAAGTCGCTCACGTGTATTACTTTACATGGGAGGTGATAACATCGCCCTTTAAAGGCTGTTATTATGTTGTTGCTGATTATGTTATTGTTAATGTTATTCTTAGTGATAGTACTATTGTTATAGTTACTTAATGCTGTTGTTGCATAAAATATTGCGAACTAATGTATATATTTTTTTATTTGTAGGTGAGTGAGGTGTATACAAGGATAGACTGCGAGAGAAATAGAAACTCTGGAAACTGATCACAGGTATGTCCAGGTAAGGAGAGAGAGAGAGAGAGAGAGAGAGAGAGAAATAAACCTAGGTTAATTTTTTTTACCGATTCTTCAAATTATTTTCAAGTGAGAACAAGGAAGCTGACAGGCCGATTATTGTTCCTACCTACGTTGAAGAAGTCTCAGGACCGACGCGTCTTTTATGAAGGTGTGGTCTTCTCACTTCTTGAAGAGTCTCTCTCTCTCTCTGTCTCTGTCTCTGTCTCTGTCTCTGTCTCTGTCTCTGTCTCTGTCTCTGTCTCTGTCTCTCTCTCTCTCTCTCTCTCTCTCTCTCTCTCTCTCTCTCTTCTCTCTTCTCTCTCTCTCTCTCTAGGCTTAATTTGGTTTTATTTTCCTTATCACTGGTATTATGACTAGTTTCCTCGCTGTGACTGCCTCGTTCTCTTTGTCTTTTTATCACATTGTTACTTGTATCTCCATCTATATTACCTTCTCCCTCCCCCGCTTCTCATTCCACCGTGGGTGATACATCAAAGGGAGTAATATCTCTCCCCCTCCCTTCAACTCTCCCTGCACCCTTAACTACTCTCTCCCCCTCCCTCCATCCCTCCCTTCATTTCTTCCTTCCTTACCCACTCTCCTATAAATCTTCTATTATCACCCCCATCTTTGTTCCTTATTGCTCCCTCGTTTCTTTAGATTCCAGTTGAGCCGATGTCACCCCTCCCCCCATATGATTCCTCTTCCTTTTCTCCCCTCTCCCCTTTTCCCTTTTTTTCTCTCTTCTACTTTTCACCCTCTCGTCCCTCTCACCATCTCTCTTCTCTCTACCCTCTCTTTATCTGTCTCTTAAAATTTTTCCTCTCTCTCATTTCATGTCTCCCATTTTCATTACATCTTTCCTCTTTCATTTCATTTCAATTATGAGAGGAGCTGGCAGAGTCACTCACGCTGCCATACTCTGAGAAAACTTCCCCTCATTTCTCCTGTTGCTACCTTTGCAACATTGCACAGCTCCTGATGATGCACTGAGAAGTGGCTTGTCTTGCATTTTTAAGATCGCCTGTCTGAGATTGTTTGCATATATATATATATATATATATATATATATATATATATATATATATATATATATATATATATATATTATATATATGCCGAATAGGTAAAATTGGTCAATTAGCAAGAAATCATTTAAAATTAAGTCCTTTCTAAAAATTTCCCTTATACGTTCAAATATATATATTTTTTCATATATGTTAATGTAAAAATTGATATTTTTGTAACAAAAGTACCTTAGAAAACTTACCTAACCTTATTATAACAAACGCAATTTAATTTAGCCTAATCCAACTAAATATACTTTAGGTAAGTTTACAATGATTTAATAATAAACAAGCACAATGAAATATATTTTTGGGCGGTTAGGTTCAGAATGATTTTTGCGAAATTATTGCATACACAAACTTTCGCTTGCCTTATTCGGCAAGAAGAGCGTTGCTATTTAAACCAAAATCGCAATATTTACCCATTCGGCACGACATTTTATATATATATATATATATATATATATATATATATATATATATATATATATATATATATATATATATATATGCAGAGAGAGAGGGGGATAGGGAGGGATAGAGAGAGAGGGGGGATAGGGAGGGATAGAGAGAGAGGGGGGATAGGGAGGGATAGAGAGAGAGGGAGGGAGAGAGAGAGGGAGGGAGAGAGAGAGAGGGAGGGAGAGAGAGAGGAGGGAGAGAGAGAGAGGGAGGGAGAGAGAGAGAGAGAGAGAGGGAGAGAGAGAGAGAGAGGGAGAGAGAGAGGGAGAGAGAGAGGGAGAGAGAGAGAGAGAGAGAGAGAGAGAGAGAGAGAGAGAGAGAGAGAGAGAGAGAGAGAGAGAGAGAGAGAGAGAGAGAGAGAGAGAGAGAGAGGAAGAGAGAATGACGTCAGGCAAAAAATCTATTGACTAAGACCAACCTCCATATTGATGTTGCCTCATAACTTCTCCCTCTTCCTTCTATCCCCTACCCCTTTTTCGTCTATCCCCTACCCCTTTCCTTCTACCCCTACCCCCTCCTTCTATCCCTACCCTACTCTTTCTGTCCCCTACCCTCCACCTTCTTTCCCTACCATTTTCCTTCTATCCCCTACCCTCCTCCTCTTTCTATCCTCTACCCTCCTCCTCCTTCTGTCCTCTACCCTCCTCCTATCCTCTACCCTCCTCCTTCTTCTTTCTCCTACCCTCTTCCTTCTATCCTCTACCCTCCTTCTCCTTCTATCCTCTTCCCTCCTCCTTCTTCTTCCCCCTACCCTCCTCCTTCTATCCTCTTCCCTCCTCCTTCTTCTTCCCCCTACCCTCCTCCTTCTATCCTCTACCCTCCTCCTTCTATCCCCTACCCTCCTCCTCCTATCCTCAACCCTCCTCCTTCTTCCCCCTACCCTCCTTCTATCCTCTACCCTCCTCCTTCTATCCTCTACCCTCCTCCTTCTATCCCCTACCCTCCTCCTACTTCTATCCTCTACCCTCCTCCTTCTTCTTCCCCCTACCCTCCTTCTTCTTCCTCCTACCCTTCTTCTATCACCTACCCTCCTCCTCCTTCTGTCCTTTACCTTCCTCCTTCTCCTATCTCCTACCCACCTCCTTCTATCTCCTACCCACCTCCTTCTATCTCCTACCCTCCTCCTTCTATCTCCTACCCTCCTCCTTCTTCTATCTCCTACCCTCCTCCTTCTATCTCCTACCCTCCTCCTTCTTCTATCTCCTACCCTCCTCCTCCTTCTGTCTGTGCGAGTTTTCTCTGGTGTTCCCCTTCACTTTGTACGAGTTTTCCCTAGGTTTCCCTTCACTCTGTGCGAGTTTTTCCTTAACTTTGTGCGAGTTTCCTCTAGTTTTCCCTTCACTTTGTGCGAATTTCTTCTAGTTTCCCCTTCACTTTGTGCGAGTTTTCCCTAGTTTTCCCTTTACTTTGTGCGAGTTTCCTCTAGTTTCCCCTTCACTTTGTTCGAGTTTTCCCTTGTTTTCCCTTCACTTTGTGCGAGTTATCTCTGGTGTTTCCTTACTCTCAGCCACTCTTTACCTGGCCTTCTCTCTGTCTCCAATATTCACATTTTGTTCTGGCTTTTCTCTCTGTGTCCTGTAGTTACTTCTCTCTGGCTTTTTCTGTTTTCTGTGCACAATTTTCTCTAATTTTCTCTGTGCCTCTTGTGCTCACTTTTTTCCTGACTTTCTCAGATTCTGTTGACACTTGTTCCTAGTATTTCTGGCTTACTATCTTTGCAGCTCTGGCTCAATACCCTGGCAGCCCTGGCTTAATACCCTGGCAGACGTGGCTTAGTATCCTGGCAGCCCTGGTTTAATATCCTGGCAGCCTTGGCTTAATACCCTGGCAGACCTGGCTTAGTATCCTGGCAGCCCTGGTTTAATACCCTGGCAGCCTTGGCTTAATACCCTGGCAGACCTGGCTTAGTATCCTGGCAGCCCTGGTTTAATACCCTGGCAGCCTTGGCTTAATACCCTGGTTTAATACCCTGGCAGCCTTGGCTTAATACCTTGGTTTAATACCCTGGCAACCTTGGCTTAATAACCTGGTAGCTGGGCCTCAGTCAGGGCTCTTGAAGCCAGCACGGGTATCATTTGACTGATTCAGTATATAAGTGTATGGCTGACTTACCAACACTCTGAATGTCTAACTCACTGAGTAACCTGATAACGTTCTAACAAAGTTATCAACCTCTCCTTGCAAGGTTTCGGTTAATGCCAATTTTTGCACATTATTTTTCTAACATTTCCCCCGTCTAATTGTCGGTGTTCCGGAAAACATATTTCGGATGTAGGTATTTTTGTTTTCTGAGAGAGATTTACAATAGAGCGAGATAGGGAAGGTGGGATTATAAATCCAATTTTTCGAACTACTGCTAATGTGAGTCTTAATGGGCGAAGTTGTACTGGGTAATTTAATGAAGTCGTTAAGTTTATCTGGCGTGGGTCATTGAGGCGGGTGAAGCCTTTTATGTCATGTAGATGTTGAGTCGTTGTTAGTGGCTTCTGCTGCTGTGTAGGTGGGCGTGCCCTCAAGCAGGGTAAGTGATCTTAATCCACGGTACTGGAACTCCCCTAAGTTTGGTTCAGACCTGATTATCTTCCATTCCCCAGGCGCTTTATAACCCCAGCGGTTATAATAATAATAAAAACATCAACAGCAACAACAACAATAATGATAATAACGATGTATTTCGGTGGCTGGTTGATCCGAGAAAGATATCCTAATAAAATATATCCCGAGTGCTCTGTAAACTAGCACACGCTATACCACAAGCTTCTGTACCACAAGACGGGCAGAAAGCAGCAACTTCACTCTGGCTGTACCCTTCTCCAGAACATCACTCCATCTGAGATCATATATACCCAGGATGACTCGAGTATGGAACACATTCGTACAGCATAATGATGTCAACAAGATAAAGTCAGTTGATGAAATGAAAATGCTGGCCCACAGATGGCTCCAACTTCATCCTGTTCCCTACTTGTATGTCTCATAACAATAAAAATGCTTTCAAATGAGCTGATGTAGGTAACAACTCTTAGCTTGTCAATAAAGTTAGGAATCCTTAACCTGTAAATAGCTTGTCAATAAAGTTAGGAATCCTTAACCTGTAAATAGCTTGTCAATAAAGTTAGGGATCCTTAACCTTGTCAAACCCTGTGTAAAAGAAAGAGTAATGCAGTGTGTGGCACACGTTTATAATGTACTGACAATTACAGTCAAGTTAGACCATCTACAGCCCTAAACTAATACAAACTTTCCACTAGAAAACACCAGCTTGGATGTCTTGTACCTTTGATGAGTTATGAGAGTTTTGGGACTGGCCTATGTAAAATTGTCCATAGGTCACTCCTCACATTCAAAGTCTTGTGAATCTTGCCGCAGACACAACGCACTAGCGTTAAAAATTTGAAGCCGATCGAACTAGGCGTTATCAGGTTATAAAGATTTTGAGAAAGAAAGGAAAAATGTTGCTGAGAAAGTCTTATCGTCGTTAAGTTTAAAAACGCCGTTTTTTCTTTTATTTTCTCACTTTTATTCTATTTGAAATTCTCTACAATCCTATAAAAATTTTTTTATTAAAAAAAAATCTAGTTTGACAAAATTGATTATAAAAATTGAAAATTGGCACCCCACACAACCCAAAATCAGTCCAAATTACTTTCAGATAAGATGCACCAACTTGTAGGGTTTGAAGTCGATCAGAAGAGGCATTCTCTAGTAATTTATTTGATCCCAGCTATTCTTTTTTTTTTTAAACAGTTTCAGTAAATTTTAAAATTTGCAGCTGGTCAGGCTAAACTTGTGGCGTATTATCCTTCCTAGAGAATGTACCATCATTTTTATTTTGAAGCCGTTCAGATGAAGCGTGATTGAACTACTGAATGTAAATGAATATACTGTTTATTCAGTAAAATTGGCAAATTGGGACTCAAACCAACCAGTAACAGAAGTGGTGAAAATTTGAAACCGATCAGATGAATCATTCTCCAGTTCCGGCACGAATTCCAAGGACCCAAGTTTTTTTAACTACTTTTACTACGTCAACAAATTTGTGTTGAGTCAAGCAGAGCTTAATAGGTACTATCCTGGCAGTAAAATGCATCAGCCATTAAATATTGAAGCCTCTCAGGAGAGATGAGCTGAAATTTATTTGAAGTGATTTAAGAGAATAAAAATTTCACTGTTTTACACGTCATTGGTCAAGTGTGCAGCGCCAACACACTTGATTTTCACTCTCTACCCTCGTCGAACTACGAGGCAACTTTTTTGTTTTTAAGGTTTGACGGTCCGCCACTTAGGGTTTTGGAAGTTCTCTCCCACATAGGAGAGAAAACCTTATGACGACGGTTCGGTTCATTGACTGAAGAGATATATAGTATAATGTTTGTTAAGAAACGGAACAAGTGTTTCCTGGTGGTGATCTTACTCATATGATGACCCACAGCTGGAGCTTTTGGTCATCTGACCGAGGCCTTCTGCTGGCTTACCGGTCCACCTCTTAACAAATCACGATTATAACCGATATATTTAAACAGAAGAGACTGAGTGAGCCAGTATATATAGGCGAGGAGGATAGGACGGGAGAAAGAGAGGAAGAAAAATTAGTGATAATACCACTAACTTTATCTTCCTGTCTTTCTCCCGTCCTGTCCCTCTCGCTTATACATATATACTGGCTCACTCTTTCACTTCTGTTAGTGTGACTTGTAAATGGTCCAAGACGGACCGAAACGTCGTCATCAGTTTCTCTCTTCTATGTTCGGGATATTTGTGTATTGTTCCAGTCACGGTATTGTGACTTTGTGTTCATTCCAGGATGCTGGGAATGGGTTCAACATTCCTGGATGCTGGGAATGGGTTCAACATTCCTGGATGCTGGGAATGGGTTCAACATTCCAGGATGCTGGGAATGGGTTCAACATTCTAGGATGCTGGGAATGGGTTCAACATATCAGGATGCTGGGAATGGGTTCAACATTCCAGGATGCTGGGAATGGGTTCAACATTCCAGGATGCTGGGAATGGGTTCAACATTCCAGGATGCTGGGAATGGGTTCAACATTAGAGGATGCTGGGAATGGGCTCAACATTCCAGGATGCTGGGAATTGGGTCAACATTCCAGGATGCTGGAAGTGGGCTCAACATTCCAGGATGCTGGGAATGGGCTTAACCTTCCAGGATGCTGGGAATGGGCTCAACATTCCAGGATGCTGGGAATGGGCTCAACATTTCAGGATGCTGGGAATGGGTTCAACATTCCAGGATACTGGGAATGGGTTCAACATTCCAGGATGCTGGAAATGGGCTCAACATTCCAGGATGCTGGGAATGGGCTCAACATTCCAGGATCCTGGGAATGGGTTCAATATTCCAGGATGCTGGGAATGGTCTCAACATTCCAGGATACTGGGAATGGGTTCAACATTCCAGGATGCTGGGAATGGGCTCAACATTCCAGGATGCTGGGAATGGCCTCAACATTCCAGGATGCTGGAAATGGGCTCAGCATTCCAGGATGCTGGAAATGGGTTCAACAGCTTTGGTCATAGGTGACCTGCACTTGCCAGTTGTTCCAAGACTCTGGCCAGAGTGACCTGGACACAGTGACCTAGCCAGAGTGACCTGGACACAGTGACCTGGACACAGTGACCGGACACAATGACCTCGCCAGAGTGACCTGGGCACAGTCACCTGGCCAGAGTGACCTGGGCACAGTCACCTGGCCAGAGTGACCTGGACACAGTGACCTGGACAGAGTGACCTGGACACAGTGACCTGGCCAGAGTGACCTGGACACAGTGACCTGGACACAGTGACTTGGCCAGAGTGACCTGGACACAGTAACCTGGCGAGAGTGACCTGGGCACAATGACCTGGACACAATGACCTCGCCAGAGCGACCTGGACACAATGACCTGGCCAGAGTGACCTGGACACAATGACCTGGCCAGAGTGACCTGGGCACAGTGACCTGGACACAGTGACCTGGACACAGTGACCTGGGCACAGTGACCTGGACAGTGACCCTGCTGAAGCGTTGTGAGCAAAATAAAAGTAAAAAGTTGGAGGAAGAGAAAAAAAATTAGGCAGCCTCTTAAAGATCATCATTCTGGGGTAAAAAATGATAATAAGGATATAATAACAATTAATAATATTAATAATAATAATAATGTTACGTAGAGACGAAAGAGGCCACTAATGTTGATAATAATTATTGATTTATTACTACATTAATAGAAAAGGGCTAAATCTGAAGGGGTTATACAGTGCCTGGGAGTGCCAGGTAATCAGGTTTCATCCAAGATGAGGGTAGCTTCAATTCCTTGGATGAAGAGCCTGGCAGCAGCGTCAAGGCAACACCAGTGAAGGATGTTGTCCAGTGTTTTATCATACTCTCTTATTATCTTGATTTCTTTTTTTTTTCTTTAGCTAATATTCTTCCATCTCTCTCACTCCCCTTGCCATTCCCCTCATCCTCCACACTTTCCCCTCACTATAACCATAATATCCTTCGTCCCTAGACATTCCTCTCATCTCTCCTTCACTACCCTCATCTCACTCTCCCCCTCATCCCTCACTCCTCTCTTCCCTCACTAGCCTCGTTGAATATAGCAGGGACACCCATCCAGTATGATGGAGTATGACAGGAACACCCATCCAGTATGATGGAGTATGACAGGGACACCCATCCAGTATGATGGAGTATGACAGGGACACCCATCCAGTATGATGGAGTATGACAGGGACACCCATCCAGTATGATGGAGTATGACAGGGACACCCATCCAGTATGATGGAGTATGACAGGAACACCCATCCAGTATGATGGAGTATGACAGGGACACCCATCCAGTATGATGGAGTATGACAGGGACACCCATCCAGTATGATGGAGTATGACAGGGACACCCATCCAGTATGATGGAGTATGACAGGAACACCCATCCAGTATGATGGAGTATGACAGGGACACCCATCCAGTATGATGGAGTATGACAGGGACACCCATCCAGTATGATGGAGTATGACAGGGACACCCATCCAGTATGATGGAGTATGACAGGGACACCCATCCAGTATGATGGAGTATGACAGGGACACCCATCCAGTATGATGGAGTATGACAGGGACACCCATCCAGTATGATGGAGTATGACAGGGACACCCATCCAGTATGATGGAGTATGACAGGGACACCCATCCAGTATGATGGAGTATGACAGGGACACCCATCCAGTATGATGGAGTATGACAGGGACACCAATCCAGTATGATGGAGTATGACAGAGACACCCATCCAGTATGATGGAGTATGACAGGGACACCCATCCAGTATGATGGAGTATGACAGGGACACCCATCCAGTATGATGGAGTACGACAGGAACACCCATCCAGTATGATGGAGTATGACAGGAACACCCATCCAGTATGATGGAGTATGAGAGGGACACCCATCCAGTATGATGGAGTATGACAGGGACACCCATCCAGTATGATGGAGTATGACAGGAACACCCATCCAGTACTATGGAGTATGACAGGGACACCCATCCAGTATGATGGAGTATGACAGGAACACCCATCCAGTATGATGGAGTATGACAGGGACACCCATCCAGTATGATGGAGTATGACAGGGACACCCATCCAGTATGATGGAGTATGACAGGGACACCCATCCAGTATGATGGAGTATGACAGGAACACAAATCCAGTATGATGGAGTATGACAGGGACACCCATCCAGTATGATGGAGTATGACAGGAACACAAATCCAGTATGATGGAGTATGACAGGGACACCCATCCAGTATGATGGAGTATGACAGGAACACAAATCCAGTATGATGGAGTATGACAGGGACACCCATCCAGTATGATGGAGTATGACAGGGACACCCATCCAGTATGATGGAGTATGACAGGGACACCCATCCAGTATGATGGAGTATGACAGGGACACCCATCCAGTATGATGGAGTATGACAGGGACACCCATCCAGTATGATGGAGTATGACAGGGACACCCATCCAGTATGATGGAGTATGATTGGGACACCCATCCAGTATGATGGAGTATGACAGGGACACCCATCCAGTATGATGGAGTATGACAGGGACACCCATCCAGTATGATGGAGTATGACAGGGACACCCATCCAGTATGATGGAGTACGACAGGAACACCCATCCAGTATGATGGAGTATGACAGGAACACCCATCCAGTATGATGGAGTATGAGAGGGACACCCATCCAGTATGATGGAGTATGACAGGGACACCCATCCAGTATGATGGAGTATGACAGGAACACCCATCCAGTACTATGGAGTATGACAGGGACACCCATCCAGTGTGATGGAGTATGACAGGAACACCCATCCAGTATGATGGAGTATGACAGGAACACCCATCCAGTATGATGGAGTATGACAGGGACACCCATCCAGTATGATGGAGTATGACAGGAACACCCATCTAGTATGATGGAGTATGACAGGAACACCCATCCAGTATGATGGAGTATGACAGGAACACCCATCCAGTATGATGGAGTTTGACAGGAACACCCATCCAGTATGATGGAGTATGACAGGGACACCCATCCAGTATGATGGAGTATGACAGGGACACCCATCCAGTATGATGGAGTATGACAGGAACACCCATCCAGTATGATGGAGTATGACAGGAACACCCATCCAGTATGATGGAGTATGACAGGAACACCCATCCAGTATGATGGAGTATGACAGGGACACCCATCCAGTATGATGGAGTATGACAGGAACACCCATCCAGTATGATGGAGTATGACAGGAACACCCATCCAGTATGATGGAGTATGACAGGAACACCCATCCAGTATGATGGAGTTTGACAGGAACACCCATCCAGTATGATGGAGTATGACAGGGACACCCATCCAGTATGATGGAGTATGACAGGGACACCCATCCAGTATGATGGAGTATGACAGGAACACCCATCCAGTATGATGGAGTATGACAGGGACACCCATCCAGTATGATGGAGTATGACAGGAACACCCATCCAGTATGATGGAGTTTGACAGGAACACCCATCCAGTATGATGGAGTATGACAGGGACACCCATCCAGTATGATGGAGTATGACAGGAACACCCATCCAGTATGATGGGGTATGACAGGGACACCCATCCAGTATGATGGAGTATGACAGGAACACCCATCCAGTATGATGGAGTATGACAGGGACACCCATCCAGTATGATGGAGTATGACAGGAACACCCATCCAGTATGATGGAGTATGACAGGGACACCCATCCAGTATGATGGAGTATGACAGGAACACCCATCCAGTATGATGGAGTATGACAGGGACACCCATCCAGTATGATGGAGTACGACAGGGACACCCATCCAGTATGATGGAGTATGACAGGGACACCCATCCAGTATGATGGAGTATGACAGGAACACCCATCCAGTATGATGGAGTATGACAGGGACACCCATCCAGTATGATGGAGTATGACAGGGAAACGTTACTAGTCTGAGTTGAAAAGTCGTAGGGAACTTTAACTTGATACGGCTCTTGTTACAAGGAATTGGAGCTGACATTCCCTTTGGATCAAACCTGATTATCTCCCATTCCCAAGGCGCTATGTGACTCCTCTGGGTTCAGCGCTTCTACATAAGTCTATTAAAATGTAGAATTTATGAGAAAGAGGAAACTATTAAGTGTAAGTCCTGAGGATATGTAAAGTATTTTACCGGGGATCAAGGCCCCCTGGTCCGCTCCCAGATCATGTATTCTGGAAGATCAAGGCCTGATCAACTAGGCTGTTATTGTTCGCCACACAGTCCAACATACTTTAACCACAACCTGGCTGGTCAGGCATTGATTTGAGAAACTTGTCCAGTTCCCTTTTGATGACCGCCGGAGGTTTGCTGGTAATTGCCCTTATACACGGAGGGAGGGCGTTGAAGAGTGATGAATCTCTGACACTCATCACGTTCTCTTAATGTACTCGTTGCTCCCCTGCTTTTTAATGGAGGTATTTTGCAACGTCTGACAAGTCTTGTGGTACGGAGTCATTTCAGTGTTCAGGTTTGGGACCAGTCCCTAAGGGATTTTCCAGGTGGAAATTATTATGTGCCTTACTCGCCTACGTTCCAAGGAATACAGTTGAATGGAGGTCATGCGTTCCCACTAGTAGTTCAGATGCTTGACTGAATGTATACGAGAAGTGAAAGTTCGGTGTGCTTTTTCTAGCTCTGCAATCTTTCCTGCCTTGAAGGTGGCCGTCAATATACGGCAGTATTCCTGCTTGGAGAGATCAAATGACTTAATGAGTATCATCATTGGCTCAGCATCCCTTGTGTGGTAAATTCTAGTTATCCAGGCTATCATTTTGCTTGCAGTAACAATGACATCTTTGTTGCGATCCTTGAATCTGAGATCTTCCGACATCATTTCCGGTAAGTCTCGCACATGGAACTTTCGCTCCTCTAAATTATTTGAGTTTGTCCAGTTCTCTGTTACACTTTTTATTTCATCTATTCTTTCTTAACGGATCAGTTAAAATTTGTCCTCATTCAATCATATTGTTGTCTGAGGCTCACTGGAAGACTTGATTTTTATCCACCTGAAGATTCTGTGTGTCATCGACGGATGCCACTCTCATAGAGATTCTGGTATGTTACAGTGCTATGATTTATGTCATTGTCTGTGTCGGATATCAGAATAAGAAACAGGTGAGGTGAGTACTGTGCCTTGAACACCAGTGACTTTTACGTCTCTCTCTCCGTCTCTCTATCTCCCTCCCTCTCCCTCTCTCCCTCCCTCCCTCCCTCTCTCTCCCTCTCTCTCTCTCTCTCTCTCTCTCTCTCTCTCTCTCTCTCTCTCTCTCTCTCTCTCTCTCTCTCTCTCTCTCTCTCTCTCTCTCTCTCTCTCTCTCCCTCTCTCTCTCTCTCTCTCTCTCTACGTAAACATCCCAAGAGAGACACACAGAGCCATACATTAAAACAGGTAATGATAAAATCTACCATAATTGCTCTCCGTGGACCACACTCAGCACAATTACTCCTCCACCAATTAATTACGCAAATGCGTAATAAAAATGTCTAGGGAATGTACAACCACTTATGAAAAAAATAAGTGCGTCATTAGCGGCGTCGCCTTCTGCCTAACAAAGTGGCTAGTTCCTACTGCCCCCTCAGGAGCACCTTCAGGACTGACGTAGTGGTTGGGGCTCCTGACTACCCCACAGGGACCGCCACTGATTGCCTCTATGTGGGTAATTATCGAATTGTGTCGTAGAGAAAGAGCAGAGAGAGGTCGTTATTGGTTGTTGTTCACCACGACTCAAGTTGGTAAACTCTTGTGGTTTTCTGTGTCCGGGTCATTGAAGGGAGGGACGGGTGGGTTTTATCCTGATGCTGGAGTTACCCTTAACTTTCTCGGATTAAACATGATTATCCTCTGTCTTTTTATATCGTCAGGTGTACGTCTCTCAGTGTATATATGCCGAGAGCCCAGTCACCATTTTTCTATTGATTAAAATATTCTTGACAAGAGGTGAACAGGCGACATGCAGCCTTAATGACCTTCGTGTATTCGATAGGCTTTTAAACCATTTTTAGCTAACCAGACTGATTACTCCTCCACTCATCACATTCCACTGATGCTGTATGGCCCTTACGGTTTCTTGGTGTATAATAATAATTATTATAATAATAATAATCTTTATTTGTCTGCAACTTTCATATTTTTTTTACCGTGAGCAATATTACCAAGCAGCCTTATGGAACTCTGTGTAATCTGCAAAAACTTTTGTACTCATCTGTAATTATCTACGAACTTCTGAAGCCATGTATTATAACCTGTAATCTCGTACAGTCTTCTGTAACATTTTGTAGCCTTTCCAGCACATTTTGTTAGTGGCACAGACTTGTGGAGGGAAGAAGTGGAAGAGAAGGTAGAGGGAGGATCACGAAGGTATTTTGGGAAGAATTAGTCACTGTCATTAACAGTGAACCAAACTACTCTGGTATCTTCATATATCTTCCTCTTCTTGATGTTCTTTCTCCTTCTCCTCCTCCTCCTCCTCCTCCTCCTCCTCCTCCTCCTCCTCCTCCTCCTCCTCCTCCTCCTCCTCGTCCTCCTCCTCCTCCTCCTCCTCCTCCTCCTAATCCATCTCCTCTTCCACCTACCCCTCCACTCCCTTCCCCCTCCCTTTCTCCCTTTCCCCCCCCCCTGCCCCTCTACATTCTTTTCATTTTCTTCCCATTCTTATCCTCCTTATCTCATTTTTACCTTTTTTGCTTATGCTTTCTTTTTTCCCTTCTCCCTTCTTACTTTTCCATTCTCGCTTCCTTTCTTATTTTTTCCTTTCTCCCTCCCCTGCTCTCCGTCTCCTCCTCCACTCAGTGTTCAGAGAGGGATGGATGGGAGGAAGGAGGAGGAGGAGGGAAGTAGGAAGATGTATCACGTGTATTGGGACGCAGAGCTCACATTTAATGACTCGTATTTTTCATTTCCATTTTTCTCAGGTGTTATTATTCATGTGGTTTAAGCTGAGAGATAAAGAAAAGGTGACAAATGAGCGCGGGGCGGCGGCGACACACGACCACGCGGAAGACGGAAACGCTATTCTTTATATAGCGCTCTTGGTAGAAGCTTTGAGTAAGATGGCTTTTAATGATCACTTTGTAGGGCTTTCTTTCCCCCCTTGCCTATTTCGGAAGCCATTGAAATGGGTTTGTTGATTTTTTCGGGGAATGGGGGAGTTGATGGCGGGGAAGGAAGAGGGAGAAATGTGTCTAGGAGAAAAATGATTCTCTGGTGAGGTATTTTTTGAGAGGGAAGAAGTGTTACGAACATTTCCAAAATAGTTGGAAAAGCTTTGGTTGTAGAAAAATGAATTGTTGATTGAATCTTTCATTACACCATGATTGGAAAACCATTTGGAAGAGAAACAAAAAGAGATTAATTCTAAGCCTCTTCGAATATGAAGCATCGGGATCACATAAACATCCAGATCACATAAGCATTCAGATCACATAAAATGCTCATCAAACAACATAAAGTTACTTCTGACCAGTATTACAGGTGGAACAGACATGCTCTTTACCTTTACTTTACCTTACATATTAAAGAGACAGTAGCAGTGACAGCAACAAGTAACACCCTGCAGTATGCTGGGTTATATCAACATCATAGTGTGGGTGCATGAAGAGGTGAGTTACCAGGAAGGCAAGAACCAGGTGAGAGGTGAGGGACCAGGTGAAGGACCAGATGAGGGGACCAGGTGAAGAACCAGGTGAAGAACCAGGTGAGGGACCAAGTTAGGGAACAGGTGAAGGACTAGGTGAGGGACCTGATGAGGGACCAGGTGAGGGGACCAGAGGGCGAAGGAATACCAGCAACCTGACTGATTAAAAGACTGAATCACAATTAGCGAACGGAAGATCGATCTTCCACCACTTAAGGAAGATAAGGCGAACTAAGAAAACTGATGACCCAGATAACAGGAAGTGTTTGACCTTATTAATGCCGCAGGATGTGTTAAAAATTATGTACCTTTTGTACAGATGTTTACAGAAAATAAAAAAGGCCCAAGGAAAAAAATATGAACAAAGAGCTTAATATAATTTTTTGGCTTGGTGAAATTTAATTATATAAAAAATATGGATAGATTATATAGATACATTATGAAATAAATATTGAGTTGGAATTTTTTCAAATTAATGTTGAGTATCTAAATAAATTTTCCCTTAATTTTGCGTAGAGAAAACTGTTAATGATCAGATTTGTGTCAAACATTTTAACGATAAAGGAACGCCCTCTTGACACCCAAGGCTAGTTTTAATATGGGAGTCGAGACCGTGGCACCAAGGAGGAACGCCCCCTGACAACCAAGACTAGTTTTAATAAGGGGGGTCGTGAATCATCGGTAATTTAATGTAATTAATGTAAGCGGGTAATTCATGATCAATTAAAAGGCGTTTATCGTGCGGGAAGGTTGGTGGGGGGCGGCGCGCCCACACCTTGTGACAGTATGCTCTTGCTTCCTGTGTGATGTGTTTATCTTGCTGCTGCTGTTCCTCTCGCCACTCCTCTTGCTGTCACTCTTGCCACTACTCCTGCTACTGCTCCTGCTGTTGCTATTTCTGCTGCTCTTGCTGCTGCTGTTCCTCTCGCCACTCCTGTTGTTGTTGCTGCTGCATTCTGCTCCTGCTGCTGCTCCTGTTGTTGCTGCTGCTGCTATTGGTCCTTCTGCTACTCCTCCAGCCGTTACTCTTGCTGCTTCTGCTCGCCTGTGCATCAGCTGTTACTGCTACTGTTTCTTCTACATCTACTGTTCCTGCTCCCGCTGACCCTGCTCCTTCTTCTCTCTGCTCTTCTGTTTCCACTCTCTGCGTGTACTTTTACATCACACTACTCTTCTGTTCCTACTCATCTCTGCTCTTACTCCTGCTGCTCTTTCCCCCTTCTGTTCTTACCTCTCCTGCTGTTCCTGGTGTAGGTAGTGGGAGAGGAAGGCGGTGAATAAGCTGGTGGAGTCAGGAGCGAGGTATCCGTGTAGCGCTCGTGGATGATGAGTGCGTATCTCAGGGCTGGACCTTTTAAGGGATTCTCAGGGATTGCAGCGGCTCTCAGGGTATTATGGTAACCAACATAAGACCTGAGGCTTAGCCCAGCACATCTCGGCCTAGCAGTGCGCGCCTATTTGGTCGCTCGCTGCTCACACCTTGCATGGGTGTGTGTATAGCTAGCTCCTAGTCTCTACTTATGTCTTGCATGACTGTTGATCACTGGCTGCTGGTCTGCATTCACACCTTGTATGGGTGTTGGTCACTGGCTGGTGATCTCTACTCACACCTCGCATGGGTATGTGTCGCTGGTTACCGGTCTCCACTCACACAAAGCATGGGTATTGGTTGCTGGCTGCTGGTCGTTGCCCCTACCTTGCATGGGTGTTGGTCGCTGGCTGCTGGTCGCTGCTCACAACTTCAGTATGTGTAGGGACGCTCTTCCTCTCAGTCCCATGTCTGGTTTGAATCTTTGATGTGAACCAAGGCTGGGAAGGTGTTTATTTGTGTTTTTTTGTGTGTGTGTGTTTGTCGTGGCGCTGATATGTGGTGTTTTTGCTAGTTTTCTGTATTTTGGACTAGTTGTTTGTAGTGGATCCGATAAGATGCGTGTTTGTTTTATTGTTTTCTGATGTTTGGGTGATTTTTTGTTTTGCTGCGACTCCTGCTGCTGTTCCTCTCGCCACTCCTCTTGTTGCCACTACTGCTACTGCTCCTGCTGTTGCTATTTCTGCTGCTCTTGTTGCTGCTGTTTGAGACTCTGATCGCGGGTTCTAACCCCGCTCGTGGTATGGTTTGTTTTAGTACCAGCTTGGGTGTTTTTAAGACATTTGGGGGGGTGGATTTTTTTTTTGTCTTGGGTCCTATTTCCTGGACCCTTCATAAGCTGAAGGCTTGGGAAGGGTCGACTCAGGTTGGACGTCAGAACCCATCTTGTTTTCCTGCTGTATTTGATGTTCCATTTTAAAGTATTCGAGATGTGAAGAAAGAACACACAGAATATTATTGTGACAATGTTTCGCTCTGTCATGACGACGCTTTGCACACAACGAAATGTCCCAATAAAAGTTTGTTGTGTGTCTTTTAAACTACTCTGTTGTTTGGAGTGCGTCGTTCTGATATTTACAGGATGTGCAGCAGCTACATATACAAGGGTGCATAGCAGATACATATAAGAGATGTATTTATTAATATATGCAGCAAGTGAGATAAACATTGATAAATAAAGGGGAAGTTGAATGATATTCAACTTCCCCTGTGGTTGTTTTGCATCTTGTATCGTTTGTTTGCGATTATTGCATGAATATATATATATATATATATATATATATATATATATATATATATATATATATATATATATATATATATATATATATATATATATATATATATATATATATTATATATATATATTCCACAAGTAATGTGCATTGCTTAATATGAAAGCATAGTAATTAGGAGGGAAGAGCCAGCACCAGGTGTGTTTGTAAACACACTCAGATGTTTGTTGCCATCTGGCATCTCGTCTTTCTTAAGTCCTCAAGACGTTGTCCAAGTGTTTGTGTTGCTTGTGATGGCCGGGTAAGAGTTTGTTTCCTTAGTAATCATCGAGATTGTCTATGGAGTTGAATATTATTGTTAGATCGTAGGACCTTTAAGTAAGTGGGTGGTGAGAGGGAATATTGTATATAAAGGAGTAACTCCAACAGGTGGTAATTAGTGAATGCGGTGACACCATTATTGGTACAACGCTACTTTGCACTGGAAGGAGAAGGGAGAGTGACGGAGGGAAGGGAAGAGGAAGGGGAGAAGGGATGGCATGCTACTAGCAATTAAAGGAAAATAGGATCTAGTGTCAGATTTTCCCAAAAAATGATGAAGATCTATTGTTTTTACGGTGGATTCGTAGTGGGTAGCGTGAAATGGTGTGGGATGCGTAGGTGGGGGCTTAGGAGGGGAGGGACTGATGCTCATTAAGGAGAAAGTGAAGGGAAGGAAAGAGAGCATGAATTATTAATAAAATGGTAAAGGAAAGGAGTGAGCGTATATTGTTCCACTACAACAGCAGCATCAGAGATAAGCCTTCCCTTCACCAAGTGCCATATCATCCAAGCTGTGGTGTAAGTGGGTCAGCGGGCCGCTAACATCAACACCCTGCTTGAACAAGCAATCAACAAGAAAGCCTGGCTTCAGGCTGCGAGAGTAGAACCCTCAAGATTTATCACAGGTATGTCACAGGGATGTCTCAGGTATGTCACAGAGATGTCACAGGGATGTCACAGAGATGTCACAGGGATGTCACAGAGATGTCACAGGGATGTCACTGGGATGTTACAGGAATATCACTGGTGTCAGGAAAAGGCAGGTGGTGTGTGGGTGCAGAAGAGTCTTCCGGTCAACCTGTGATGAAAACAACAAGAGCAAACTTCAGAATTCCTCCCTTTATCCCTCAGAAAAACAACAACAACAACCCGAGATAAGCAGCACTAGCATGCCTGTGTTGGGATACGTGCAGCTAGCACCAACAGCGTGACCGAGCAGGACATCAACAAGGAGGTCTGGTCTGAGAGCGGACTGCGAGGGTAATGACCCTAGGAACTATTAAAAGTTAATGAACAGATAGCAAATGAAAGTAGTGGGTAGTGTGCGTGCTCAGAGTTCTCTAACAGGCTTGCTCAAGCTCCTGGATGAATCTCTCACCATAATGCCGTCTTGTCCTTCATAATTTGTGTTAACTTAAAGAAACTAATCTCACACATGATAGCAACACATTCAAATATTTCATCTACAAAACAGTACAGTTGAAGAGGCGGGGCCAGGAGCTGTGACACGACTCCCACAACCACAACTAGGTGAGTAGGTGAGTACACACACACACACACACACACACACACACACACACACACACACACACACACACTATATATATATATATATATATATATATATATATATATATATATATATATAAAGCTACAACAGTAAAAATAGGAAATAAAGTCTGAGCGCTTTCATGTACACCTACACTTACTTACAATCACGCATTTTATTGTGGTGTTTTATATAATCTAGTTGTTTGCCTTCTCCTATTTCCTCTCTCCCCTCTTGTTCTTCCTTCCCCTCTCTTTCTTCACGTAATAATTTTATTCTTTTAAGCCACAGCAATTTCGCAACTTTTCGTGTCCTGACACAGAGACTTTTCGCGTTCCCGCCAGACTAACAAGACTGACCTCTGTATTATACCCCTCTCAGGCAGCAGGGAAATACCAGGTCAAGAAACTACCCTGCCAGTCCTTGCAGGGAAGCACCAGGTCAAGGTTCTACCCTGCCAATCCTTCCAGGCAACAGGGAAGTACCAGGTCAAGATGCTACCCTGCCAGTCCTTGCAGGGAAGCACCAGGTCAAGGTGCTACCCTGCCAGTCCTTCCAGGGAGCAGGGGAGTACCAGGTCAAGATGCTACCCTGTCAGTCCTTGCAGGCAGGAAGGAAGTACCAGGAAAAGATGCTACCCCTGCCAGTCCTTGCAGGCAGGAGGGAAGTACCAGGTCAAGATGCTACCCTGCCAGTCCTTCCAGGCAGCAGGGAAGTACCATTTCAAGATGTTACCCTGTCAGTCCTTCCAGGCAGGAGGGAAGTACCAGGTCAAGTTGCTACCATGCCAGTCCTTCCAGACAGCAGGGAAGTACCATTTCAAGATGTTACCCTGCCAGTCCTTGCAGGCAGGAGGGAAGTACCAGGTCAAGATGCTACCCTGCCAGTCCTTGCAGGCAGGAGGGAAGTACCAGGTCAAGATGCTACCAGTCCTTGCAGGCAGGAGGGAAGTACCAGGTCAAGATGCTACCCTGCCAGTCCTTGCAGGCAGGAGGGAAGTACCAGGTCAAGATGCTACCTTGTCAGTCCTTGCAGGCAGGAGGGAAGTACCAGGTCAAGAAGCTACCTTGTCAGTCCTTGCAGCAGACGCAGGAAGCTCTAAGTGTCCACACTAGTTAACACATCAAACAAAAGCCACACAACTGATAAGCAGTTGGATGCCCTGAACTGTTGGTTTGGCTTAATTTCTTAATTAGGCACTAATTAGTGGTTAATTATCCACTCTACCGGGGCTAAGAAGTCTGTCTCTTTAATTTTTCACTGTACTGTATTTTCTGTCATTCAACAACTCTTTTTTTCTCTCTCTCAACAGTCCAGACACAAGATCATTATATCAGCTCCCTCGGTAGATCTATCATTACATCCCACAAAACCATATAGGCTATGAATTCAAGTCTTAATAAACGACTATAAACGAATAAAGAAAAAAAAATGAACTCGAATCCTGGCCCTGGTGGCTACGATTGGAACTCCCAGTAGCTAAAGGTACCGGGTCTGTGGGTAGGAGACACTAAGGTCAGAGAAGGTGCCGCTGATGGAGACGAAGAAACGTTCTGTTTCCGAAACTTTCCAGTTAGAAGCCTCGTAGCTCAGCGGTAAAGCCCTGGACCTGCCACCACCACGATCACGGTTCGAGCCCCTATCCATCTTTCTGTTTATTCATATATTTATTTTAGGCTCCGTCACTCTTTGTGTCTTCCTCACACACACACTGTAGGTCACAGTATTATTAACTAGCATTCTGTTCACCTCCTTCCTTCTCTGTTCATCGCCTTCCTTCTCATCTGTTCATCTTGTTTCTTCTCATCTGCTCATATCCTTCCTTCTCCTCTTCCGTCTTCTTTCTCATTCTCCAGCCATGACATTATAATCACCTTACATATGATTCCCTTGTTGAGCCAACCCAGATAGAGGGTCCATTTTTTTTTTGTTTCATTCGGGGATTTTTTTTATGTCTCATTCAGGGATTTTTTTTTTTGGCTCATTCTCTGATCGAAATTTTGTCCCTCGTCCTTTGCGTTACTTTCGCTCGCTAGTTCTCTGAGCGAAATGTTTCGTAACTAACTATCGGCGGGTCGTCTGGCGCACGCAAATACAAGAGGAATAAGGAAGCATAATAATTACAAGGGGAGAGGGGAAGCAGATTACAGGTTACAAGTTACAGGTTACAGGTATCACACACATACTGTCAACACCAGGTGGGATGGCTTGAAGGTGAGGTTAACCGGGGAGATGGAGAAGTGAGGGGAAATGTGGTTGTAATTATGGGGTTGGTGTGATGAGGGGAGGTGGGAGGGTTGGGGATGAGGGGAGGTGAGGGTTGGGGATGAGGGGAGGTGGGAGGGTTGGGGATGAGGGGAGGTGAGGGTTGAGGATGAGGGGAGGTGGGAGGGTTGGGGATGAGGGGAGGTGAGGGTTGAGGATGAGGGGAGGTGGGAGGGTTGGGGATGAAGGGAGATGTGGGTGTGAGGGTTGGGGATGAGGGGAGGTGAGGGTTGGGGATGAGGGAAGTTGTGGGTGAGGGTTGGGGATGAGGGGGTATGTGGGTGTGATTGTTGGGGATGAGGGGATATGTGGGTGTGATGGTTGGGGATGAGGGAGATGTTGGTCTGAAGGTTGGGCATGAGGGGAGATGTGGATGTGAGAGTTGGGGATGAGTGGAGATGGTAGTTACCATTGTCATGAACCACATACCAATACTGAGTATGGTAGTTACCAATATCATGAACTACAAGACAATATGAAAGAGAGCTGCCATAAGCCTACTGGCCTACGCCTAGTCAGGATCAGGAAAGGGGTAGCCACCCTACTGATCCCTTCCCAGGAGGATTATATGCATTATACGCTATTGGTTGCGGGGGTCAGCGCCCCCGCGGCTTGCTCTCACCCCGCACATAAACCAGGAACGAAATATTAGTGGAATAAGAACTGTTATGAAATAAAAGGAATATTTAATACTATGCTCAGTCTAGTACCTCACTTAGCACATTATTATTATTATTATTATTATTATTATTATTATTATTATTATTATTATTGAGTATGGCGGTTATTCTCACACTGTGCCCACGGTTTCTGAGTCTCGTGACACATGCTACGTGAGGGTTTTTCTGCCCCTGTTTCATTCCCCCAACCACCAACATTAACCATACATCCCCTCCCCCAACCACCAACATTAACCCTACATCCCCTCCCCCACCACCAACATTCACCCTACATCCTTTCCTCAACCACCAACACTTACCTTACATCCCCTACCCAGCCACCAACACTTACCTTACATCCCCTACCCAGCCACCAACACTTACCCTTCAACCTCTCCCCAACCATCAATGCTTATCCTAGAGCCTCCCCAACTTCCATCACTTACCCTACCACCAACACTTACACTACAATTCCTCCTCAGCCACCAGCACTTATCCTACATCCACCCTAACCACTAACACATGCCCTACAACTGTCTCCTTCCCCAACTACGAACACTTTCTGTGCAACCACCCCACCCCAACCCCTAACACTTACCCAACAACCCACCCCTCCAACCATTAACACCCCTACAACCATCATTACTCTAGTGAAGTCAGTCAGTTCAGACTGACACATTTTAACACAATATATGAAGCCCATCTTGCATAAATGTCGGTAGAATTACTCACAATTTGTTAGGTAAAACTTGGCAGACGATGCACCATCCCCCCAATGAAAAGCAGGGGTGTCACTAGCACGTTAAGAGACCATACAATAAGTGTCAGGGGCCCGAGACTGTTCAACTGCCTCCCAGCATACATAAGGGGGATTACCAACAGACCCCTGGCAGTCTTCAAGCTGGCACTGGACAAGCACCTAAAGTCGGTTCCTGACCAGCCGGGCTGTGGCTCGTACGTTGGTTTGCGTGCAGCCAGCAGCAACAGCCTGGTTGATCAGGCTCTGATCCACCAGGAGGCCTGGTCACAGACCGGGCCGCGGGGGCGTTGACCCCCGGAACTCTCTCCAGGTAAACTCCAGGTAAAACGACACAAGTGTATCTAATGTGACATATTATTGTGGCAGCGTTTCGCTCCTGACTGGAGAAACATAGCTAACTTTTGTACCCACTGAGCACAATTGTAATAATAATAATAATAATAATAATAATAATAATAATAATAATAATGAACTTTATTTCTTCAAGTACATGTACAACGTATATAGACGTATTGACATGAATGACATACTACTATACGAGTATAGAAAACCTCTTGTTATGATGAGCATTTCGGGCTAACTAGGTTAATTTTGTCAGGATGCGACCCACACCAGTCGTCTAACACCCAAGTACTTGTTTTCTGCTAGGTGAACAGGGACAGCAGGTGTCTTAAGGAAACATGCCCCAATGTTTCCACTCGTACCGGGGATCGAACCACGGACTTCAGTGTGTGAGCTGAGTGCGCTATCAACCGAGCTATGGGACTGCACACTTCTGCTGTAGTCAGTGTTATTTTTAATAAAAACACTTACCCTTCCTTTCCCCATTCAAGTTGATTTACTCGACTGGAGTGATGGGAATCGGCCATACATCACTGTATCCTGCTCACGCTCTGGAAGAAATGGCTACGTGGAGCTCCTCAACATGATCCGTAGCCTTGAGGGGAGAGGGAGAATTATCATTCATATTATACATTATATAAAAGAGGTGTTGTTTAAAGCTGGCCCAACTCGTAAATGATAACAGCTTAATTATCATAAGTCTTGCCTTAAATGTCTTCTTTATCCCCCCTCCCTTACCCCACCCACAAGCCCCACCCCTACATGCCTTCCCCTCCATCCTCCCCCATTCTACACCTCGGATTTTGTTGTGATGGGTGGTCGTCAGATGTTGGGGATAGGGAGAAGAATGAGGAAAAAATGGGGGGAAAAATATTAGATTGAATTAAGTGTATATTGGATAAGAGGAAGGTGCGGTGAAGGAAGCTAGGATAAACTTGAGGAATTAGAGAATAACGGAGGTGGGGAGAGGGAGGGGTAAAGGTGAGGTGGAATAACGGATGAGTCAATGAAAAGAAACGAGGAGAGAAAGAAGAGTAGAGACTACAAATAAACTGTGGATGGAGAGTGCCAAAGTGAGGCAAGAAGAAGGTTAAGAAAGGTATGAGAAGCGTAGAATATAAGGGGAGGGGAAACAAAGGGAAGAAGCGGAGACAAGAAGAGGGAAGGTGGACATGAAGACAGGTAAGGAAGAGAGAGAGAGGGAGGGAGGGGGGATAAGTGGTAGGAGAACGACATAAGGAATAAGTGAGGTAAGTGAAAGCAAGGAGAGAGAGGTAAGATAAGGTAAGAGAAAGAGGGAAATAAGGAAAAATACGAGATACAGGGGGGTAACGTAAAGTGCGAGATAGAGGGAGGTAAGGTATGGGGGGCGGGTTGAGACTGTTTTGTCTTTCAAAACACTTGAATACTTCCAGCAGGTCTGGAGTGTTCTTACACAAAGTATCTTCCAGCAGGACTGGAGTGTTTTTACACAAGGTATCTTCCAGCAGGATTGGAGTGTTCTTACACAAGGTGTCTTCCAGCAGGCCTGGAGTGTTCTTACACAAGGTGTTTTCCAGCAGGTCTGGAGTGTTCTTACACAAAGTATCTTCCAGCAGGACTGGAGTGTTCTTACACAAGGTGTCTTCCAGCAGGCCTGGAGTGTTCTTACACAAGGTGTCTTCCAGCAGGTCTGTAGTGTTCTTACACAAGGTATCTTCCAGCAGGTCTGGAGTGTTATTACGCAAGGTGTCTTCCAGCAGGCCTGGAGTGTTCTTACACAAGGTGTCTTCCAGCAGGCCTGGAGTGTTCTTACACAAGGTGTCTTCCAGCAGGTCTGTGGTGTTCTTACACAAGGTATCTTCCAGCAGGCCTGGAGTGTTCTTACACAAGGAGTCTTCCAGTAGGTCTGGAGTGTTCTTACACAAGGAGTCTTCCAGTAGGTCTGGAGTGTTCTTACACATTGGTGGCATCCGGCAGTACTGGATACCACCAACATCAGTCTGCTAACACACAGGTACTGTACCTACTTGGACTGCTAAATACCAAACGTTTCGCTCAGGAACTTTTGGTTGCGAGTCGAATGTTCTTACCAGTGGAGTTCAGGAAGGAGCGAGAGAAGGAGTTAGGTAAAGGAAGTTAGATAAGTGGAGAGTGGGAACCTGGAGTATACCTGGAGAGGTTTTCGGGGCTCAACGCTCCAGTGGCCTGGTCTGTGACCAGGGAAGAGTGAGGTCAGGGAAGGGAAGGAAGTAATGGGAGAGGGAGGGAGGAAGAAATAGAGTTATTTTTTATTTAGCAAACCTGGATACGTTAACTGTGTCCTGCTACTATATTCCATACATAATTACACAGTGGGAACCGGTTCTGTATAACAGTTACATAGTGAGTATCTGTTAAATATGGTGGTTACACAGTTGGAACAAAAGCTAGGTATGTTGTCCTGTCATACTTCATCACACATGATTAGTCACATGCATAGTGAGATAATTGTAGCGAGAGATGGGTAAGGAAAGGGAGGGAAGTAAAGGAAGAGAGGGAGGTTATGGCATGGTTGGAGGGAGGTTAAGACATGGTAAGAGGGAGGTTAAGATATGGTAGGAAGGTGATTAAAACATGGTAGGAAGGAGGTTAAGACATGGTAGGAGGGAGTTAAAGATATGGTAGGAGGGATGTTAAAATATGGTAGGAGGGAGGTTAAGAAATGGTAGGAAGGAGGTTAAGACATGGTTGGAGGGAGGTTAAGACATGGTAGGAGCAGAGGTTAAGATATGGTAGGAGGAAGATAAGATATGGTAAGAGGTTAAGGTAAGGTAAGACATGGCAGAAGGTTAAGACATGGCAGGAGGGAGGTTAAGACAGGTAGGAGGAAGGTAAGATATGGTAGGAGGTTAAGGTAATGTAAGACATGGTAGGAGGTAAGATATGGTCGGAGGGAGGTTAAGACATGTAGGAGGGCGGTAAGTCAAGGTAAGAGAGAGGTTAAGACGTGTAAGAGGGCGGTAAGACATGGTAGGAGGGAGGGAGGGTAAGACGTGGTAGGACGGAGGTTAAGAAATGTAGGAGGGAGGCAAGTCAAGGTAGGAGGGAGGTAAGACATGGTAGGAGAGAAGTAAGACATGGTAAGAGGGAGGTAAGACATAGTAGGAGGGAGGAAAGTCATGGTAGGAGGGAGGTAAGATATGGTAGGAGGGAGGTAAGATATGGTAGGAGGGAGGTAAGATATGGTAGGAGGGAGGTAAGATATGGTAGGAGGGAGGTAAAATATGGTAGGAGGGAGGTAAGACATGGTAGGAGGGAGGTAAGGCATGGTAAGAGGGAGGTAAGATATGGTAGGAGGGAGGTAAGATATGGTAGGAGGGAGGTAAAATATGGTAGGAGGGAGGTAAGACATGGTAGGAGAGAGGTAAGGCATGGTAGGAGGTAGTTAAGACGTGGTAGGAAGGAGGTTAAGACATATAGGAGGGAGGTAAGACATGGTAGAAGGGAGGTAAGATATGGTAGGAGGGAGGTAAGATATGGTAGGAGGGAGTTAAGACGTGGTAGGAAGGAGGTTAAGACATGTAGGAGGGAGGTAAGACATGGTAGGAGTGAGGTAAAGACAGGTAGGAGGGAGGTGAGACATGGTAGGAGTAAGGTAAGACATGTAGGAGGGAGGTAAGACATGGTAGGAGTGAGGTAAAGACATGTAGGAGGGAGGTGAGACATGGCAGGAGTAAGGTAAGACACGGTAGGAGGGAGGTAAGACATGGTAGGAGGGAGGTAAGACATGGTAGAAGGGAGGTAAGACCAGGGATCGGGTAATGGTGTGTGGCGGCCGCTGTTGCTCCACCAATACCACTGAAAAACCTCAATACATATCTTGAGTGTTTTTACGAGAGTATGGGGGTTCACCATTACTGTTTTTACTCTCCCATATTGGGAACCTAGCACGAGCCTTTGTTTGTTTCTCTTTTCTTTGTTTCCGGGTGTTGTGGCCTAATCTTGGGTGTTTCCAGATGTTGCGGTCGAGTCTTGGGTGTTTCCGGGTGTGACGGTCTAGTCTTTGGTGTTTTCGGGTGTTGTGGTCGACTCTTGGGTGTTTACGGGTGTTGCCGTCGAGTCTTTGGTGTTTTCGGGTGTTGCGGTCAAGTCTTGGGTGTTGCAATCGAGTCGTGGGTGTTTCCGGGTGTTACGGTCGAATCTAGGGTGTTTTCGGTGTTACGGTCGAATCTAGGGTGTTTTCGGTGTTGCGGTCGAATCTAGGGTGTTTTCGGTGTTGCGGTCGAATCTACGGTGTTTTCGGTGTTACGGTCGAATCTAGGGTGTTTTCGGTGTTACGGTCGAATCTAGGGTGTTTTCGGTGTTGCGGTCGAATCTAGGGTGTTTTCGGTGTTACAGTCGAATCTAGGGTGTTTTCGATGTTACGGTCGAATCTAGGGTGTTTTCGGTGTTGCGGTCGAATCTAGGGTGTTTTCGGTGTTACGGTCGAATCTAGGGTGTTTTCGGTGTTGCGGTCGAATCTAGGGTGTTTTCGGTGTTACGGTCGAATCTAGGGTGTTTTCGGTGTTACGGTCGAATCTTGGGTGTTTTCGGTGTTACGGTCGAATCTAGGGTGTTTTCGGTGTTACGGTCGAATCTTGGGTGTTTTCGGTGTTGCGGTCGAATGTAGGGTGTTTTCGGTGTTGCGGTCGAATCTAGGGTGTTTTCGGCGTTACGGTCGAATCTAGGGTGTTTTCGGTGTTGCGGTCGAATCTAGGGTGTTTTCGGTGTTACGGTCGAATCTAGGGTGTTTTCGGTGTTACGGTCGAATCTAGGGTGTTTTCGGTGTTGCGGTCGAATCTAGGGTGTTTTCGGTGTTATGGTCGAATCTAGGGTGTTTTCGGTGTTAGGGTCGAATCTAGGGTGTTTTCGGTGTTACGGTCGAATCTAGGGTGTTTCCGGTGTTACGGTCGAATCTAGGGTGTTTTCGGTGTTACGGTCGAATCTTGGGTGTTTTCGGTGTTACGGTCGAATCTAGGGTGTTTTCGGTGTTACGGTCGAATCTAGGGTGTTTTCGGTGTTACGGTCGAATCTTGGGTGTTTTCGGTGTTACGGTCGAATCTAGGGTGTTTTCGGTGTTGCAGTCGAATCAAGGGTGTTTTCTGTGTTACGGTCGAATCTAGGGTGTTTTCGATGTTACGGTCGAATCTAGAGTGTTTTCGGTGTTACGGTCGAATCTAGGGTGTTTTCTGTGTTACGGTCGAATCTAGGGTGTTTTCGGTGTTACGGTCGAATCTAGGGTGTTTTCGGTGTTGCGGTCGAATCAAGGGTGTTTTCTGTGTTACGGTCGAATCTAGAGTGTTTTCGGTGTTACGGTCGAATCTAGAGTGTTTTCGGTGTTGCGGTCGAATCAAGGGTGTTCTCTGTGTTACGGTCGAATCTAGGGTGTTTTCGGTGTTACGGTCGAATCTAGGGTGTTTTCGGTGTTGCGGTCGAATCTAGGGAGTTTTCGGTGTTACGGTCGAATCTAGGGTGTTTTCTGTGTTACCGTCGAATCTAGAGTGTTTTCGGTGTTGCGGTCGAATCAAGGGTGTTTTCTGTGTTACGGTCGAATCTAGGGTGTTTTCGGTGTTACGGTCGAATCTAGGGTGTTTTCGGTGTTGCGGTCGAATCTAGGGTGTTTTCGGTGTTACGGTTGAATCTAGGGTGTTTTCGGTGTTACGGTCGAATCTAGGGTGTTTTCGATGTTACGGTCGAATCTAGGGTGTTTTCGGTGTTGCAGTCGAATCTAGGGTGTTTTCGGTGTTACGGTCGAATCTAGGGTGTTTTCGGTGTTGCGGTCGAATCTAGGGTGTTTTTCATGTTACGGTCGAATGTAGGGTGTTTTCGGTGTTGCGGTCGAATCTAGGGTGTTTTCGGTGTTACGGTCGAATCTAGGGTGTTTTCTGTGTTACGGTCGAATCTAGAGTGTTTTCGGTGTTGCGGTCGAATCAAGGGTGTTTTCGGTGTTACGGTCGAATCTAGGGTGTTTTCGGTGTTACGGTCGAATCTAGGGTGTTTTCGTGTTGTTAATGTTTTCTATCATTCGTGTTATATGTGGGGTTATCATCACCCATGTTGTAGGTGGGTTATCATCCGTCTTGTAGGTGGGTTATCATCCGTCTTGTAGGTGGGTTATCATCCGTCTTGTAGGTAGGTTACCATCCGTCTTGTAGGTGGGTTATCATCCGTCTTGTAGGTGGGTTATCATCCGTCTTGTAGGTGGGTTATCATCCGTCTTGTAGGTAGGTTATCATCCGTCTTGCAGGTGGGTTATCATCCATCTTGTAGGTGGGTTATCATCCGTCTTGTAGGTGGATTATCATCCGTCTTGTAGGTGGGTTATCATCCGTCTTGTAGGTGGGTTATCATCCGTCTTGTAGGTGGGTTATCATCCGTCTTGTAGGTAGGTTATCATCCGTCTTGCAGGTGGGTATCATCCATCTTGTAGGTGGGTTATCATCCGTCTTGTAGGTGGATTATCATCCGTCTTGTAGGTGGGTTATCATCCGTCTTGTAGGTGGGTTATCATCCGTCTTGTAGGTGGGTTATCATCCGTCTTGTAGGTAGGTTATCATCCGTCTTGCAGGTGGGTTATCATCCATCTTGTAGGTGGGTTATCATCCGTCTTGTAGGTGGATTATCATCCGTCTTGTAGGTGGGTTATCATCCGTCTGGTAGGTGGGTTATCATCCGTCTTGTAGGTGGGTTATCATCCGTCTTGTAGGTGGGTTATCATCCGTCTTGTAGGTGGGTTATCATCCGTCTTATAGGTGGATTATCATCTGTCTTGTAGGTGGGTTATCATCCGTCTTGTAGGTGGGTTATCATCCGTCTTGTAGGTGGATTATTATCCGTCTTGTAGGTGGGTTATCATCCGTCTTGTAGGTGGGTTATCATCCGTCTTGTAGGTGGGTTATCATCCGTCTTGTAGGTGGGTTATCATCCGTCTTGTAGGTGGGTTATCATCCGTCTTGTAGGTGGGTTATCATCCGTCTTGTAGGTGGGTTATCATCCGTCTTGTAGGTGGGTTATCATCCGTCTTGTAGGTGGGTTATCATCCGTCTTGTAGGTGGGTTATCATCCGTCTTGTAGGTGGGTTATCATCCGTCTTGTAGGTGGGTTGTCATCCGTCTTGTAGGTGGGTTATCATCCGTCTTGTAGGTGGGTTATCATCCGTCTTGTAGGTGGGTTATCATCCGTCTTGTAGGTGGGTTATCATCCGTCTTGTAGGTGGGTTATCATCCGTCTTGTAGGTGGGTTATCATCCGTCTTGTAGGTGGGTTATCATCCGTCTTGTAGGTGGGTTATCCTCCGTCTTGCAGGTGGGTTATCATCCGTCTTGTAAGTGGGTTATTATCCGTCTTGTAGGTGGGTTATCATCCGTCTTGTAGGTGGGTTATCATCCTTCTTGTAGGTGGGTTATCATCCGTCTTGTAGGTGGGTTATCATCCGTCTTGTAGGTGGGTTATCATCCGTCTTGTAGGTGGGTTATCATCCGTCTTGTAGGTGGGTTATCATCCGTCTTGTAGGTGGGTTATCATCAGTCATCCGTCTTGTAGGTGGGTTATCATCCGTCTTGTAGGTGGGTTATCATCCGTCTTGTAGGTGGGTTATCATCCGTCTTGTAGGTGGGTTATCATCCGTCTTGTAGGTGGGTTATCATCCGTCTTGTAGGTGGGTTATCATCCGTCTTGTAGGTGGGTTATCATCCGTCTTGTAGGTGGGTTATCATCCGTCTTGTAGGTGGGTTATCATCCGTCTTGTAGGTGGGTTATCATCCGTCTTGTAGGTGGGTTATCCGTCTTGTAGGTGGGTTATCGTCCGTCTTGTAGGTGGGTTATCATCCGTCTTGTAGGTGGGTTATCATCCGTCTTGTAGGTGGGTTATCATCCGTCTTGTAGGTGGGTTATCATCCGTCTTGTAGGTGGGTTATCATCCGTCTTGTAGGTGGGTTATCATCCGTCTTGTAGGTGGGTTATCATCCGTCTTGTAGGTGGGTTATCATCCGTCTTGTAGGTGGGTTATCATCCGTCTTGTAGGTGGGTTATCATCCGTCTTGTAGGTGGGTTATCATCCGTCTTGTAGGTGGGTTATCATCCGTCTTGTAGGTGGGTTATCATCCGTCTTGTAGGTGGGTTATCATCCGTCTTGTAGGTGGGTTATCATCCGTCTTGTAGGTGGGTTATCATCCGTCTTGTAGGTGGGTTATCATCCGTCTTGTAGGTGGGTTATCATCCGTCTTGTAGGTGGGTTATCATCCGTCTTGTAGTCTTGTGGGTTATCATCCGTCTTGTAGGTGGGTTATCATCCGTCTTGTAGGTGGGTTATCATCCGTCTTGTAGGTGGGTTATCATCCGTCTTGTAGGTGGGTTATCATCCGTCTTGTAGGTGGGTTATCATCCGTCTTGTAGGTGGGTTATCATCCGTCTTGTAGGTGGGTTATCATCCGTCTTGTAGGTGGGTTATCATCCGTCTTGTAGGTGGGTTATCATCCGTCTTGTAGGTGGGTTATCATCCGTCTTGTAGGTGGGTTATCATCCGTCTTGTAGGTGGGTTATCATCCGTCTTGTAGGTGGTGTTTCATCCGTCTTGTAGGTGGGTTATCATCCGTCTTGTAGGTGGGTTATCATCCGTCTTGTAGGTGGGTTATCATCCGTCTTGTAGGTGGGTTATCATCCGTCTTGTAGGTGGGTTATCATCCGTCTTGTAGGTGGGTTATCATCCGTCTTGTAGGTGGGTTATCATCCGTCTTGTAGGTGGGTTATCATCCGTCTTGTAGGTGGGTTATCATCCGTCTTGCAGGTGGGTTATCATCCGTCTTGTAGGTGGGTTATCATCCGTCTTGTAGGTGGGTTATCATCCGTCTTGTAGGTGGGTTATCATCCGTCTTGTAGGTGGGTTATCATCCGTCTTGTAGGTGGGTTATCATCCGTCTTGTAGGTGGGTTATCATCCGTCTTGTAGGTGGGTCCGTCTTGTAGGTGGGTTATCATCCGTCTTGTAGGTGGGTTATCCGTCTTGTAGGTGGGTTATCATCCGTCTTGTAGGTGGGTTATCATCCGTCTTGTAGGTGGGTTATCATCCGTCTTGTAGGTGGGTTATCATCTTGTAGGTGGGTTATCATCCGTCTTGTAGGTGGGTTATCATCCGTCTTGTAGGTGGGTTATCATCCATCTTGTAGGTTGTTTATCATCCGTCTTGTAGGTGGGTTATCATCCGTCTTGTAGGTGGGTTATCATCCGTCTTGTAGGTGGGTTATCATCCGTCTTGTAGGTGGGTTATCATCCGTCTTGTAGGTGGGTTATCATCCGTCTTGTAGGTGGGTTATCATCCGTCTTGTAGGTGGGTTATCATCCGTCTTGTAGGTGGGTTATCATCCGTCTTGTAGGTGGGTTATCATCCGTCTTGTAGGTGGGTTATCATCCGTCTTGTAGGTGGGTTATCATCCGTCTTGTAGGTGGGTTATCATCCGTCTTGTAGGTGGGTTATCATCCGTCTTGTAGGTGGGTTATCATCCGTCTTGTAGGTGGGTTATCATCCGTCTTGTAGGTGGGTTATCATCCGTCTTGTAGGTGGGTTATCATCCGTCTTGTAGGTGGGTTATCATCCGTCTTGTAGGTGGGTTATCATCCGTCTTGTAGGTGGGTTATCATCCGTCTTGTAGGTGGGTTATCATCCGTCTTGTAGGTGGGTTATCATCCGTCTTGTAGGTGGGTTATCATCCGTCTTGTAGGTGGGTTATCATCCGTCTTGTAGGTGGGTTATCATCCGTCTTGTAGGTGGGTTATCATCCGTCTTGTAGGTGGGTTATCATCCGTCTTGTAGGTGGGTTATCATCCGTCTTGTAGGTGGGTTATCATCCGTCTTGTAGGTGGGTTATCATCCGTCTTGTAGGTGGGTTATCATCCGTCTTGTAGGTGGGTTATCATCCGTCTTGTAGGTGGGTTATCATCCGTCTTGTAGGTGGGTTATCATCCGTCTTGTAGGTGGGTTATCATCCGTCTTGTAGGTGGGTTATCATCCGTCTTGTAGGTGGGTTATCATCCGTCTTGTAGGTGGGTTATCATCCGTCTTGTAGGTGGGTTATCATCCGTCTTGTAGGTGGGTTATCATCCGTCTTGTAGGTGGGTTATCATCCGTCTTGTAGGTGGGTTATCATCCGTCTTGTAGGTGGGTTATCATCCGTCTTGTAGGTGGGTTATCATCCGTCTTGTAGGTGGGTTATCATCCGTCTTGTAGGTGGGTTATCATCCGTCTTGTAGGTGGGTTATCATCCGTCTTGTAGGTGGGTTATCATCCGTCTTGTAGGTGGGTTATCATCCGTCTTGTAGGTGGGTTATCATCCGTCTTGTAGGTGGGTTATCATCCGTCTTGTAGGTGGGTTATCATCCGTCTTGTAGGTGGGTTATCATCCGTCTTGTAGGTGGGTTATCATCCGTCTTGTAGGTGGGTTATCATCCGTCTTGTAGGTGGGTTATCATCCGTCTTGTAGGTGGGTTATCATCCTTCTTGTAGGTGGGTTATCATCCGTCTTGTAGGTGGGTTATCATCCTTCTTGTAGGTGGGTTGTTATCCGTCTTGTAGGTGGGTTATCATCCTTCTTGTAGGTGGGTTATCATCCGTCTTGTAGGTGGGTTATCATCCGTCTTGTAGGTGGGTTATCATCCGTCTTGTAGGTGGGTTATCATCCGTCTTGTAGGTGGGTTATCATCCGTCTTGTAGGTGGGTTATCATCCGTCTTGTAGGTGGGTTATCATCCGTCTTGTAGGTGGGTTATCATCCGTCTTGTAGGTGGGTTGTTATCCGTCTTGTAGGTGGGTTTTCATCCTTCTTGTAGGTGGGTTATCATCCGTCTTGTAGGTGGGTTATCATCCGTCTTGTAGGTGGGTTATCATCCGTCTTGTAGGTGGGTTATCATCCGTCTTGTAGGTGGGTTATCATCCGTCTTGTAGGTGGGTTATCATCCGTCTTGTAGGTGGGTTATCATCCGTCTTGTAGGTGGGTTATCATCCTTCTTGTAGGTGGGTTATCATCCGTCTTGTAGGTGGGTTATCATCCGTCTTGTAGGTGGGTTATCATCCGTCTTGTAGGTGGGTTATCATCCGTCTTGTAGGTGGGTTATCATCCGTCTTGTAGGTGGGTTATCATCCGTCTTGTAGGTGGGTTATCATCCGTCTTGTAGGTGGGTTATCATCCGTCTTGTAGGTGGGTTATCATCCGTCTTGTAGGTGGGTTATCATCCGTCATCCGTCTTGTAGGTGGGTTATCATCCGTCTTGTAGGTGGGTTATCATCCGTCTTGTAGGTGGGTTATCATCCGTCTTGTAGGTGGGTTATCATCCGTCTTGTAGGTGGGTTATCATCCGTCTTGTAGGTGGGTTATCATCCGTCTTGTAGGTGGGTTATCATCCGTCTTGTAGGTGGGTTATCATCCGTCTTGTAGGTGGGTTATCATCCGTCTTGTAGGTGGGTTATCATCCGTCTTGTAGGTGGGTTATCATCCGTCTTGTAGGTGGGTTATCATCCGTCTTGTAGGTGGGTTATCATCCGTCTTGTAGGTGGGTTATCATCCGTCTTGTAGGTGGGTTATCATCCGTCTTGTAGGTGGGTTATCATCCGTCTTGTAGGTGGGTCTTGTAGGTGGGTTATCATCCGTCTTTTAGGTGGGTTATCATCCGTCTTGTAGGTGGGTTATCATCCGTCTTGTAGGTGGGTTATCATCCGTCTTGTAGGTGGGTTATCATCCGTCTTGTAGGTGGGTTATCATCCGTCTTGTAGGTGGGTTATCATCCGTCTTGTAGGTGGGTTATCATCCGTCTTGTAGGTGGGTTATCATCCGTCTTGTAGGTGGGTTATCATCCGTCTTGTAGGTGGGTTATCATCCGTCTTGTAGGTGGGTTATCATCCGTCTTGTAGGTGGGTTATTGTTATCATCCGTCTTGTAGGTGGGTTATCATCCGTCTTGTAGGTGGGTTATTGTCCGTCTTGTAGGTGGGTTATCATCCGTCTTGTAGGTGGGTTATCATCCGTCTTGTAGGTGGGTTATTATCCGTCTTGTAGGTGGGTTATCATCCGTCTTGTAGGTGGGTTATCATCCGTCTTGTAGGTGGGTTATCATCCGTCTTGTAGGTGGGTTATCATCCGTCTTGTAGGTGGGTTATCATCCGTCTTGTAGGTGGGTTATTATCCGTCTTGTAGGTGGGTTATCATCCGTCTTGTAGGTGGGTTATCATCCGTCTTGTAGGTGGGTTATCATCCGTCTTGTAGGTGGGTTATTATCCGTCTTGTAGGTGGGTTATCATCCGTCTTGTAGGTGGGTTATCATCCGTCTTGTAGGTGGGTTATCATCCGTCTTGTAGGTGGGTTATCATCCGTCTTGTAGGTGGGTTATCATCCGTCTTGTAGGTGGGTTATTATCCGTCTTGTAGGTGGGTTATCATCCGTCTTGTAGGTGGGTTATCATCCGTCTTGTAGGTGGGTTATTATCCGTCTTGTAGGTGGGTTATCATCCGTCTTGTAGGTGTGTTATCATCCGTCTTGTAGGTGGGTTATCATCCGTCTTGTAGGTGGGTTATTATCCGTCTTGTAGGTGGGTTATCATCCGTCTTGTAGGTGGGTTATCATCCGTCTTGTAGGTGGGTTATCATCCGTCTTGTAGGTGGGTTATCATCCGTCTTGTAGGTGGGTTATTATCCGTCTTGTAGGTGGGTTATCATCCGTCTTGTAGGTGGGTTATCATCCGTCTTGTAGGTGGGTTATCATCCGTCTTGTAGGTGGGTTATCATCCGTCCTGTAGGTAGGTTATCATCCGTCTTGTAGGTGGGTTATCATCCGTCTTGTAGGTGGGTTATCATCCGTCTTGTAGGTGGGTTATCATCCGTCTTGTAGGTGGGTTATCATCCGTCTTGTAGGTGGGTTATTATCCGTCTTGTAGGTGGGTTATCATCCGTCTTGTAGGTGGGTTATCATCCGTCTTGTAGGTGGGTTATCATCCGTCTTGTAGGTGGGTTATCATCCGTCTTGTAGGTGGGTTATCATCCGTCTTGTAGGTGGGTTATTATCCGTCTTGTAGGTGGGTTATCATCCGTCTTGTAGGTGGGTTATCATCCGTCTTGTAGGTGGGTTATCATCCGTCTTGTAGGTGGGTTATTATCCGTCTTGTAGGTGGGTTATCATCCGTCTTGTAGGTGGGTTATCATCCGTCTTGTAGGTGGGTTATTATCCGTCTTGTAGGTGGGTTATCATCCGTCTTGTAGGTGGGTTATCATCCGTCTTGTAGGTGGGTTATCATCCGTCTTGTAGGTGGGTTATTATCCGTCTTGTAGGTGGGTTATCATCCGTCTTGTAGGTGGGTTATCATCCGTCTTGTAGGTGGGTTATCATTTGGAACTGACTACAACACGACACTGTATTTGTTTCTTTTTTATGGCTTTATTAAATGCGATTTTGATAGATAATATCTTGTGTGGTGTTTGTGTGAGATCTGTTAGAGTAAGCTGCTGTTGTTTTGTTGTTATTACTGTTGCTGTTGTTTTTTCTTGTGTTGCTGCTGTTTCTTGTGTTGCCACTGTTGCTGCTGCTGCTGCTGCTGTTATTTCTTGTGTTGTCACTCTTGCTGCTGTTGTTTCCTGTGTTGTCACTGTTGCTGCTGTTGTTTCTTGTGTTGCCACTGTTGCTGCTTCTGCTGTTATTTCTTGTGTTGTCACTCTTGCTGCTATTGTTTCTTGTGTTCTGACTGTTGCTGCTGTTGTTTCTTGTGTTGCCACTGTTGCTGCTTCTGCTAGTGTTTCTTGTGTTCTCACTGTTGCTGCTGTTGTTTCTTGTGTTGCCACTATTGCTGCTTCTGCTGTTATTTCTTGTGTTGTCACTGTTGCTGCTGTTGTTTCTTGTGTTGCCACTATTGCTGCTGTTTCTTGTGTTGCCACTGTTGCTGCCTCTGCTGCTGTTTCTTGTGTTGCCACTATTGCTGTTGTTGTTTCTTGTGTTGCCACTGTTGCTGCTGCTGCTGTTGTTTCTTGTGTTGCCACTGTTGCTGCTGCTGATTTTGTTTTTTTGTGTTGCCACTGTTGCTGCTGTTGTTTCTTGTGTTGCCACTATTGCTGCTGTTGTTTCTTGTGTTGCCACTGTTGCTGCTGCTGATGTTTCTTGTGTTGCCACTATTGCTGCTGTTGTTTCTTGTGTTGCCACTGTTGCTGCTGCTGATGTTTCTTGTGTTGCCACTGTTGCTGCTGATGTTGTTTCTTGTGTTGCCACTGTTGCTGCTGCTGCTGTTGTTTCTTGTGTTGCCGCTGTTGTGTCTTGTGTTGCCACTGTTGCTGCTGCTGATTTTGTTTCTTGTGTTGCCACTGTTGCTGCTGTTGTTTCTTATGTTGCCACTGTTGCTGCTGCTGATGTTGCCACTGTTGCTGCTGCTGCTGTTGTTTCTTGTGTTGCCACTGTTGCTGCTGCTGCTGTTGTTTCTTGTGTTGCCACTGTTGCTCCTGCTGCTGTTGTTTCTTGTGTTGCCACTGTTGCTGTTGTTGTTTCTTGTGTTGTCACTGTTGCTGCTGCTATTGTTTCTTGTGTTGCCACTGTTGCTGTTGTTGTTTCTTGTTGCCACTGTTGCTGTTGTTGTTTCTTGTGTTGTCACTGTTGCTGCTGCTATTGTTTCTTGTGTTGCCTCTGTTACTGTTGTTTTTTCTTGTGTTGCCACTCTTGCTGCTGCTATTGTTTCTTGTGTTGTCACTGTTGCTGCTGTTGTTTCTTGTGTTGCCACTGTTGCTGCTGTTGTTTCTCGTGTTGCCACTGTTGCTGCTGCTGCTATTGTTTCTTGTGTTGCCACTGTTGCTGCTGCTGCTGTTGTTTCTTGTGTTGCCACTGTTGCTGCTGTTGTTTCTTGTGTTGCCACTGTTGCTGCTGCTGCTGTTGTTTATTGTGTTGCCACTGTTGCTGCTGCTGCTGTTGTTTCTTGTGTTGCCACTATTGCTGCTGCTGCTGTTGTTTCTTGTGTTGCCACTGTTGCTGCTGCTGCTGCTGTTGTTTCTTGTGTTGCCACTGTTGCTGCTGCTGCTGTTGTTTCTTGTGTTGCCACTGTTGCTGCTGCTGCTGTTGTTTATTGTGTTGCCACTGTTGCTGCTGCTGCTGTTGTTTCTTGTGTTGCCACTATTGCTGCTGCTGCTGTTGTTTATTGTGTTGCCACTGTTGCTGCTGCTGCTGTTGTTTCTTGTGTTGCCACTGTTGCTGCTGCTGCTGTTGTTTCTTGTGTTGCCACTGTTGCTGCTGCTGCTGTTGTTTCTTGTGTTGCCACTGTTGCTGCTGCTGCTGTTGTTTCTTGTGTTGCCACTGTTGCTGCTGCTGATGTTTCTTGTGTTGCCACTGTTGCTGCTGCTGATTTTGTTTCTTGTGTTGCCACTGTTGCTGCTGCTATTGTTTCTTGTGTTGCCACTGTTGCTGCTGCTATTTTTCTTGTGTTGCCACTGTTGCTGCTGCTGTTGTTTCTTGTGTTGCCACTGTTGCTGCTGCTGCTGTTGTTTCTTGTGTTGTCACTGTTGCTGCTGCTGATGTTTCTTGTGTTGTCACTGTTGCTGCTGCTGATGTTGTTTCTTGTGTTGCCACTGTTGCTGCTGCTATTGTTTCTTGTGTTGCCACTGTTGCTGCTGCTATTGTTTCTTGTGTTGCCACTGTTGCTGCTGCTGATGTTGTTTCTTGTGTTGTCACCGTCGCTGCTGCTGTTGTTGTTTTTGTGCTGCTACTGTTGATTCTGTTGCTGCTGTTTATTATTATTATTATTATTATTATTATTATTATTATTATTATTATTATAGAAAAACCTCATGACATGTATTTTTATTGTTAAATGACGAAAACACCATAAGTGTGCGGGGCCCAAAACTGTTTAACAGCCTCCCATCAAGCATTAGGGGAATTGCCAATAAACCCCTGGCTGCCTTCAAGAGAGAGCTGGACAGATACCTCAAGTCAGTGCCGGATCAGCCGGGCTGTGGCTCGTACGTTGGACTGCGTGCGGCCAGCAGTAACAGCCTAGTTGATCAGGCCCTGATCCATCTGGAGGCCTGGTCATGGACCGGGCCGCGGGGGCGTTGATCCCCGGAATAACCTCCAGGTAACCTCCATGTAACGCATTAAGTGTTGAGGGCATCATGCGGAAGGATCGTGGCGAGGCGGGGCGGGGAGGGGTGGGGAGGGGCGAGGCGGAGCGGGGAGGGGTGGGGAGGGGCGAGGCGGAGCGGGGAGGGGTGGGGAGGGGCGAGGCGGGGCAGGGTGCGGTAACAATGTCTACCAGCCTACCTGTGCTGGATTCAATGGTCTGAGTGTCGGTATCACCTTTTCGTTATGACGACCTTAAACTTGATTATACGAAGGTTTATAAGTTCGTTATAGATGGAGGCAAGGTGATAGGTAAGAGATTGGTGATGGGTGAAAGTTTGGTGATGGGTGAAGGCTTGGTGATTAGTGAACGTATGGGAATGGGTAAAGGTATGGTGATGGGTGAAGGTATAGTGATGTGCGAAAGAATGGTGATGGGTGAAGGTATGGTGAAGGACTTAAGAATGGTGATGGGCGGAAGAAAGGTGATGGCTGAAGGTATGGTGATGGGCGGAAGAATGGTGATGGGCGAAAGTATGGTGATGGGCGGAGGAATGGGTATGGTAGGATGTATAGTGATGGGTGGATGTAAGGTGAGAGTTAGGGAGCGGATGGGGGAGAATTGGAAGTTATGGTGAAGGGGGAATACTAGTGGTACAGGTGGGGAAGGTGATGAAGATGATAATCCAGGTGACAGTAATGGGGAGGGGTGGAGAGCTGGAGCTGGGGAAGACGGGGAGCTGGGGTGGAGGAGAGACGGTATGAGGGGTCTAAGGAAAACACTAAAGGAACGTTCATGGGCTCATAAGAGGGGAAGCGGAGACGCGGTAACCAAATATAAGATCATAAAGGTATATATATATATATATATATATATATATATATATATATATATATATATATATATATATATATATATATATATATATATATATATATATATTGAAATTCTCAGCACTATTTATATTAAAAACAGACATCTGCACTTTAAAAAAAAAAAAGATAGTGCTGAAAGGCTGTTGAAATTTATTCATCACAAATAGTAGTAGTGGATTCCTATACTGTTAGAAAAACCACTGGTAAACGTCACGACTACAACATGCTTCAAAACGTGTAGCAAACTAAACTCAACAGGCAGGTGGAATATGATCATGATATACGAAATACTCAGGAAATTACGTGGAGTGGAACTGACCAGGCTGTTTGAGTGTGTGGAGAGGGATTCAGGGGACGTAGATGGCAGCTAAAGACGCAGATGCAAGACACAGACGTTAGGGAATTCGACGTCTTACGACGGTAAATAAGTGGAGTGAGTTAGATGAACAGGGCTTCCGACAGACATGATACGTAGGTTAAAGAACAGATATGATAAGGCACTAGAGCCAGGAATCAGTGGTAGTTATGAGGTGGGGCCAGGAGCTATTATTCATTCCCTGCAAAGCTCAACTTACTGAAAGCTAAACGAATATAATGCAGCCGATTGAATTTAATCTTACATGTCACTGTTTGCTAACGATGTGAAACTAATGAGAGGGATAAAAACATGGGAGGACAGAGACAGACTCCGGAAAATCCTGGACGGGTTAAAAAAAAAAGTCAGACACATCGCTTCTGGAGTTGAACCGGGAAAAAAATGCCAGGTAATGAGGATCGGAGAAGAAAAAATGAAGACCAGAGGCAGAATATAAACTGGGGTGGTGGGAGAAACTGCTCATTTATTTTTAAGGAAAATTATAAACACATTGCCGAAGGTGCACATAAACAGTGTAACCTCGTTAGCATGTACGGGATCAGTACAGTGTTCAGGAACATAAACAACAATATATCCTTAAGGCACTGTAAACATTGTAGGTAAGATCCATCGTAGAGTGCGCAGCCCCGCCATACAGCCACTCTCTAAGCAAACAAGTGCAAAAGGTAAAGCTCAAAGATTTGTCCCAGAGGTAAGAAAAATGTAAAATGGGAGAGACTTGAGGAACTAAAGTTAACAACACTGGAGAGGGATAGTGGGACATATTATAGCGTAAAATAATCCTAAGTTGAACCGATGGGTGATCAGCAGCAATAGGACACAGATGGAAGCTAAAGATACGGATGAACCACAGGGATGTTGTGAAGTATTTCTTTAGTTTGGGTGGTAGAGAGGTGACATGAAGTAAATGAGGAAATGGTGGAGGCAAATTGCTACTCTAGCAAAGAACTTTGGCAAAGTCTTCGGGAGACATGAATTAAAATGCCCACAGTAATGTCATCACATTCTCTCCAGCATTAAATAAGACGCAGCAAAGCAGGCAAGATTGCACTTGTATCAAACATTCGTGAATACCAGTTCCAGAAAATGTAATTGCACACTTCCCTGTGATGATTTGTTGAATTTGCATAATGTTATCACACTGGCTTGTGGGGTAACACAGAGGGTACTTAGAACCAGATCACCCTTCCAGAAGGGTGCTTTAATGGTAAAGTGCCCTTGATCCAAGGAATTGGAGCTACCCTCCTCTTCCTCGGCATTAAAACCGTAAGAGCAAGATCTAGAGAAAATATATGTTCGAGGGTAAGGCCTGTTTCGTTGAAGAAACCACTAATCACTCTAGGCTTTGTGGCGCTCCATTTAGACGAGAGGGGAAGCGTCTTCGACAACAGCTACGGCTTTCTGTGTTTTCTTGAATGTTGGGGAGGTAGTGGTAAAAGGTTGGCGTCTTAACCTTCACTCAAGGCAGTGAGAGGAGTGTGTGGGCAACACAAAGGAGTCCATCTGCCGCAGGAGGGCAGTTCACTGGCCGGCCGCTCCAGCCATCGCCAGAAATGTCTCGTCCATACAATGGCTCTGTGGCCGTAAAGTAGGTTTTACTGTTGTGGTGCTCTCGGCGACGCCCTCACTCACGGGAGGCCCTCACCCACTGGAGGCTCTCGTCCACGGGAGGGCGTAGAGGGTGCTTCCTTCCCCCAAAGCACACACATACACACACACACACACACACACACACACACACACACACACACACACACACACACACACACACACACACACACACACACACACACACACACACACATATGAATTGAGAAAAAAATCACATTCAGACAAGCACAGTATAAAGAGAGAATATATTTTGGTCTTCATCTGAGATCTTTGACAGTACAAGAACGTGAAAAGTCTTGGTTTACATGGTGAGCAAATCTTTGGGGCACTTGTGTGTTGATGGGGAAGGGGAAGAGGCACTAAACTTACTTAATGAGCTGAGTAGCTGGACAGCAGGTGACCTAGCTTCCTTGTACTTCCAGTTGTATGAGATGTAAGTACAAGCTGGTAGTCACTGTCGCGTGGTCAGGCGTGGGAATCTTAAATCTGGAACAGGAGTGTATTTCTTCATGGCGAATTTCAATTTGAGACATAGGGAATCCATTTCCCTCTCAAGGTTTTGAAATTAAGTTTTGTTTCAATTGGGACATGCTCTTTTGTTTTTCTCTTCTGGATGTTTTCCAGTTCCCTGGCCCATAGCCGGGCTCAGAGAGTAGATAAACTCTCGAAACTCTTCAAAGGTATATCAGAGATAAAGCTTAGCCCCAGTCTATTCTATGTTTGGGATTTTTAAGGTGTTGGAGCAAGGCAGGGCTCTCATGTCCATATTTCACAGATCTTTCATATTCCACTCCTAATGGGACGTTGACGCCCTGTCTCTCCTGTTGACAAGGTCACAGTTGAGGCAAAGAATATCATATATATATATATATATATATATATATATATATATATATATATATATATATATATATATATATATATATATATATACACCTTATTTCTTACCATTTTTTTGTGTATTTTGAGAGGCAGTTATCTATTTTATTAGGACAAGAAAAATTTATTTTGGTAAAATATTTACATTTTTCGTGTATGACACTGGAAAGGATTATTAATTCCTGTTTTGTGTTTTCTTGGGGAATGGATGGAGTTACCTATAATAGTTACAGTTATCTTTGTGTAAATCTTCCTAGATGAAGTAGTCAATGTATCTCAGCTTTCTGTACCCTTATTGTATGGTGGAAATTTCTCTAACAAACCTGGGCTGTAGATCAATAATAAAATCGAAACAGCACTTTTCTTAACTTGTTCAGAGTGGGAGGAGGAGAATAGTTATTGGATTGTAGTGAATATTTTTTTGCTTGGGAGGAGGAGAAAGAGAAGGAAGAGGAAGTAGAAGAAAAATAAGAGGTAGAAGAAGAATGAAAATAGGTTTGTGGTAAACACTCCTTTATTTTGCATAGAAGGAAGAGAAGGAAAACAGGAGTAGGCGTGTTTTGTAAACATGTTGTGCATCATATATTCGGGGTTGCAGTCTGGCGTACCTCGGCGCTGCCGCCGCCACCAGGAACTCAAATCAGGGTTGTAAAGACCGCAGATTGCGTTCTCGCTCCAAGTTATGGTCGCCGCTGGCTGGAAATACTACCTAATACCGAGACACCGCTGTGCACTCTGTGAGAAAAACACACTCTGCAATCTTCGGTCCGAGAGGAATGAAATACAGCGGGGAATTGAATAAATCTGGAATAAATCAGCGAACAGTGCATTTGGGAGAGGGACAAGGAGAAGGAGGCTGGCAGCTGGCACCAAGGATATGGTGGGCAGCCCAGGATGATGACGGATGGTGATGACACACACACACACACACACACACACACACACATGGGGCCAGGAGCTATGAATCGACCCCTGCAACCACAAATATGCGAGTACACACACGTAGGCAATCTGTCAAATAAAACATCTTAACTTTATAAGAAACACTGGCTTGCATAATTTGTCACAAGACTTGATCTAGGCGCCCCTTGCAGCACCCAGTGAGTGTACTCTTATTACATTTCTGAGTGTCTTGACAGGGCCCCTGGAGGATGGGCAATGAATTTTCATTACTGTGTAACACTAGAGCTACCCAGCTGAGGCAGGGAGACCTTGTACCACCTAACATTACAATAAGAATACGTACTTGTGACTGATTTCCAGTTTTTTTTACCCTATCCTGGCAGCCTTCCTTGTTGTCCGCCTTATCAACCAGTCTGTTGGTGCTTGTTGCCTTCAGGTCCGCATAGTCATCACAACCCGGCTGATCAGGGGCTTTATTGTTTATCCAAGTGAGTGCTATTTAAATTACCCAAGTTTCACCACGTCTACCTTAGAATAGCATTAAGAGGTTTTGAAAGCCATCTGTTATTAATATATGTATGGGAAAAGATAAGACAAGATACATATAGCCTAGTATCTTGGCCAGGTCAGTATCTTAGTAACGACACAAAGACAACCTCTCTCCATTCAAGAAACACTCTTAATTTCGTAAAGGAAATTGCGCCTGTACGCCATAAAATAACACAAAATCACTATAGCTATAATTTTTGTTTTCACACACACACACACACACACACACACACACACACACACACACACACACACACACACACACACACACACGAAGACGAACTCCTTTAAAAATTTGATTTTTTTATTTATATATTGATCGACATTTTTTTCATTGACAATAATGCAAAAAAAAAAAAATTAATTGTTGACCTGACCAAACTTAGAAACCTGACCTAACTTAACATAATTACACTAAATATATCATAGATCATTTTTAATATATTAATATTACTTAAAATCAGCAAAGGTTCTTGTTTTTTAGGCCTTACTCACTGGTTTGGCTTATATATATATATATATATATATATATATATATATATATATATATATATATATATATATATATATATATATATACACTTGTGAGAGTATGAGAGAGAGAAACAGATGGTGGGATAGAGTCAAACCAGTTGTAGAAAGGAGGAGTAATCCACAAGATTAGAATTTTTCAGCAAAATTCTCCTACTTTTTTTCCCTCGGCTATTATTTCAGTGAGTAACTGTAGTATTAATAAGAGACGGCAGCAGCCAGCTCCAGAGACGGCAGCAGCCAGCCCCAGAGACGGCAGCAGCCAGCTCCAGAGACGGCAGCAGCCAGCTCCAGAGACGGCAGCAGCCAGCTCCAGAGACGGCAGCAGCCAGCTCCAGAGACGGCAGCAGCCAGCCCCAGAGACGGCAGCAGCCAGCTCCAGAGACGGCAGCAGCCAGCTCTACAGACGGCAGCAGCCAGCTCCAGAGACGGCAGCAGCCAGCTCCAGAGACGGCAGCAGCCAGCTCCAGAGACGGCAGCAGCCAGCTCCAGAGACGGCAGCAGCCAGCTCCAGAGACGGCAGCAGCCAGCTCCAGAGACGGCAGCAGCCAGCTCCAGAGACGGCAGCAGCCAGCCCCAGAGACGGCAGCAGCCAGCTCCAGAGACGGCAGCAGCCAGCTCTACAGACGGCAGCAGCCAGCTCCAGAGACGGCAGCAGCCAGCTCCAGAGACGGCAGCAGCCAGCTCCAGAGACGGCAGCAGCCAGCTCCAGAGACGGCAGCAGCCAGCTCCAGAGACGGCAGCAGCCAGCTCCAGAGACGGCAGCAGCCAGCTCCAGAGACGGCAGCAGCCAGCTCCAGAGACGGCAGCAGCCAGCTCCAGAGACGGCAGCAGCCAGCTCCAGAGACGGCAGCAGCCAGCCCCAGAGACGGCAGCAGCCAGCTCCAGAGACGGCAGCAGCCAGCTCTACAGACGGCAGCAGCCAGCTCCAGAGACGGCAGCAGCCAGCTCCAGAGACGGCAGCAGCCAGCTCCAGAGACGGCAGCAGCCAGCTCCAGAGACGGCAGCAGCCAGCTCCAGAGACGGCAGCAGCCAGCTCCAGAGACGGCAGCAGCCAGCTCCAGAGACGGCAGCAGCCAGCTCCAGAGACGGCAGCAGCCAGCCCCAGAGACGGCAGCAGCCAGCTCCAGAGACAGACTGGTAGACGAGGATTTTGGAAAGAGATTTTTATTATCTTTAGAAAAAGTAAGTTTTCGTGGATTATAGCCGGAGTTTTTTCTTTTGTTGAGGAGATTTTTCTTTGCTGTTGTTGCGGGTGTTTGTTGAATGCGTATAGTGCATGTTTACGATACTAAAACTGGAGTGAGAGATACTGGAGAAAGTGTAGAATAAACTGAACGAGATGTAGAATAAACTTTACATACTGAAGAAATGCAGAATAAATTGGAACGAGAGATTGGAGAGGAATTGAATAAACGATTGAGAAATACGGGAGAAATTTAAAAATAAACAGGAGTGAGGAATGGAGGGGGGTGGGTAAGGGTTCGTCAGGAGTGGTACTCTGGAAAGCTGTCACAGGTATGTCACGGCAACTTACGTGATTTGCTTATACATTTTTATGCATATTTGTCATACCCACCTCCTCCCCTCTCAAAATCGACCAGGCTGTTAGGTCAGGCAGCTGGCGAGCGTGTGTGACCACATCATTGTCTTAAGTGATGAGACAGCTTCAGAAAACTGAAGAGAGAGAGAGAGAAAGAGAGAGAGAATTTTTGACTCATCTCTCACTCCCCCAGGTTGTAATGTTGCGATGCTCTGGGATATGTTCATCTTTTGTTTGAAACAACCGCGATTATGACGCCCCTAACTCAGCCCTTTCTAATTAATGAAATTCCTACCAGTACCTCACACACTCGCGCACACACACACACACACACACACACACACACACACACACACACACACACACACACACACACACACACACACACACACACACACACACACACACACACACACACACATGCCAAGTGTTATAAAATTATAATAGCCCTCACTGCAAATTATATGTCGTATATCAAGGGTTTAATGGGGCCATATATACGGGTTGCTACAGCCCTGCTGCGTCCGCTACACACGGGACACACTGTAATTTGGTTTACAGCCAGAGGTAGGCCTGGAGCCTCGGCGCCACCACCACACTCTACTTTTTTCTTGCCTTATTTTTATTTTTCACATCTACAGTACCCCTACAGACTGTGCTTCTTCCCACCCTTCCTCTTATTCCTCCCTCACGCCTCCCCTTATATCCCTCTTCACCTCCCCTTCACTCCTCCCTTTATATTATTTTTCACCTTTCCCTCCCACTTCATTTCCCTTCACTTCTTCCCTTTGGCAACAATTACAAGTTCGGAATAGACAGACAGAAATATAATGTATATAGAGAAGAGGTGGGACATAAGGAATACAAACTGGAAAAACAGTTACTATCTTTTCATATAGTACAACTGGATAGAACAGAAGTACTGTACTGACATCAACCATCATACAAGAGGATAGACTAGTACTGAACACAGGAAGAATACATATGAAATCAAGAGGCTTAGCAGACGGTGCAAAGTACCAGTAATGAAAAACAGGGTTGCAACAAGTACATTAACTCATAACTCAGTAACTGTACAGGGATCAAGACGTTTTTTGCCACCTTCCCCTTCATACATAAGGGGTTTACCAACAACCCCCCGGCTGCCTTGGTAAGTTCCTCGAATCGGTGCCTGATCTACCGGGTTAGATTGCATGGTGCCAGTATCAACAGTTTGATTGGCCAGGCCATCAACCAGCAGGCTTAGTCTGGGACTAGGCCCCGGGGGCGGTGACCCCCCCAAAAAAGCTTCTTTTGGTGCCCTTGAGGTGTCATGCACCCCTGTAAGAGTGGAAACTCAACTGGTCTCACCACCAGTACTAAACATGCCACCAAAATCAATCACACAAAAATATGTATGGCGAAGCGCCTTACATGTCCTTGATAAAGCCAGTGTTGTGAACTGCTATACAGTGAAGACTCGTCTGCTGTCACTGTCTTAAGAAAGTTACTAGTTGAAAGCAACTCTAAGTAAATTTCCTTCTTTCGTTTTTTGCCAGTATGCAAAGACTAAACTCAGATGAAAATAGTTCCTCTCACGAATGGTCTCCTCACTGAAACATATGCAATGTTTGGAGCTTTTACAGAAGCCTATATGAAAGATTTCTTAGTGAAATTTATATCTCAAACTATAATTTGTGGCAACGTTTCGTGCTCTCCAGGAGAACGAAACGTTGCCACAATAAAATGTCGCATTAGTTGCATATGTGTCATTTTACCCAACATAATTTCGGTAATTATACTAACATTATTATAGTAAAAATGTTGCAGCGTGGAGAAGGTCTCTGTGTGAGAAGACTCTCCTAGTTACTCAGAACTGTTAACAACGTCAGTTGATATGGTTGAAGTGCTTAGAATAAAAGTGGAGACCGGAAACCTTGGTAACTATCTTAGAAAGATCTAAGAAACAGAGGACTGATCCCAGATCTGCACACACAAATTAGTCCCACGAAAGTAGACGGTGCAAGATACCCTCAATGAAAGGCAGGGATGCAGTGAGGACACTAAGGAAAAACTCAGTAAGTGTGGAGGAACCAAGACTTTTAATTGCCTTCTCTGCATACGTAATCAGGATTACCAACAGACCCCTGGTTGTCCTTAAGAAGAAGCTGGATATAGTGCCTGATCAACCGGGCTGTGGTGCTTACATAGAACTTCGTGCAGCTGGCACCAACAGTCTAGTTGGTCAGGCCATCCACCGAGAGGCCAGGTTTGGGACCGGGTTGCGGGGGCGTTCACCCTCGGAACGCTGTCCAGGTATGTAGACCATCAACAGGGGACAAGGAATTAGCTAAATAAATAAATAAAAGCTTTGCTGGTGACGTTCGTGAACGGTTTGGTTTGTCATATTTTCTTAAAGTTTGCAGTGGTATCAGCACATATTAACTCCTGGATAGTAAGTCACATAGTACTGATATTATTTGTGAAGAAATGTGTGTAATTATTTTTTATCGTATCTTTTTTTTCTCTGCTTAAAATTGTATCGTCTTGTTAGTGGGTAACGTTGGTATTATATCTTCTTGTACCTGTTTTATCGTATCGTTTTACGACCTTACATGTGATTATCATGTCTCTTTTTTTTTCCTTCTATCCCCAAGGATGGTATTTTTATTTTCTTCATAACCCATATATCTTAGTGTTGAAAGCCATTTTGTTGACATATACTGCGTGTCAAGAGTTCTTAAAACATTCAAGGTTTTCATTAGCGTCCTCACATAACGTGTGAAGATGTTGTTATAAGTAGTAAAAATTTTTTTTTACGGTGTATGGATCATAATTTCACTTGCTTTCGTCACTAAAATGACAAATTTTGACGGATGTGAGACTAGGCGGCTTGAGGGACGCCGGCACCTCTTCTGCCGTGGTTGGTTTACCTTTCAACGGTGCCTTAAATCTCGTGAATTGCTCTTGATCAAAGGAACTATAGCTACCCTATCCTTCCTCGGATGAAACCTGTATGATACCTACTGGTTTAGTGCTCCCCTGTGAATTTATGTAATATATATAATATTGTCGGTTTTGCTCGCAATGTCTCTTAAGGAATAATAAGTGTATTGTCTCATTATACTAGTCTTGTTTTCATGCAGTGTCGAGCCTACCTATGTTAAACTCACCTAGCGTAATCAAAGTTAATCTCTTCTGTTTGAGCCGAACAAAAACTTAAATTCAGAAAAAAAGTTAATTGAGAGGGCAGCGACTAGGAGGGAGCGAGCGAACTTCTCAAGCGAAGGATGGTTCCGCTCACGCGGTAAATGGTGCTGGTCTCTTAACATGTGTTTGTTAGATTACAGTAGCCTAGGTTGGCTTGGGTTAGGTTACAGTAGATCGACTTAGGCTAGATTAATTTGCGTTATTCTTAGTTAAGCTGGATTAGTTTTTGTTACTCAAGGTTAAACTATACTGTTTAAGGTTATTCTAGGTTGAACGAGATTAGTTAAGGGGATGGATCCATGGATTTTTTGTTTTCTTTAGCTATTGTACGATTTCGTCCAAATTTTTATAATTGACTCTAGAAGTATGGAAGTGTATGAGGAAAAAGTTTCATGAAGATTATGCAGTAAATATAAAAATGAAAAATAAAAGTTCTATTTTTTTTAAATTGCAGCAAATATGTCGCCATACTGAAATATTGATAAGTTTAGTGAGCTTACGCTGTATTTAGGAGTAAATTAAACTTGGTAACCTAAGTGAAACTCATTATTATTATTATTATTATTATTATTATAATATTCGTGGGGAAATCTTAAACTCGGGGGGGGGGGGGTCATACAGCGTGTGGAGAATGGAAGCTAACGAAAATTTGATTCAAGGAAAGGGAGGGTAGCTCTAAATCCTCTGATCAAGACCCTTTCACCAGCATCAAGGTGAGGGTAAGTTAGAAAAACCTCCTGAGGATTAAGTTCTGTGATTGTAAGTAATCCACGTGTGTGTGTGTGTGTGTGTGTTTTCCTGAAACTAAATAAGTTCTTGTGCGTTGATGGAGATGTGCCTGGATAAGCACATACATATGCGCGTACACAGCCACGTGCTCCTGTGTATATGCATACTTCCGTGTTTCTTCTAGCTCCTCTTTCTCCATCATTCCTCCTACCTTCCCTCAAACCATCCCTCTCTCCCATCTTCCTTCCCACCGTCCCTCCTACCCATAAACTCTCCTACCCACCTTCCCTCACTCTCCAGTTCCTCCATAAGCTAAGTAATGAAAATCATAGGCAGGGGGGATGAGGCCCATCAAGGCCTGGGATCAACAAGCTTCCTATTAACACCTGCTGCTGCTTCTGCTGCGCCTCCAAGGCAGCGGCTCCTCCTCCTCCTCCTCCCTTATATGTTCGTATGTGGCCCTTATCTTATGACTTGCGTTGTGATGTAGCCACTTCTCTCTTACCAAGGGTTTTCAACACCCTTCATATACAAGGGAATTCCAGTAGACTCGTATATTCAAGATTTGACATGCTAAAAAAAATAAAAAACTTATTGCCTGGACTGTGGGTGTCTACGGCAGTATGCGTTCAACCAACACTAACAGCCATATTAATGACCAGGCCATCAGCTAGAAGGTCTGGTCTTAGACATGGCCGGGTGGGCGATGATGCTCAAAGACTATTAAGAGGTAGTTTAACGAGAGTCGTAGTATGTTTCTGAGTGGCTACGTCTTATACAATGCCTCCTCTGTTGGCAGATGTCTTTGTGACCAGACGCTTGCCCCTAATCTCGGCTCAATCCCTCTCCTTGGCTCGCTCCCTCTACTTGGCTCACTCCCTCTCCTTGGTTAACTCCCTCTCCTTGGCTCACTCCCTCTCCTTGGTTAACTCCCTCTCCTTGGCTCACTCCCTCTCCTTGGCTCACTCCCTCTCCTTGGCTCACTCCCTCTCCTTGGCTCACTCCCTCTCCTTGGCTCACTCCCTCCTTGGCTCACTCCCTCTCCTTGGCTCACTCTCTCTCCTTGGTTAACTCCCTCTCCTTGGCTCACTCCCTCTCCTTGGCTCACTCCCTCTCCTTGGCTCACTCCCTCTCCTTGGTTAACTCCCTCTCCTTGGCTCACTCCCTCTCCTTGGCTCACTCCCTCTCCTTGGCTCACTCCCTCTCCTTGGCTCACTCCCTCTCCTTGGTTAACTCCCTCTCCTTGGCTCACTCCCTCTCCTTGGCTCACTCCCTCTCCTTGGTTAACTCCCTCTCCTTGGCTCACTCCCTCTCCTTGGCTCACTCCCTCTCCTTGGCTCACTCCCTCTCCTTGGTTAACTCCCTCTCCTTGGCTCACTCCCTCTCCTTGGCTCACTCCCTCTCCTTGGCTCACTCCCTCTCCTTGGCTCACTCACTCTCCTTGGCTTACTCCCTCTCCTTGGCTCACTCCCTCTCCTTGGTTAACTCCCTCTCCTTGGCTCACTCCCTCTCCTTGGCTTACTCCCTCTCCTTGGCTAACTCCCTCTCCTTGGCTCACTCCCTCTCCTTGGCTCACTCCCTCTCCTTGGCTCACTCCCTCTCCTTGGTTAACTCCCTCTCCTTGGCTCACTCCCTCTCCTTGGCTCACTCCCTCTCCTTGGCTCACTCCCTCTCCTTGGTTAACTCCCTCTCCTTGGCTCACTCCCTCTCCTTGGCTCACTCCCTCTCCTTGGCTCACTCCCTCTCCTTGGCTCACTCCCTCTCCTTGGCTCACTCCCTCTCCTTGGTTAACTCCCTCTCCTTGGCTCACTCCCTCCCCTTGGCTCACTCCCTCTCCTTGGCTCACTCCCTCTCCTTGGCTCACTCCCTCTCCTTGGCTCACTCCCTCTCCTTGGCTCACTCCCTCTCCTTGGCTCACTCCCTCTCCTTGGTTAATTCCCTCTCCTTGGCTCACTCCCTCCCCTTGGCTCACTCCCTCTCCTTGGCTCACTCCCTCTCCTTGGCTCACTCCCTCTCCTTGGCTCACTCCCTCTCCTTGGTTAACTCCCTCTCCTTGGCTCACTCCCTCTCCTTGGCTCACTCCCTCTCCTTGGCTCACTCCCTCTCCTTGGCTCACTCCCTCTCCTTGGCTCACTCCCTCTCCTTGGCTCACTCCTTCCTTGGCTCACTCCCTCTCCTTGGCTCACTCCCTCCTTGGCTCACTCCCTCTCCTTGGCTCACTCCCTCCTTGGCTCACTCCCTCTCCTTGGCTCACTCCCTCTCCTTGGCTCACTCCCTCTCCTTGGCTCACTCCCTCTCCTTGGCTCACTCCCTCTCCTTGGCTCACTCCCTCTCCTTGGCTCACTCCCTCTCCTTGGTTAACTCCCTCTCCTTGGTTAACTCCCTCTCCTTGGCTCACTCCCTCTCCTTGGTTAACTCCCTCTCCTTGGTTAATTATCTCTCCTTGGTTAACTCCCTCTCCTTGGTTAACTCCCTCTCATTGGTTAACTCCCTCTCACTTGCGATCTTGGCTTAAATAGCAACGCTCATCTTGCCATATAGGACAAGTGAAAATTTGTGTATGCAATAATTTCGCCAAAATCATTCTGAACCTAACGAAAAAAAAAAATATTTCACTGTGTTTGTTTAGTATTAAATTAATATAAACAAATCTAAAATATATTTAGTTGGGTTAGGCTAAAATAAATTACGCTTGTTATAATAAGGTTAGGTAAGTTTTCTAAGTTCCTTTTGGTGCAAAATTATAAATTTTTACATCAACATTAATGAAAAAAATATATCTTTAAACGTATAAAAGAAAATTTTAGAAAGGACTTAATTTTAAATGAGTTCTTGCTAATTGACCGGTTTTACATATTCGACACGACATATATATATATATATATATATATATATATATATATATATATATATATATATATATATATATATATATATATATATATATACACATATACATATATAGCATCGCGCAGTGTCTGCAGATACGTTGGATGCACATTCATGTTGCATATCTCCTATTCCACCACATCCCAAAGGTTTACGCCAAATTCAGATCCTACCATCAACATGCCGCAGCAGAAATCGCGATTTGTCAATCTAAGCAATGTTTTTCCAATCTTCAACTGCCCAGTTTTGGTGAGCCTGTGCCCACTGTACCTTCAGTTTCCTGTTTTTATCTAATAATGGAACCCAGTGTGGTCTACGGCAATCACCCATCCACTTTAAGGTCCGACGTATTGTGCATTCAGATATATTCTGCATACCACTGTTGTAATATGTGGTTATTTGGGCTGGTGTCACTTTCCTGTTAGCTTGAACTAGTCTAGCCATTCACCTGTGACATCTTTCATTATCAAGGCATTTTCACCCACAGGAAAACTGCTTACTAGATGTTTAGTATTTTTCACACCATTCTCTGAAAACTCTAGAAAGTGCTTGAAAATCCCAGGCGATCAGCAGTTTCTGAGATGCACAGATCGCCCTCTCTATCACCAGTCATTCCATGGTCAAAGTCACTTAAGTCACATTCCCTCCCCATTCTGATGTTTGGTCGGAACAACAACTGAACCTCTTCACATGTCTGCTTGCTTTTAGGCATTAAGGTGCTGCCACGTGATTGGTTGATTAGTTATTTGCATTAATGACCATGTGCACAGGTATACCTAATAAGGTGGCCACTGAGTGTATATACATTTATGTGTCTACCTCTTATGCAAATTTGTGTGATATTTACTTAAAATGTCAGGTAACTTATTGCTTGACACATGTGTGTCAACACTCTACCTTGTATGATACATGTTTGTCAGCATTTCCTTGTATGATACTTGTGTGCCAGCACTCTACCTTGCATGATACATGTGTTTCAGCACTCTACCTCGTATGATATATATGTGTCAGCACTCTACCTTGTATGATACATGTGTGTCAGCACTCTACCTTGTATGACACATGCCTGTCAGCTCCCCACCTTGTATGAAACATATGTGTCAACACTATTTTGTACACCACATGTGTGTCAACACTCTACCTTTCAGTTATTGTACATAGTTTCCTCTCTATCTCCCCCCTTCGCACCGGGTTCCTTTCACACTTCCCTTCTCTTGCTCTGTCCTGTCCCCACCCCAGCACTCCTCTCACTGCTGTCCCCGCCCCAGCACTCCTCTCACTGCTGTCCCCACCCCAGCACTCCTCTCACTGCTGCCCCCACCCCAGCACTCCTCTCACTGCTGTCCCCACCCCAGCACTCCTCTCACTGCTGTCCCCACCCCAGCACTCCTCTCACTGCTACCCCCACCCCAGCACTCCTCTCACTGCTGTCCCCACCCCAGCACTCCTCACTGCTTTCCCCGCCCCAGCACTCCTCTCACTGCTGTCCCCACCCCAGCACTCCTCTCACTGCTACCCCCACCCCAGCACTCCTCTCACTGCTGTCCCCACCCCAGCACTCCTCACTGCTTTCCCCGCCCCAGCACTCCTCTCACTGCTGTCCCCACCCCAGCACTCCTCACTGCTTTCCCCACCCCAGCACTCCTCTCACTGCTGTCCCCACCCCAGCACTCCTCACTGCTTTCCCCACCCCAGCACTCCTCTCACTGCTGTCCCCACCCCAGCACTCCTCACTGCTTTCCCCACCCCAGCGCTCCTCTCACTGCTGTTCCCACCCCAGCACTCCTCTCACTGCTTTCCCCGCCCCAGCACTCCTCTCACTGCTGTCCCAACCCCAGCACTCCTCTAACTGCTGTTCCCACCCCAGCACTCCTCACGGCTTTCCCCGTCCCAGCACTCCTCTAACTGCTGTTCCCACCCCAGCACTCCTCACTGCTTTCCCCGTCCCAGCACTCCTCTCACTGCTGTCCCCACCCCAGCACTCCTCTGACTGCTGTTCCCACCCCAGCACTCCTCTGACTGCTGTTCCCACCCCAGCACTCCTCTCACTGCTTTCCCCACCCCAGCACTCCTCTCACTGCTTTCCCCACCCCAGCACTCCTCTCACTGCTTTCCCCGCCCCAGCACTCCTCTCACTGCTGTCCCAACCCCAGCACTCCTCTAACTGCTGTTCCCACCCCAGCACTCCTCACTGCTTTCCCCGTCCCAGCACTCCTCTCACTGCTGTCCCCACCCCAGCACTCCTCACTGCTTTCCCCGCCTCAGCACTCCTCTCACTGCTGTCCCCACCCCAGCACTCCTCTGACTGCTGTTCCCACCCCAGCACTCCTCTGACTGCTGTTCCCACCCCAGCACTCCTCTGACTGCTGTTCCCACCCCAGCACTCCTCTCACTGCTGTCCCCACCCCAGCACTCCTCTGACTGCTGTTCCCACCCCAGCACTCCTCTGACTGCTGTTCCCACCCCAGCACTCCACTCACTGCTTTCCCCACCCCAGCACTCCTCTCACTGCTTTCCCCACCCCAGCACTCCTCTGATTGTTGTTCCCACCCCAGCCCTCCTCTCACTGCTTTCCCCCCCCCAGCACTCCTCTCACTGCTGTTCCCACCCCAGCACTCCTCTCACTGCTTTCCTCACCCCAGCACTCCTCTCACTGCTGTTCCCACCCCAGCACTCCTCTCACTGCTGTTCCCACCCCAGCACTCCTCTCACTGCTTTCCCCACCCTAGCACTCCTCTCACTGCTGTTCCCACCCCAGCACTCCTCTCACTGCTTTCCTCACCCCAGCACTCCTCTCACTTTCCCCGCCCCAGCACTCCTCTCACTGCTGTCCCCACCCCAGCACTCCTCTCACTGCTGTCCCCACCCCAGCACTCCTCTCACTGCTTTCCCCACCCCAGCACTCCTCTCACGGCTGTTCCCACCCCAGTACTCCTCCCACTCCTTCCACCACCCCAGCAATCCTCCCCCCCCCCCCCACACTTCTCGGTGAGTCTCTCTCTCTCTCTCTCTCTCTCTCGTCACTGTTTCCCCTCTTCAACTGTTTCCCCTCCTCTTTCGGTTCATCGCCTCCCTTCCCTTCCTTCCTCCCTCCCTCCTTCCCTTCTTCCCTCCCTCCCTCCCTCTCTTGTTCCTCCATCCTCACTTCCTCTTATCCTTGTCATTATTATCACTGCCCCTCGGGCCTGCCCAGCCTCTCCCCTCTTCCATCACCCTTACTCCCCTTTTATTTTCTTCTCCCTTTTGACTTCTCTCTTTTCTCTTTGAACCCTCTCTCTCTCTCTTCTCTCCATCTCTTTCTCTTCCTTTTCCTACTGTTCCTCTTATCTTTAATTTCCCTACTTCCCTGCTCTTTTCCTGTATTCTTCATTCAACATTTCCCCTTCTTCCCTACACCTCACCTGTCTCATCATTCTCACTACACCGCCAGGCTACTTCCCCTCCCTCTCCCATTACTTCATTTTTCCCTTCTTCACACCCCATCCATCATCATCATCATCTCTCTCTCTCTCTCTCTCTCTCTCTCTCTCTCTCTCTCTCTCTCTCTCTCTCTCTCTCTCTCTCTCTCTCTCTCCCTCCCTCCCTCCCTCTCACTACCTCCTCTCCCGACCCCCTCTCCCTCTCCCTCTCCCTCTCCCTCTCCCTCTCCCTCTCCCTCTCCCTCTCCCCTCCCCCTCTCCCTCTCCCCTCCCCCTCCTCCTCTCTTTCCATAATCTCACACTACATTTCTTCTCTGCATCGCCTCCTTTCTTCCTCCTTCTCTCTCTCTACTCGTCTTCTTTATCTTTCCCCACCCACCTTTTCAGTTTCTGTCTCGCCTGTTTCTTTCTCCCTTGTGTATTGCTGATTCATGTGCGTTTATATTCTTCTCTTCTTTCCTGATTTTACTTCTTGTTTCGATTCTCTTCATTTCCTTCTTTCCATTTATTTTTTTTCTTTCACTTCTTTCCCTTCCCTTCTTTTACCTTCTCTTCATTTACATTTTATTTCCCATTTCTTTATTTATCTTTACTTTTTTCCCTTCTCATTTCCTTTTTCCTTTTCTCCCTTCTCTTATTTTATCTTTCTTTCCTTTCTCTTCTTTTGCTGTGTTCTTTATGTGTTGTACATTGTTCATGTTTTTTTTTGTCCATTGTTCTTGGTTTGTTGTGCAGTGTTCTTGTTGAGTTATGCAATGTTCTTGCAGTTGTGCAATGTTCTTGCAGTTGTGCAATGTTCTTGCAGTGGTGCAATGTTCTTGCAGTGGTGCAATGTTTACGTACTTGTGCAATGTTCATGTGACATCTGTGTCAGGTTTCGAGTTTATTTATGCTCGCTGACTGGCCTGAAGCTTGTTTTGTGTATTGAGCTGGCGATCAGGCAGGCTGTTGCTGCCTGCGGCCTGCAGTAGGCTGCTCGTACCTGGCTCCTCCTTTGATTGCTTGTTCACGACTATTGTTCTCCGTGGCGTTGCAAATCTCGCTGATAATGGAGACAGTGAATGGTGTTTGGTGCGTGAGACAATGGCCTGGAGCCTTTGGTGGCCCGCCCGTGTTGTGTGTGTGTGGGCGTGGGTTGGGGTGTGTGTGGGCGTAACAGATTGTGGGTTAGGGGTTTTTGTGTGGGTTTAGGTGGGTTTGAGTTGGGACGTGGGTTTGGGAAGTTAGCATGGGCCCCTCTGTGACCACAAATGCAAGTTTTTACAGATAAATCTTTGAGGGGACTTGAGCTAGAGTTCGTCACGGCCACATTGGCGGGTGGTTCATATGTATAAATTTACATTTGTGGGTTGGGGTTTTGTAGGTGGGCGTGAGTGATTGTAGGTTGGGGAGGGAGGAGCTGTGGACATGTGTGGATTGGTTGGTGTTGGTGGTTGTGAGAAAGAGTGAATGTAAATTGTGAGTATGATTAGGGAAGGTGAAGAAGGGAGAGTGGTAGGAGGGATTTGACGGTTGGGTGGGGGGGATGGGAGGGAAGTTTGGTTATCCATAGCGAGCAGTGAAGCTACGGTGATTCTATGCTGAATCTATGTAATATGATACAACTATTTATCAACATGTTACAGTAACCAGAAATGTAATTTGTGTAAAACAAAACAAAATAGTGTCATTTTTGCACTCTGGCAGGATTGCTGTTCTTTTTTTTTTTTTCTCCTGAACACGGAAGATTGTAGTTAAATTTTACATGTACATATCTACCTACATTTTATGTACCTTTACTTTCCTACGTTCTTCCTAGTATTCAGTTCTTCATACTGTAATATTTCCTTTCCATCCTAGGAGGGTTGTTCTGAGACAGGAGCGTGAGGAAGATGACACTCAGAACTACCAACATACAACACATCACTGACATCTGTTGCAGATAGCCACGGAGTTGACCACCAAACATTTGCTGTTAACATAATCGCGCAATCATTTTAGTTTGATAGAAATTAATGCAAGACCAATGTTAACTTCAACACTAGTATTTTTTGTGAAGCAAAACTTTTGTGGGATTCTGAATTAAGGGAACTCAGTTATTATATCAGTGACACTTGGTCGTCACCACCGTCGCAGAATTACAATCTTGGAATCGTAAGGTTAAGACATATTAATTTAAATTACAAACAACAATTAGTTGACAAGAGTCAACTAATTAGTATTAAATGTATAAGGTAAGTGTAATAAATGTATAAGGTAAGTGTATTAAATGTATAAGGTAAGTGTAAGAAATGTATAAGGTAAGTGTATTAAATGTATAAGGTAAGTGTAAGAAATGTATAAGGTAAGTGTAATAAATATATAAGGTAAGTGTAATAAATATATAAGGTAAGTGTAATAAATGTCATAAACAGATTGAGAGAAAACTTTTGTGAGCATCTGGTATCACACAAACTAAGTGTTAAATTATATTTTAAGGGATAGAAACTAAACCGTTCACTACATAAAACAGTGTTAAGCCAACGATGGTACTAGGTAGCGAGAGGTCGAGTCAAATGGGAGAATTTCCTCTTGGAAATAAAACATCATAAGAAAAATGCTGCTAGCTATAAAAAGCCGAGGTACCAAAGTGCAGTGCTGCCGTAGTTTGAATTTTTATCAAGAGTTACTAGAAATATAAAGTGGGATATATGCAATCAGAGCTTACATAGAGCTAAGTATCAACAAGGGGATGAGGGATGGAGACTTTCACTAGGTATGTAAGTCAGTTAAAAGCATGTAGAGAGAGATATGTATTCATGAATATGTTCCTAAGAATAAAATGATTTTCTCAGAAAACTTACGAAGAATCATAACAAATAAGTGAAATCCTTCAAGGTATTTGAAGGGAAAGTCAACATAACAAAAACAAGGCCAAGACAAATAAAATATAAGAAAATGAGATATGGAAATAGAAGATGAAAAAAAACTCCCACTAAACAAATAAGTACTGAAAACCAGAGGAAAATAAAGAGCCAGAAGTCAGGGTAATGTAATATAAACGTCTACAGTGTGTGTCATGACAACATGTGCAAACACAGAACAAAGGGAAGACGCCTCAGATGTCAACTTAGATAACATGTGTAAATATTATGCCATAATAATATACAGATATAAGAAAAAGTGTAATTACCCACACCCAAAGAAATACCTCAGCATTTTAATAAGGAGGAAAAAAATGTCACTTTGACGGAAGAAGTAATTTCTACGATCCTAAAATATGTAAACAACTCACTTGAGTAAAATGCAATGACTTGGAATGTCCATTTTTTCTGTAAAAGACTCTAAAGGGTACATTTTCTAAAGTGTAAAGATAAATTAAGACAAAAGACAGGAACGACAGTCACAGCTCGAAACAGACAAAAATGTGGCAAGACAACAGGCGGGATAGAAGAAATAAAAACTAGAAAAACAGTTACTAAAACTGTCACTTCCACTAAATGGAACAAGAATACTTACACTAATCTGCTTGCAACAAGATGGAAAGTGCTGGACACACCATTTTTTATAATATACAAGAACTGAACATAAAGACGAAAAATAGAGTTGCTTTCATAAATGACCTCCTCAATGAAACAAACAATTTTCGACGCGTTTACAGAAACCCATAAGAAGGAGTTCTTGGACAGCAGAAACTTATATTTCAAAATATAATACAGAAGTTAAGAAGCTTCGGGGAGGAGTTAGTCTATGTGAAAGACTCGATAGTTATACACAACTTTGAAAATCTTCAGATGATATGATTGAAGTGCTTGGAATAACAGTGGACACCCAAAACCTGGTAACTATCCTCGTATGCAAAACACCATCAGCAACGGTAGAGGAATTCAGTGTACGGATGAACCAGGTTGTTAAGGCTGTGTGAGCCACCGGGTCGCTGAGAGCAACAGCCTGATTGAACATTCAGTCAAGGAGGAAGCCTGGACAAAGACTGGGCTGCGAGGGTAGAAAATCCCACGAAACGTAACAGGTAAATCGCAGGAGGGAAAGAAGGGAAAAAAATATAAGGATGGGAGGAAAAAGAAGAGAGAGGTAACAGGAAAGAAAGGGCGAAAAGAGAGGAATTGAAGGATATCTAAAGGATATTCTCGGGGAGCCAACGCCCCTGCGGCCTGGTCCCAGACCAGGTATCCTGGTGAATCAAGGCTTGATTAACCAGGCTGTTACTGGTGGCAGCAAGTACTTCAACGTACGAGCCACATTCCGGTTGATCAGGAACTGATTTGAGGGACTTGTTCAGCTCTCTCTTGAAGACAGCCGGAGGTTTGTTGGTATTATCCCTTATGCACGACGGGAGGGGGATGAAAAGTCGCAGAGGGAGGGAGGGGAACAAGTGACCCCGGACATGCCGGACTGAACATACTCACTCATGGTATTGTTTACATTCTAATCTCAGAGAACACGTGCTGTGATTTTTGTGTGAAGGGGTTGTGAGAGGGAGGAGGTAGGATTGGTAAGGGGAAGGGGTGTGGTAGTTATGAGTGGGAGGAGATGTGGGGAAGGATTTCGAGGGAAGGGTGTGGAGCGAGAGAATAGTGAGGGGTAGAGGCGTCTTTTGCAGGGAAAGAGGCAAGGGGATATATGTTAAAGGGGGAGTGGGGCCACGTTTGGAGTATAGTGTTATTGGATTTATTTTGTATTTTTTCCTACACCTTTCCACTGTTTTTGTTAATCTGGCTCTTTCACTCTCCCTCTCTCTTTTTCTCTTTATCTTTCTCTCCTGATTGTGTGTATAATTTGAATTACCTGGTTGTATCATTACAGGAACAGAACTGTGCTTCTTGTGTCATGTCGTCAGTAAATATTTTATCATATAGTACTTACTAATTCCTCCTTTAATTTATTCTTTTGATCTACAACTCGGCGAAGAAAAAATTCTAGTTTCCCCTCAGCTTCATTTTTTTTTATATTTGCAACTATGGCCTCCTGTTATCCTTGTATACCTGGAGGGTGTTTCGGGGGTCAGCGCCCCCACGGCCCGGTACATGATCAGACCTCGCGATGGATCAGGGCCAAGTACTGAGAAATCTTTGTATGTTCCTTCACGTTTCATATGATCTTGTATGTGGGTATCATGTCATAGTGTACTCACCTATATTTGTTTGCAGGGGTCGAGTGAGAGAGAGAGAGAGAGAGAGAGAGAGAGAGAGAGAGAGAGAATGAGAATAAATAACATCTTGTAGGGGAGACAGTGTGGCAGAGGAGGTGACAGTTGACGGGACATATTACCTCCTTTGTGTTATCATGTCACAAAATGAAACGTTAAGGCAACACAAGTTTGTATATCAACTTTATCGCCTTTCATCACTTGTTTCGTGTCCGCCTCTCATAACAGAATAGCAGGGTGGCCCTTACTTTATTTTGGTTTCCTCATCCAGTTTGAGTCTGTCCAAACTTTTTTTTTTTTATCTTCCTCTGTTCACTTTGTCAGTTTTTTTTTTTTTATAGTTCTACGTCTTTTCACTCGTTCCCATTTTCTGTTAACTTGACACTCGTGCGCTCACAAGCTCTTTGAAAGTATTCCTTTTAACCTTCTTAACTTAATCCCCCTCTCCCTGCTTCGTCCTTCCCAACCGAGCCCCGTTAATTCTCCCATCTATTGTCTCCCTATTCTTTTTTCCTCTTGTTCTTCCTCCCATCTTCCCCAGTGCTTAGTTTTTGTTCCCACTATGTAACAGTCATGTAGATTAGGGTAGCAGCACATTGCTGATGTATCTAGTTTTGTTAAAAAATTGTGTATTTGTGTGCTCATCTGATTTTGTATATGTTCATTTATGTATATGTTAGTGCAACTATATAAATTAACGTACAGTGGTGTGTAGTTGCTGTTTTTATTATCGGACCAGACTAGCCTAACCATCAGGTCTTTGATAAATGCGCTGCAGCTTAGACCTGCAACTTATCTTGGGTCAGCCTACATTAAGTGACTTGCCTAGTACACGTGAAGTAGAGTTTGTTTTTAATGTTGAGGCTAGTTGTCGCCAGGCTAGAGCATGTATATATTGTTAGCCATATAATGCAGTTTTAAAAGGTCAAGAAGCTGTGAATCTGCATTCTTGTTTCAGTCTATATATATTAGATATATTTTGCAGACTAAATTTTCCCCTTTCCACTCCATTTTTTTTTTTAATTTTATCTTCTACATATAATTTTCGTTGCCTCGCTCTTTGATGATGAAGATGAGATATCTTTATAAAAATTCAGTTTTTTTGTCTGATGGGATAGGGCGATAGGCAATCCTGATAGTTGGTAATTCCCGAGTAATAGTAACTCCAGCTCTGTTGGAACGAAACCTTTGAAGCTGCCGTAGTTGATGAACCTATAATGGAATACATGCCAGTATCCTCGTTGTCTTACTGGAGTCTCCCAGCTCAGGCTGACAGGTTACATACCGTGTGATGTGATACAGCAGAGAAATTTAGCTAGCTTTTCTTCCAACTGTATAACTGTTATATAGAATATTGAAGCAGCACACTGCTGATTTATCCAATTTAAAAAAAATCACTTCTAAGGTTCCGTTCACTTGATATTCTATTTAATTCCCGGGTCGTTTAACCTAGCTCTCCCTCCCCTCTCTCTTCCTAAAAGTCGTCTTCAGCATCCCTCTACCTTTATTATCTTCTTCCTTCTTCCCCTTCCATCTTTGCCTACTCTGAGTGATCCTGGTCGACTTAGTGTATACTGATAATCACATTGTTTTTCTCTCACAAACACTTCATAAAAATACTCTGAGGCGCCTCACCTAGGCTTAATCCTCTTTCAGTCTTCTTTTGTTTTTTACTCTCCTCACTCTTTTATCTTCATTCTTTTGCCTTCACTCTTTTGATTTCACTCTTGTCTTCACTCCGTTCTCGCTCTTTCACTTTTATGCTCTCATTCTTTCAGCTCCACTCTTTATTTTCACATTTGTCTTCAGTTTTTTGTCTTCACTCTTGAGTAATTTTTTATCGTTTTATAATTTATAGTTTTCCTTTCCCATCGTATAAGCTTTCATGAGGGGAATATTGTACGAATTTTTGTTTAAGATTGGCGTGCCCTTGTGAAGAATGTCCCTGCCTGGTTTAATGACCACTACTTGCATAACATACCCTACTGAAGAATGTCCCTGCCTGGTTTAATGACCACTACTTGCATAACATACCCTACTGAAGAATGCCCCTGCCTGTTTAACGACCCACCATAGGATGTTATACATATACATGTCTTACAGATTTCATTTGTGAGCCTGAAGTTAATTGAATTTATGAGCAGAGAAAGACTGCGACCCATTTTAAAGCGTTGACTTAAGAAACGGTAAAGAGGCGATCATATAGTGTTAACTTCATGAAATACAAGTCACTGATATTAGCCAGCAGCATTAAGCAGCCAGGGAAATATAAAATATTGCTTTATTATGTATTATAAGACTCCGAGAATATTTTAAACTGGAATAGATGAAAGATGAGGGAAAGTAGTCGTCACTTGTCTGTGTGATGTGCCTCCACACAGTACTTAGAGTACTGCCTGAACCTCAGCGTGTTAGTGATTAGTAGTCGTACTGTGTTAGTTTTAGCCTGTTAGTGATTGGTAGTTATATTGGTGTGTTCGTTTTAGCCTGTTAGTGATTGGTAGTAACATTGGCGTGTTAGTTTTAGCCTGTTAGTGATTGATAGTTATATTGGTGTGTTAGTTTTAGCCTGTTAGTGATTGGTAGTTCTGTTGGCTGTGTGCTTGGTGGTATATTCACCCATACCTGGAGGGTGTTCCGGGGGTCAGCACCTAGTCCATGACCAGGCCTCGCGGTGGCTCGGGGCCTGATCAACCAGGCTGTTACGGCCGGCCGCACGCAATGCAACATACGAACCACAGCCTAGCAGGTCAGTCACTGACTCTAGGTCCATTTCACACTGATATTTGTAGTTTCCTGCCGCCCTTCTATTCTCTATCTGGTCTACTCTTACCTTCCCTCCCTTTCTTCCTCCTTTCCTCCTTCCTTCCCTCCCTTGTTCTCTTCCTACCTCTTTCTTTCTCTCCCGCTTTCCTTCTCCCCTTCTTTTCTTCTCTTCCTCTTTCCTTCTCTCCGTTTTCTTCCCTCCTCCCTCCTCTCGCTTCCTCGCTGCAGCTGTGGGAGTGGTCAGGCTTCGTTAAAGGTTTCGCATTAAAAACGTGTTCCCTCTCTCAGCTTCGGTGATTACTTTTGCCCAGTCCTCGGCTGGTGCCCTCCTGAGGGTGAGGGAGAAGGGAAGGCCGTGCTGAGGGGGAGGTAGTGTTGCTGGATGGAGAGGAAAATTATTTATTTTTTATTTAGCAGAAGTAAATACATCAGCAGTGTGCTGCTACTTTATATGATTGTTACATGATGGGAAGAGAAGTCAGCTGTGTTACCTTATCATATTCCATATTCTCTCACACAGGATGGGGCTCATACAAAGTGTTCAAATCTGCCAGCGTGAGCTGGAAGACTCCAGGAGGACAATGAGGATATTGTCAAGTATTCCATTAAAGTTCATCAACAACAGCAGCTTGAAAGGTTTCATTCCAGCAGAGCTGGAGTTACTGTTACTTGGGAATTAACACCTCCCACGTTGGCCTGTCCCATAAACAAGCGTAATGGATTTTTTTTATGAAGATACATCCATCATCACAGAGCCGGGAAACAAAAAATATTATATATATAGGGAAAAAAAGAGAGAGGAGGGGGTATATATCTTTTGACATCTTAAAACATATTTGCACTAACCGGGCTATAACCAAGCTGAATATCGTGAAACAAACACAAATAGTTCTCTTATACAAGACAACAGGGAGAAGGAAAATAGTGGTGAGTGGGAGGGGGGGGAAGTGGTAGGGGGTAAAGGAGGGAGGAGGAAAGAGGTGGTGGGTAAGAGAAGGGAAGGTGATGGGTAAAGAATGGATAGGTGGTAAGGAAAGGTTGTAGGTAAGGAAGGGAGAGATTGTGGGTAGGATAGAGAGATGATTGTTGCATAGTGTACACTTCCAGCCTCTTTTTAAAGGGGAACGAAATTGCAGACCTTCACTGCACCTGTAAGTTCAGTCAATCACCTTAATTGCTGGTAGTGTGTGAAGTCCCACGACATGTGCTCCTTGGAACGAAAGCGAGAAAGATGTATCTTAATTTACACCTAGAAAATCCTAGAGGGATTGGTCCAAAATCTGCATACAGAAATCACTCCCCACTAAAGCAAGGTGACAGGTATGAGAGGTGGAGTGTGAGTGTGACACTGGTGTGGTACTGGTGACAGGTATGAGAGGTGGAGTGTGAGCATGACACTGGTGTGGTACTGGTGACAGGTGTGAGAGGTGGAGTGTGAGCGTGACACTGGTGTGGTACTGGTGACAGTATGAGGTGGAGTGTGAGCGTGACACTGGTGTGGTACTGGTGACAGGTGTGAGAGGTGGATTGTGAGCGTGACACTGGTGTGGTACTGGTGACAGGTGTGAGAGGTGGAGTGTGAGCGTGACACTGGTGTGGTACTGGTGACAGTATGAGGTGGAGTGTGAGCGTGACACTGGTGTGGTACTGGTGACAGGTGTGAGAGGTGGAGTGTGAGCGTGACACTGGTGTGGTACTGGTGACAGGTGTGAGAGGTGGAGTGTGAGCATGACTCAGGTGTGGTACTGGTGACAGGTGAATTGTAGACAAGAACATCATCGTTACACTTATCGAGCAAGTACTAAACCCGTACGGGTCGTACAGCTCTTGGGAATGGGCAGCAATAAAATTTGTGCCAAGGGTATGTCCAGTTTCTTGGATAAAGAAGAGTGGAGAGTGGTGGTTGGCTGCGACTATTACCACTGAAGTGTGTACTATTACAACTCAGGTGTGTAATGTTACCACTCAGGTGTGTAATGTTACCACTCAGGTGTGTAATGTTATCACTCAGATGTGTACTATTATCACTCATGTGTGTACTATTACAACTCAGGTGTGTAATAATCTAGAGCAGTGTTCGTGTAGCGACCTCAGAGAAAAGGACGCCACGATTATTGTATATATTGTTGTCCATCTATTATTATATTGCTGATTTTTTCGTTAATAGCTAAAACCAAAATTTCGTGCTTTATATTATTTTATTATTAACTTTTGTAGAATATAACAACTACACCTCTCATTGTGCTCGTTGAAGGAGAGTTTTGATTGGCTACCACCGCTGCAAACTACCTGCCAGCTTGTTTCACACTTGGTGCAAAGGGTAAGCTGGTAAGAGTCACCCGACGTTGTATCTGCAGGTCCTGCTTTTCTCTCTCGCCGTTCCTCGCAGAGGAAACACCTCCATATCTGCTCTGTTTGGAAGAATACTGTTCTCCTCAGCATGTGTTATTTAGCCAGTTTTTGGTAGAGTATATCTCCGTTGGTGAGCTACACCTCGTGACTCTGCGCAACTAGGTTCACAGAGCATTATTTAGACCTAGTGATATTTGACGTTTTAAGAGGTGATGTGTCTTAATTAAGAAACTCTGTATTTCTGATCCCGAGTTCAACTCTCGACCTACATAGTTTTGGCATCTACGCACTATAGTATATGCCAATACAAGCTACCCAAGATTTTAGACTCTATAACCCCACTCGGTAGATCATCAGATGCAGCATTCTCCACCTGACCTCAACATTCTGAACCTTCCACCCCAGGTAGATGTTCGTGACTTGAAAAAGCCCACTGTGTGGACGAAACGTTGTCAATAAAGGATCGCATTAAACTGCATATGTGTTTATATTTCCACAATATAGGAAAACTGAAAATGTTGAACTCAATTTCAGTAATAAGGGAGTTTAGCTTTTCATGGAGGATTTGCTGATGGTCCCCTAGTTAGGGTCTTTTTTTGGTCTTCTTGATTCCTTTCTTAACGCTGTGAGGTAGAAATATAAACACATATGCAGTATAATGTGATCCTTTATTGACAACGTTTCACCCACACAGTGGGCTTTTTCAAGTCACACACAGATCTGTGATGAATGGTTTGAAAAACCTGCTTGCATATTGGTGTTCTGAAATACAAGCAGGACTGACGATACAAGGAATGCCTGTGTACAACATCGCAATTCACACAACCATTTAATTAACTACAGAAACTCAAGACTTATCGCCACAGAAGACAACACTCAATACCGAAGAATCCTGGAATCATCGCTTATCTCTATAACGAACAATTTCAACCAGAACAACGGCTTCTATAACATAGCTGAACCACTCGCCAAGAAACTTCTTCATCGCTATCCCACATAAGAACATAGAACACTGCCGAAGGTCTACTCACAACTTGTCCAATACCCCTGCCAAGGTACCCAAGACTCTGTAACTCCACCCGGTAGATCATCAGATGCAGCATTCTCCACCTGACCTCAACATTCTGAACATGACTATAAATACTCCCGTACCTTCCACCCCAGGTAGATCCGTGTGTGACTTGAAAAAGCCCACTGTGTGGGTGAAACGTTGTCAATAAAGGATCACATTATACTGCATATGTGTTTATATTCCCACTGTGTCGGTATTTGATACCATTTATTTTCACGCTGTGAGGTTCACTGCTGCTTCGATCATTACTGCTGTTAGGCGAATGGGTCGTCATACTGTTCAAGCAAGCTGTTTAAATGCCTCGATGGTCAAGAAGTTAGCTTATTTAGGGACTTGTTGCTGTCAGTCACATTCTAAGTCGAGTCAGTCCGAGCACATATCGAACACAAACACATACACTTACACTCTTGTACTTATGAAAACACCTGATCATAAGAAGTATTATAGTGTATTATAGGGTACTGTATATTATCTGAAGTGTCCATAGCACTATATTTAAGCTAAGTACAGAATAAGTATGAGATACAAGTATAATATACTTCAAGAACTGTGTAGGCGTCTATCTCCTTAATTATTCAAGTTACATTAACTGTAAATATTACCATCTAGACATTTTTGTTATTGTAAAGTAAAAGGACACAAGTGCAACTAATATAACATTTTATTGTGGTAATTTTACCAACATTATTACAATCTTTGTTATTAAACATCTCAACTTATATTTGGTTGGTTTATATTCATCCAGTTGCAATCCAAAAAGCACTATTGAGAAGCCACATTAATTTACTGGATAACTGGACTAGAATACACTCTGACAAACTGTTGCAAACCCAAAAACATGCTAGATGCTAGACAAGGATCAATAAGTTGATCTTTTAGTATTCTCTAGAGATATCTTTCACTTAATAGATGTCGCATTTTGTAACAGTTCACACATCTGTTGTTACCTTTTTTTTCCAAAGTTGTGCTTATCTATTTTCTCTACACACACACACACACACACACACACACACACGTTTTATATCGACCATACACAGCATTCTAATTATATCAGTGGTATTCAGTACCGACAAGATGAATTAGACACATGTGCAACATCTGGGTATCTTTACTTGTAGACGTTTCGTCACCCTGTGGCTTTATCAGTACATTACATATGCATAATATGAACACTGCTTATATATTTAAACAGTCTTCATATTATGTCCTTTTAGTGTATTGATAAACGAAATGTCTGCAAGATACCCAGATTTTGCACATGTCTAATTCATCAACATTCTAACTGATACAAATCAAGACTCAGGGTACATGAGTTTTCTCGTATTCCAGAGCTGTCAAGATGGTAGGGGAGGGGAGGGAGTCAGGACGGTAGGGGAGGGGGTCAGGACGGTAGGGGAGGGGGTCAGGACGGTTGGGGAGGGGCTCAGGATGGGAGGGGAGGGGTTAAGATGGTAGAGGAGGGTCAGGATGGTAGAGGAGGGTCAGGATGGTAGAGGAGGGTCAGGATGGTAGAGGAGGGTCAGGATGGTAGAGGAGGGTCAAGATGGTAGAGGAGGGTCAGGATGGTAGGGGAGGGTCAAGATGGTAGAGGAGGGTCAGGATGGTAGAGGAGGGTCAGGATGGTAGAGGAGGGTCAGGATGGTAGAGGAGGGTCAAGATGGTAGAGGAGGGTCAAGATGGTAGAGGAGGGTCAGGATGGTAGAGGAGGGTCAGGATGGTAGAGGAGGGTCAAGATGGTAGAGGAGGGTCAAGATGGTAGAGGAGGGTCAAGATGGTAGAGGAGGGTCAAGATGGTAGGGGAGGGTCAGGATGGTAGAGGAGGGTCAGGATGGTAGAGGAGGGTCAAGATGGTAGAGGAGGATCAAGATGGTAGAGGAGGGTCAAGATGGTAGAGGAGGGTCAGGATGGTAGAGGAGGGTCAGGATGGTAGAGGAGGGTCAGGATGGTAGAGGAGGGTCAGGATGGTAGAGAAGGTCAATGACAAGTTGGATGTGACATGTGGGATAACCAACTAATTATTTAAATTATTAATGGTGAGGGATTATTAACAATGAGAGAGGAGGTGGCAGGTGTGAGGGAGAAGTGAGGGGTCATTAACAGTGAGAGAGGAGGTGGCAGGTGTGAGGGAGAAGTGAGGGGTCATTAACAGTGAGAGAGGAGGTGGCTGGTGTGAGGGAGAAGTGAGGGGTCATTAACAGTGAGAGGAGGTAGCAGGTGTGAGGGAGAAGTGAGGGGTCATTAACAGAGAGAGGAGGTGGCTGGTGTGAGGGAGAAGTGAAAGGTCATTAACAGTGAGAGAGGAGGTGGCTGGTGTGAGGGAGAAGTGAGGGGTCATTAACAGTGAGAGAGGAGGTGGCTGGTGTGAGGGAGAAGTGAGGGGTCATTAACAGTGAGAGAGGAGGTGGCTGGTGTGAGGGAGAAGTGAGGGGTCATTAACAGTGATAGAGGAGGTGGCTGGTGTGAGGGGGAAGGGAGGGGTCATTAACAGTGAGAGAGGAGGTAGCTGGTGTGAGGGAGAATGAGGGGTCATTAACAGTGAGAGAGGAGGTGGCTGGTGTGAGGGAGAAGTGAGGGGACATTAACAGTGAGAGAGGAGGTGGCTGGTGCGAGGGAGAAGTGAGGGGTCATTAACAGTGAGAGAGGAGGTGGCTGGTGTGAGGGAGAAGTGAGGGGACATTAACAGTGAGAGAGGAGGTGGCTGGTGCGAGGGAGAAGTGAGGGGTCATTAACAGTGAGAGAGGAGGTAGCTGGTGTGAGGGAGAAGTGAGGGGTCATTAACAGTGAGAGATGAGGTGGCTGGTGTAAGGGAGAAGTGAGGGGTCATTAACAGTGAGAGAGGAGGTGGCTGGTGTGAGGGAGAAGTGAGGGGTCATTAACAGTGAGAGAGGAGGTGGCAGGTGAAGATAGACAGGTGGGAGGGAGTAGCTGAGGGGAAAAGGATAAGAGAAGAGGGGAGGAAGCCCCTCCCTTAGCGAGGGGAGGAAAAGAGGTGTCACGTTCCTGGGTGGTAGGTAGCATGAGAGTGAGATAGATAGATAGATAGAGAGAGAGAGAGAGAGAGAGAGAGAGAGAGAGAGAGAGAGAGAGAGAGAGAGAGTTCACTTCACTTAGTATCAGCTACAGAATACATTCAGACTCATTCTTTACCGCCACTCCCACTTCCTCCTCTTCCTCCTCCTCCTCCTCCTCCTCCTCCTCCTCTTTCTCCTCCTCTTTCTCCTCCTCTTCCTTCACCTCATCTTTTTCTTTTCGGCTTCGCCATGCATATTTTTCATATTTTTTATCCTTTTCTGTCGCGTCCTTTATTTTCTTTTCCAGCGCATGTTTCTCCTATCCATCTCCTTCACGTCGACCCTCCCTTCCCCTCTTCCATCTTTGTCCGTCTATCCTGGACTCTTCCACCCTCTTCTATTCCCCTACTAATCCCTCACTCTTGACAAACCCTTGTCAATACAAGACCTCTCTCTCTCTCTTTCTCTCTCTCAACACGCGAAACACGTAAGGAACAAGGGCGAATAACATAAATAACGAGGTTCTCCCGTTCTCTCTAGGGAATAGAGAGACCGATAAAGAGAAGAAACGGAATTGGAATCCATAAATAAGGAGATGATATAAGGAGGAAGAGATTGAGGGGAAACGGTAAACAATTAGAATGGATAAAAGGCAAGGGCAATGAAGAAGGGAAAGAGGAGCTGGAAAGTTGCTAGAGACGAGATACAACATGTCCTGCAGCTCGGTTGGTAGTGCACTCAGCTCACACAGTGAGTGTCCGTGGTTCGATCCCCGGTTCGGGTGGAAACATTGGGCGTGTTTCCTTAAGACACCTGCTGTCCCTGTTCACCTAGCAGTAAGTTGGTACCTGGGTGTTAACAGACTGGTGTGGGTCGCATCCTGAGGAACAAAACCTAAATTGCCCGAAGTGCTCTGTATAACAAGGGGCTAAGTCTGTATAAGTTGTATCGTGTACATGCAGAAACAGAGATTACTATTATTATTGTTGTTATTGATGGTGGTGGTGTTGTATTGAAAGACTGTGCGCTAAACCCGTATTGGCCATACAGCCATTCTTTATTAAGCATTTGAGAACATTGCAGAGAAAGTCATGTTGTTGACTGCTGCCTGGATACACCAGTGTTCTGGCGACGCTGTCTTAAGCAAAGACAAGCGCAGGAGTTACGCTGATTGCCACGTTTTGCTCTTGATAAACTTCTGCATGGAAATGCTCTGCATAACTATGGGCTTTCTGCATGTACAGTTAAATGTCATCCATCTGTGTAAACATTGTATCGTGCTAAAATAACATTACAGGCGGGTTCCGCTTATACAGCAGGTTAGGTTCTGGGCTGCTGCTGTGAAGCGAAAATCGCTGTAAAGTGAAACAGTCTTTTTTTTTCAATTTCTAATGCATATAAAAACCTGATAACATGTTTGTACTATCATATATTAAGTGATAAATGGAGCTAGGCCTAAAAAAATGCATTTGCAGTACACTCATTACTTACATTAAAATATTTTCATTCTTAGCTTATAGTGAATGGTGTGAATATATTTATTGTAGGAAGTATTGTTGTTGTTATTATTATTATTATTATTATTATTATTATTATTATTATTATTATTATTAAATGTTGATCTGCGGGCTACTGACAAGAACTGACCTGTGGATCTGGCGGTCAACCAGACGGTCAGGACTTAGGCGTGCCTACCAGGGTAGAAGAACCCTCGGGACCGGTCGCAGGTATGCTACAGGTTATGTAAGTTCAGCCTCAATCACATGAATTATTTACACACACACACACACACACACACACACACACACACACACACACACACACACACACACACACACACACACACACATAAACACACACACACACACACACACACACACACACACACACACACACACACACACACACACATACACACACACATACACACACACATACACACACACATACACACACACATGCACACACACACACACACACACACACACACACACACACACACACACACACACACACACACATACATAAACACACACACACACACACACACACACTCCACCACTTGACACAAACACGTACCTCCCCTCCCCTAACCACCTCTCCCCCTTCCCTAACCACCTCACCTTAGCCACCTACCCCTCCCACAAACCACCTAACCCCTCCCCAAACCATCTAACCCCCCAACTACCTCCCTCCCAATAACCATCCTCCCCCTCCCCCATAACCATCCATCCCCTCTCTCAAACACTACTCCCCCCTACCCTAACCACCTCTCCCCCTTCCCTAACCACCTAACCCTAGCCACCTACCCCTCCCCCAAACCATCTAACCCCCTCCTCCAACTATCTCTACCCCTCCAATAACCATCCTCCCCCTCCCCCACAACCATCCATCCCCTCTCCTCCTAACCATCTATTCCCCTCCCCCTAACCACCCGTCCCCCCTTCTGTGGAGCAATGGGGGAACCTAGAACCAGGATGAGGACAAGGGGCTCCAAGGACGAATCTGGGAGGGAGGAATGGGAGGTAGAGCTCAAAAAAAGGGAGGAAGACTGGGGAAGGAGACTAGATGAGCTGGAAAGGAAGATGGAAGAGAGGTTAGCAGCAGAATGCAGGAGGTGGAAGCAACAGGCCACAGCAGCAGAAATCAAGATAGAGAGATTAGAAGAGGAGCTGAGACATCTGAAACAGCACAGAGACAAAGATATTACAGAAGTAGCATCGGCAATGGCTACATCAAACACAGACAACAGGTCTGAAGAAAGCATGGAAACTAAACTGTATGCAGAGGTCCTGTCAAACCCACATGGGGCCAAAACAAAGACAGGGAGCACACTAGGACAGAATGAGAGGTTGGAAGACATTGAAGGAACTAGGACATGTGCAAGGACCTTACCAGATACCTGTGGGGGCCAGGAACAGGTGAGCAGGAAGGACAAACCAAGAAGCATAGGGGCCATAACTAGGGAAGGGACTGAAGGAAGGAACACTCCACGGGAAGGAACTAAAACACATCAGAGGATGCAATGGGAGTCACAGTGGGAGGTGGAAAGGGAGAGATCCGTGTTTGTCTATGGGGTAGATGAAGCTCAAGGGGAAACTTATGATGAAAGAAAGCAGGAGGAGAAAAAAGCGATTGAAGATATCATGAAGGTGATAGGCGAGGGGGACATGACCCAGGTGGCAAATTTTCGGAGAATTGGGTGGTTCACAAAGAAAAGGAATCGGCCTCTCAAAGTAATTTTCAAGGCAGAATCAACCCGAACCATGATCCTGCGGGAGAAAGCATGGCTGAGAGGCAAGCAGGAGTTCCGGAGTGTGTACCTCGATCGAGACAGAACACAGGACGAAAGGAAGACAATGAAAGAGTTCAAAAACGAAAGGAGAAATGGGAGGAAATGAAAAAGGAGAGCAGAATAACCCAGGATCAAATGGAAGGACAAACGCACTCCCCAGAAACACCTGCAGAAGGACTCCAGCCACGACACCCCCAAGGCAACTGAACAATCCAAACCAACCATCACACACCGATCCCTCTGTTTCCACCCCCCGCACCACAGTTACAGTATTAGAACAGAAGTTGAAGGTTTGGTACACAAATGCAGATGGATTAACGAATAAACATGAGGAATGGCAAGAAAGAATCAATGAGAAGTCCCCAGACATCATAGCAGTTACAGAAACAAAACTCACAGAGACAATAACAGATGCAATCTTCCCACCAGGATACCAGATCATGAGGAAAGATAGAAGGGGCAGGGGGGGAGGTGGGGTTGCTCTGCTCGTAAAAAACAGATGGAAATTCGAGAAAATGGAAGGCATAGATGAGACGGGAGAAAGAGACAACATAGCAGGTACACTTAAGTCTGGGGAACACAAAGTGGTCATTGCAGTGATGTATAATCCACCACAGAACTGCAGGAGGCCAAGAGAGGAATATGAAGAGAGCAACAGAGCAATGGTGGACACACTTGCTGAGGTGGCAAGAAGAGCTCACTCCAGCAGAGCAAAGTTGCTGGTTATGGGGGATTTCAACCACAGGGAGATTGACTGGGAAAACCTGGAGCCACATGGGGGTCCCGAAACATGCAGAGCCAGGATGTTGGACGTGGTGCTGGAAAACCTCATGCACCAACATGTTAAGGACACTACCAGAGTGAGAGGGGAGGATGAACTAGCAAGATTGGACCTTGTGTTCACCCTGGGCAGCTCAGACATTGAGGACATCAAGTATGAGAGTCCCCTAGGAGCTAGCGACCACGTGGTTCTGTGTTTTGAATACATAGTAGAGCTGCAAGTGGAGAGAATAACAGGAGTTGAATGGGAAAAGCCTGACTATAAAAGAGGGGACTACATAGGGTTGAAGAACTTCCTGCGGGAGGTCCAGTGGGACAGAGAACTGGCAGGAAAGCCAGTAAATGAAATGATGGAATATGTAACAACAAAATGCAAGGAGGCAGTGGAAAGGTTTATTCCCAAGGGCAACAGTAACAACGGGAAGACCAGAACGAGCCCCTGGTTTACCCGACGGTGTAAGGAGGCAAAAACAAAATGCAGTAGAGAATGGAAAAAGTACAGAAGGCAGAGAACACACGAAAATAGGGAGATCAGTCGCAGAGCCAGGAATGAGTATGCACAGGTAAGGAGGGAGGCCCAACGACAGTATGAAAATGACATAGCATCGAGAATCAAGACTGACCCGAAACTGTTGTATAGCCACATCAGGAGGAAGACAACAGTCAAAGACCAGGTGATCAGATTAAGGACAGAAGGTGGAGAACTCGCAAGAAATGATCAGGAGGTATGTGAGGAGCTGAACAGGAGATTTAAGGAAGTTTTTACAGTAGAGACAGGAAGGGCTGTGGGAAGACAGCACAGAAGGGAACATCAAGAGGGAATATACCAACAAGTGTTGGATGACATACGAACAACTGAGGAGGAGGTGAAGAAACTCTTAAGTGACCTTGACACCTCAAAGGCGATGGGACCGGACAACATCTCCCCATGGGTTTTTAGAGAAGGAGCAGAGATGCTGTGCGTGCCTCTAGCCACAATCTTCAACACATCCCTTGAAACTGGGCAACTACCTGAGAAATGGAAGACAGCTAATGTAGTCCCCATATTTAAGAAAGGAAACACAAACGAGGCACTAAACTACAGACCTGTGTCTCTGACATGTATTGTGTGCAAAGTCATGGAGAAGATTATCAGGAGGAGAGTGGTCGAACACCTGGAAAGGAACAAGATTATAAATGAAAACCAGCATGGGTTCATGGAAGGCAAATCTTGTATCACAAACCTCCTGGAGTTTTATGACAAGGTAACAGAAGTAAGACACGAGAGAGAGGGGTGGGTAGATTGCGTTTTCCTAGACTGCAGGAAGGCCTTTGACATAGTTCCCCACAAGAGATTAGTGCAGAAGCTGGAGGATCAGGCGCATGTAAAAGGGAGGGCACTGCAATGGATAAGGGAATACCTGACAGGGAGGCAGCAACGAGTCATGGTACGTGAAGAGGTATCACAGTGGGCGCCTGTTACGAGCGGGGTCCCACAGGGGTCAGTTCTATGACCAGTGCTATTTTTGATATATGTGAACGACATGATGGAAGGAATAGACTCTGAAGTGTCCCTGTTCGCAGATGACGTGAAGTTGATGAGAAGAATTAAATCGGACGAGGATGAGGCAGGACTGCAAAGAGACCTGGACAGGCTGGACGTGTGGTCCAGTAACTGGCTTCTCGAATTCAATCCAGCCAAATGCAAAGTCATGAAGATTGGAGAGGGGCAAAGAAGACCGCAGACAGAGTATAGGCTAGGTGGACAAAGACTGCAGACCTCACTCAGGGAGAAAGACCTTGGGGTGACCATAACACCGAACACATCACCGGAGGCACACATCAACCAAATAACCGCTGCAGCATACGGGCGCCTGGCAAACCTGAGAATAGCGTTCCGATACCTTAATAAGGAATCGTTCAAGACACTGTACACTGTGTATGTTAGGCCCATACTGGAGTATGCAGCACCAGTCTGGAACCCACACCTGGTCAAGCACGTCAAGAAGTTAGAGAAAGTACAAAGGTTTGCAACAAGGCTAGTCCCAGAGCTCAAGGGAATGTCGTACGAGGAAAGGTTAAGGGAAATCGGACTGACGACACTGGAGGACAGAAGGGTCAGGGGAGACATGATAACGACATACAAGATACTGCGGGGAATAGACAAGGTGGACAGAGATAGGATGTTCCTGAGAGGGGACACAGGGACAAGGGGTCACAACTGGAAGCTGAAGACTCAGACGAGTCACAGGGACGTTAGGAAGTATTTCTTCAGTCATAGAGTTGTCAGGAAGTGGAATAGCCTAGCAAGTGAAGTAGTGGAGGCAGGAACCATACATAGTTTTAAGAAGAGGTATGACAAAGCTCAGGAAGCAGAGAGAGAGAGGACCCAGTAGCGATCAGTGAAGAGGCGGGGCCAGGAGCTGAGTCTCGACCCCTGCAACCACAATTAGGTGAGTACACACACACACACACACATACACATACACACATTGTGGGATGGACAGTACATACATAATTAAGTTCTTATAGAGACAGTTATTTTTATTCTTGTGAAAAACACTGCCATGTTAGGGGTGGTGCCATGTGGACGGTGGTGTCATATAGGGGTGCCATGTGAGGGGTGGTGTCATATGGGGGTGCCATGTGAGGGGTGGTGCCATGTGGACGGTGGTGTCATATGGGGGGTGCCATGTGAGGGGTGATGCCATGTGGACGGTGGTGTCATATGGGGGGTGCCATGTGAGGGGTGGTGCCATGTGAGCGGTGGTGTCATGTGAGCGGTGGTGCCATGTTAAGGGTAGTGCCATGTGATGGGTAGTGCCATGTGATGGGTAGTGTCATGTGATGGGTAGTGCCATGTGATGGGTAGTGCCATGTGAGGGGTGGTGCCATGTGGACGGTGGTGTCATATGGGGGGTGCCATGTGAGGGGTGGTGCCATGTGAGCGGTGGTGTCATGTGAGCGGTGGTGCCATGTTAAGGGTAGTGCCATGTGATGGGTAGTGCCATGTGAGGGGTGGTGCCATGTGAGGAACATAATGTAAGGGGAAGGAAAGGGATAAAGGGAAAGGGGGGGGGGTCGTTAATGAGAGGGAAGCCAGAGGGTCGTAACTTGGGAGCAATATTGAGGCAGCTTATGATTATAACTTTGTTTAATGTGGAGGTCACGCCATAGTTACTTCTGTTATTGTGGTGTTAATGGTGTTATTGTGGTGTTAGTATCGTGTCTTTCTGGTGTTACTTCTATTATTATGGTCTTATTGTGGTGATAATGGTGTTAATCGTGTGTAAATGGTGTTATTGTGGTGTAATTATGGTGTCATTGTATTGGTGATAATGTTATTGTAGTACTACTGCTGTTATTTTGGCATTAATGGTATTATGGTGTTATTGTGGTGTTAACGGTGTTATTGTGGTGTTAACGGTGTTATTGTGGTGTTAACGGTGTTATTGTGGTGTTAACGGTGTTATTGTGGTGTTAATGGTATTATTGTGGTGTTAACGGTGTTATTGTGGTGTTAACGGTGTTATTGTGGTGTTAATGGTATTATTGTGGTGTTAATGGTGTTATTGTTGTGTTAGTATGGTGTTATTGTAGTGTTACTGCTGTTATTATGGTGTTATTGTGGGGATAATGTTGTTGTTGTGTTATTGTTGTTATTGTGGCATAATAGCGTTATGGTGTTTTGAGGCGTTAATAGTGTTGTGGTGCTAATGGCGTTAATGGTGTTATTGTGGTGGTAAATGTGTTATTGTGATGTTCCTGGGTTTACTGTGATTATGACGTTGTTACTACTGCTGCTGTTTGTGATAATACTGTTGTCACAGACAGACGGCGTTGGTGAAGGTTACAGCCAAGTGCCAGATCAACCAGGCTGTGATGAATATGTGGGCCAGCGGGCCGCCAGCAGCAACAGCCTGGTTGTTCAGACCAACACCTGGCAACTCTGGCTCACGGCCGGACTGTTTGAGTAGGACAACTCAAGATATGAAGTCACAGTGAAGGCACTAGACAACCTGCGTATTTCACTGTACGACGTTAATGTTTTCGTAAGTGTTTCCCAGATTCTGTCTCTGAACGTTCTCTCTAAACATAGAAAGTACTAGACTCTACACCGGCATCACTGGTGGTACTAGACTCTACACCGGCATCACTGGTGGTACTAGACTCTACACCGGCATCACTGGTGGTACTAGACTCTACACCGGCATCACTGGTGGTACTAGACTCTACACCGGCATCACTGGTGGTACTAGACTCTACACCGGCATCACTGGTGGTACTAGACTCTACACCGGCATCACTGGTGGTACTAGACTCTACACCGGCATCACTGGTGGTACTAGACTCTACACCGGTATCACTGGTGGTACTAGACTCTACACCGGTATCACTGGTGGTACTAGACTCTACACCGGTATCACTGGTGGTACTAGACTCTACACCGGTATCACTGGTGGTACTAGACTCTACACCGGCATCACTGGTGGTACTAGACTCTACACCGGTATCACTGGTGGTACTAGACTCTACACCGGTATCACTGGTGGTACTAGACTCTACACCGGCATCACTGGTGGTACTAGACTCTACACCGGCATCACTGGTGGTACTAGACTCTACACCGGCATCACTGGTGGTACTAGACTCTACACCGGCATCACTGGTGGTACTAGACTCTACACCGGCATCACTGGTGGTACTAGACTCTACACCGGCATCACTGGTGGTACTAGACTCTACACCGGTATCACTGGTGGTACTAGACTCTACACCGGTATCACTGGTGGTACTAGACTCTACACCGGTATCACTGGTGGTACTAGACTCTACACCGGCATCACTGGTGGTACTAGACTCTACACCGGTATCACTGGTGGTACTAGACTCTACACCGGCATCACTGGTGGTACTAGACTCTACACCGGTATCACTAGTGCTACTAGACTCTACACCGGCATCACTGGTGGTACTAGACTCTACACCGGTATCACTGGTGGTACTAGACTCTACACCGGTATCACTGGTGGTACTAGACTCTACACCGGTATCACTGGTGGTACTAGACTCTACACCGGCATCACTGGTGGTACTAGACTCGACACCGGCATCACTGGTGGTACTAGACTCTACACCGGTATCACTGGTGGTACTAGACTCTACACCGGCATCACTGGTGGTACTAGACTCTACACCGGTATCACTGGTGGTACTAGACTCTACACCGGCATCACTGGTGGTACTAGACTCGACACCGGCATCACTGGTGGTACTAGACTCTACACCGGTATCACTGGTGGTACTAGACTCTACACCGGCATCACTGGTGGTACTAGACTCGACACCGGCATCACTGGTGGTACTAGACTCTACACCGGTATCACTGGTGGTACTAGACTCTACACCGGCATCACTGGTGGTACTAGACTCTACACCGGCATCACTGGTGGTACTAGACTCTACACCGGTATCACTGGTGGTACTAGACTCTACACCGGTATCACTGGTGGTACTAGACTCTACACCGGCATCACTGGTGGTACTAGACTCTACACCGGCATCACTGGTGGTACTAGACTCTACACCGGCATCACTGGTGGTACTAGACTCTACACCGGCATCACTGGTGGTACTAGACTCTACACCGGCATCACTGGTGGTACTAGACTCTACACCGGCATCACTGGTGGTACTAGACTCGACACCGGCATCACTGGTGGTACTAGACTCTACACCGGCATCACTGGTGGTACTAGACTCTACACCGGCATCACTGGTGGTACTAGACTCGACACCGGCATCACTGGTGGTACTAGACTCTACACCGGCATCACTGGTGGTACTAGACTCTACACCGGCATCACTGGTGGTACTAGACTCTACACCGGCATCACTGGTGGTACTAGACTCTACACCGGTATCACTGGTGGTACTAGACTCTACACCGGCATCACTGGTGGTACTAGACTCTACACCGGCATCACTGGTGGTACTAGACTCTACACCGGCATCACTGGTGGTACTAGACTCTACACCGGCATCACTGGTGGTACTAGACTCGACACCGGCATCACTGGTGGTACTAGACTCGACACCGGCATCACTGGTGGTACTAGACTCTACACCGGCATCACTGGTGGTACTAGACTCTACACCGGCATCACTGGTGGTACTAGACTCTACACCGGCATCACTGGTGGTACTAGACTCTACACCGGCATCACTGGTGGTACTAGACTCTACACCGGCATCACTGGTGGTACTAGACTCTACACCGGCATCACTGGTGGTACTAGACTCTACACCGGCATCACTGGTGGTACTAGACTCTACACCGGCATCACTGGTGGTACTAGACTCTACACCGGCATCACTGGTGGTACTAGACTCTACACCGGCATCACTGGTGGTACTAGACTCTACACCGGCATCACTGGTGGTACTAGACTCTACACCGGCATCACTGGTGGTACTAGACTCTACACCGGCATCACTGGTGGTACTAGACTCTACACCGGCATCACTGGTGGTACTAGACTCTACACCGGCATCACTGGTGGTACTAGACTCGACACCGGCATCACTGGTGGTACTAGACTCTACACCGGCATCACTGGTGGTACTAGACTCTACACCGGCATCACTGGTGGTACTAGACTCGACACCGGCATCACTGGTGGTACTAGACTCTACACCGGCATCACTGGTGGTACTAGACTCTACACCGGCATCACTGGTGGTACTAGACTCTACACCGGCATCACTGGTGGTACTAGACTCTACACCGGTATCACTGGTGGTACTAGACTCTACACCGGCATCACTGGTGGTACTAGACTCTACACCGGCATCACTGGTGGTACTAGACTCTACACCGGCATCACTGGTGGTACTAGACTCTACACCGGCATCACTGGTGGTACTAGACTCGACACCGGCATCACTGGTGGTACTAGACTCTACACCGGCATCACTGGTGGTACTAGACTCAACACCGGCATCACTGGTGGTACTAGACTCAACACCGGCATCACTGGTGGTACTAGACTCGACACCGGCATCACTGGTGGTACTAGACTAGACTACACCGGCATCACTGGTGGTACTAGACTCTACACCGGCATCACTGGTGGTACTAGACTCTACACCGGCATCACTGGTGGTACTAGACTCTACACCGGCATCACAGGTCGTACTAGACTACACCGGCATCACTGGTGGTACTAGACTCAACACCGGCATCACTGGTGGTACTAGTACACCGGCATCACTGGTGGACTAGACTACACCGGCATCACTGGTGGTACTAGACTCTACACCGGCATCACTGGTGGTACTAGACTCTACACCGGCATCACTGGTGGTACTAGACTCTACACCGGCATCACTGGTGGTACTAGACTCTACACCGGCATCACTGGTGGTACTAGTCTCTACACCGGTATCACTGGTGGTACTAGACTCTACACCGGCATCACTGGTGGTACTAGACTCTACACCGGCATCACTGGTGGTACTAGACTCTACACCGGCATCACTGGTGGTACTAGACTCTACACCGGCATCACTGGTGGTACTAGACTCTACACCGGCATCACTGGTGGTACTAGACTCTACACCGGCATCACTGGTGGTACTAGACTCTACACCGGCATCACTGGTGGTACTAGACTCTACACCGGCATCACTGGTGGTACTAGACTCTACACCGGCATCACTGGTGGTACTAGACTCTACACCGGCATCACTGGTGGTACTAGACTCTACACCGGCATCACTGGTGGTACTAGACTCTACACCGGCATCACTGGTGGTACTAGACTCTACACCGGCATCACTGGTGGTACTAGACTCTACACCGGCATCACTGGTGGTACTAGACTCTACACCGGCATCACTGGTGGTACTAGACTCTACACCGGCATCACTGGTGGTACTAGACTCTACACCGGCATCACTGGTGGTACTAGACTCTACACCGGCATCACTGGTGGTACTAGACTCTACACCGGCATCACTGGTGGTACTAGACTCTACACCGGCATCACTGGTGGTACTAGACTCGACACCGGCATCACTGGTGGTACTAGACTCGACACCGGCATCACTGGTGGTACTAGACTCTACACCGGCATCACTGGTGGTACTAGACTCTACACCGGCATCACTGGTGGTACTAGACTCTACACCGGCATCACTGGTGGTACTAGACTCTACACCGGCATCACTGGTGGTACTAGACTCAACACCGGCATCACTGGTGGTACTAGACTCTACACCGGCATCACTGGTGGTACTAGACTCTACACCGGCATCACTGGTGGTACTAGACTCTACACCGGCATCACTGGTGGTACTAGACTCTACACCGGCATCACTGGTGGTACTAGTCTCTACACCGGCATCACTGGTGGTACTAGACTCTATCACTGGTGGTACTAGACTCTACACCGGCATCACTGGTGGTACTAGACTCTACACCGGCATCACTGGTGGTACTAGACTCTACACCGGCATCACTGGTGGTACTAGACTCTACACCGGCATCACTGGTGGTACTAGACTCTACACCGGCATCACTGGTGGTACTAGACTCTACACCGGCATCACTGGTGGTACTAGACTCTACACCGGTATCACTGGTGGTACTAGACTCTACACCGGCATCACTGGTGGTACTAGACTCTACACCGGCATCACTGGTGGTACTAGACTCTACACCGGCATCACTGGTGGTACTAGACTCTACACCGGCATCACTGGTGGTACTAGACTCTACACCGGCATCACTGGTGGTACTAGACTCTACACCGGCATCACTGGTGGTACTAGACTCTACACCGGCATCACTGGTGGTACTAGACTCTACACCGGCATCACTGGTGGTACTAGACTCTACACCGGCATCACTGGTGGTACTAGACTCTACACCGGCATCACTGGTGGTACTAGACTCTACACCGGCATCACTGGTGGTACTAGACTCTACACCGGCATCACTGGTGGTACTAGACTCGACACCGGCATCACTGGTGGTACTAGACTCGACACCGGCATCACTGGTGGTACTAGACTCTACACCGGCATCACTGGTGGTACTAGACTCTACACCGGCATCACTGGTGGTACTAGACTCTACACCGGCATCACTGGTGGTACTAGACTCTACACCGGCATCACTGGTGGTACTAGACTCTACACCGGCATCACTGGTGGTACTAGACTCTACACCGGCATCACTGGTGGTACTAGACTCTACACCGGCATCACTGGTGGTACTAGACTCTACACCGGCATCACTGGTGGTACTAGACTCTACACCGGCATCACTGGTGGTACTAGACTCTACACCGGCATCACTGGTGGTACTAGACTCTACACCGGCATCACTGGTGGTACTAGACTCTACACCGGCATCACTGGTGGTACTAGACTCTACACCGGCATCACTGGTGGTACTAGACTCTACACCGGCATCACTGGTGGTACTAGACTCTACACCGGCATCACTGGTGGTACTAGACTCTACACCGGCATCACTGGTGGTACTAGACTCGACACCGGCATCACTGGTGGTACTAGACTCTACACCGGCATCACTGGTGGTACTAGACTCTACACCGGCATCACTGGTGGTACTAGACTCGACACCGGCATCACTGGTGGTACTAGACTCTACACCGGCATCACTGGTGGTACTAGACTCTACACCGGCATCACTGGTGGTACTAGACTCTACACCGGCATCACTGGTGGTACTAGACTCTACACCGGTATCACTGGTGGTACTAGACTCTACACCGGCATCACTGGTGGTACTAGACTCTACACCGGCATCACTGGTGGTACTAGACTCTACACCGGCATCACTGGTGGTACTAGACTCTACACCGGCATCACTGGTGGTACTAGACTCGACACCGGCATCACTGGTGGTACTAGACTCTACACCGGCATCACTGGTGGTACTAGACTCAACACCGGCATCACTGGTGGTACTAGACTCAACACCGGCATCACTGGTGGTACTAGACTCGACACCGGCATCACTGGTGGTACTAGACTCTACACCGGCATCACTGGTGGTACTAGACTCTACACCGGCATCACTGGTGGTACTAGACTCAACACCGGCATCACTGGTGGTACTAGACTCAACACCGGCATCACTGGTGGTACTAGACTCTACACCGGCATCACTGGTGGTACTAGACTCAACACCGGCATCACTGGTGGTACTAGACTCTACACCGGCATCACTGGTGGTACTAGACTCTACACCGGCATCACTGGTGGTACTAGACTCTACACCGGCATCACTGGTGGTACTAGACTCTACACCGGCATCACTGGTGGTACTAGTCTCTACACCGGTATCACTGGTGGTACTAGACTCTACACCGGCATCACTGGTGGTACTAGACTCTACACCGGCATCACTGGTGGTACTAGACTCTACACCGGCATCACTGGTGGTACTAGACTCTACACCGGCATCACTGGTGGTACTAGACTCTACACCGGCATCACTGGTGGTACTAGACTCTACACCGGCATCACTGGTGGTACTAGACTCTACACCGGCATCACTGGTGGTACTAGACTCTACACCGGTATCACTGGTGGTACTAGACTCTACACCGGCATCACTGGTGGTACTAGACTCTACACCGGCATCACTGGTGGTACTAGACTCTACACCGGCATCACTGGTGGTACTAGACTCTACACCGGCATCACTGGTGGTACTAGACTCTACACCGGCATCACTGGTGGTACTAGACTCTACACCGGCATCACTGGTGGTACTAGACTCTACACCGGCATCACTGGTGGTACTAGACTCTACACCGGTATCACTGGTGGTACTAGACTCTACACCGGCATCACTGGTGGTACTAGACTCTACACCGGCATCACTGGTGGTAATAGACTCTACACCGGCATCACTGGTGGTACTAGACTCTACACCGGTATCACTGGTGGTACTAGACTCTACACCGGCATCACTGGTGGTACTAGACTCTACACCGGCATCACTGGTGGTACTAGACTCTACACCGGCATCACTGGTGGTACTAGACTCTACACCGGCATCACTGGTGCTACTTGACTCTACACCGGCATCACTGGTGCTACTAAGATCTACACCGGTATCACTGGTGGTACTAAGATCTACACCGGTATCACTGGTGGTACTAAGATCTACACCGGTATCACTGGTGGTACTAGACTCTACACCGGTATCACTGGTGGTACTAAGATCTACACCGGTATCACTGGTGGTACTAAAATTTACACTGGTATCACTGGTGGTACTAAGATCTATACCGGTATCACTGGTGGTACTAAGATTTACACCAGTATCACTGGTGGTACTAGAATCAACACCGGTATCACTGGTGGTACTAGAATCTACACCGGTATTACTGGTGGTACTAGAATCTACACTGGTATCACTGGTGGTACTAGAATCTACACTAGTATCACTGGTGGTACTAGAATCTACATCAGTATCACTGGTGGTACTAGACTCTACACCGGTATCACTGGTGGTACTAGAATCTACACCAGTATCACTGGTGGTACTAGAATCTACACCGGTATCTTTGGTGGTACTAGAATCTACACCAGTATCTTTGGTGGTACTAGAATCTACACCGGTATCACTGGTGGTACTAGAATCTACACCAGTATCACTGGTGGTACTAGAATCTACACCGGTATCACTGGTGGTACTAGAATCTACACTGGTATCACTGGTGGTACTAGAATCTACACTGGTATCACTGGTGGTACTAGAATCTACACTGGTATCACTGGTGGTACTAGAATCTACACTAGTATCACTGGTGGCACTAGAATATACACCAGTATCACTGGTGGTACTAGAATCTGCACCGGTATCACTGGTGGTACTAGAATCTACACCGGTATCACTGGTGGTACTAGAATCTACACCGGTATCACTGGTGGTACTAGAATCTACACTGATATCACTGGTGGTACTAGAATCTATATCAGTATCACTGGTGGCACTAGAATCTACATCGGTATCACTGGTAGTACTAGAATTTACACTAGTATCACTGGTGGTACTAGAATCTACACCAGTATCGCTGGTGGCACTAGAACCTACACCGGTATCACTGGTGGTACTAGAATCTACACCAGTATCACTGGTGGTACCAGAATCTACGCCGGTATCACTGGTGGCAAGGGAATTTACACCGGTATCACTGGTGGCACGGGAATCTACACCAGTATCACTGGTGGCACAGGAATAGGTTACAGCGTTGGTGTTGGTGCTTGCCTTTGCTGATAAGTGGTGTTTGTAATTCCTTTGTTGTGCTGGCGGCGTCTGCTGACGCTGCGGGAGCTTCTGCTGACGGGGTGTTTCTCAAATCCTACTCTTGTGTAATTACTTCTCTGTAGTTACACCAGCAAAGCAATGCTCACCATGTTCAGCCTTTTAGAATTATTCATATTATTAAGGTTGTAATTGTTAGTGATACTGTCTTGGCTCCCATTCCAGCCATTGCTAGTGATACATGCTATCTTAGCTCCCATTCCAGCCAGTGCTAGTGATACATGCTATCTTGGCCTCCTATTCCAACCAGTTTTAGTGATACATGCGCTTGAAGTTCCTGAACCTGTACTCCCTGGAATGCATGCGGGAGAGATGCATGATTATATGCACCTGGAAAATCCTAGAGGGATTAGTACCAAACTTGCACACGAAAATCACTTCCTACGAAAGCAAAAGACAAGGCAGACGATGCAACATCACCCCAATGAAAAGCAAGGGTGTCACTAGCACATTAACAGACAGCACAGTAAGTGTCAGGGGCCCAAGACTGTTCAACTGCCTCCCAGCATACATAAGGGGGATTACCAATAGACCCCTGGCTGTCTTCAGGCAGGCACTGGACAAGCACCTAAAGTCGGTACCTGACCAGCCGGGCTGTGGTTCGTACGTTGGATTGCGTACAGCCAGCAGTAACAGCTTGGTTGATCAGTCCCTGATCCACCATGAGGCCTGGTCACAGACCGGGCCGCGGGGGTGTTGACCCCCGGAACTCTCTCCAGGTAAACATGCTATCTAGGCCTCTCATTCCGGCCAGTGCTAGTGATGCATGCTATCTTGGCCTCCCAATCCAGCCAATGTTAGTAATACGTGCTATCTTGGCTCCCATTCCAGCCAATGTTAATAATACGTGCTATCTTGGCTCCCATTCCAGCCAATGTTAGTAATACGTGCTATCTTGGCTCCCAATCCAGCCAGTGTTAGTAATACGTGCTATCTTGGCTCCCATTCCAGCCAATGTTAGTAATACGTGCTATCTTGGCTCCCATTCCAGCCAGTGTTAGTAATACGTGCTATCTTGGCTCCCATTCCAGCCAATGTTAGTAATACGTGCTATCTTGGCTCCCATTCCAGCCAATGTTAGTAATACGTGTTATCTTGGCTCCCATTCCAGCCAATGTTAGTAATACGTGCTATCTTGGCTCCTATTCCAGCCAATGTTAATACGTGCTATCTTGGCTCCCATTCCAGCCAATGTTAGTAATACGTGCTATCTTGGCTCCCAATCCAGTCAATGTTAGTAATACGTGTTATCTTGGCTCCCATTCCAGCCAATGTTAGTAATACGTGCTATCTTGGCTCCCATTCCAGCCAATGTTAGTAATACGTGCTATCTTGGCTCCCATTCCAGCCAATGTTAGTAATACGTGCTATCTTGGCTCCCATTCCAGCCAATGTTAGTAACACGTGCTATCTTGGCTCCCATTCCAGCCAATGTTAGTAATACGTGTTATCTTGGCTCCCATTCCAGCCAATGTTAGTAATACGTGCTATCTTAGCTCCCATTCCAGTCAGTATTAGTGATACATGCTATCTTGGCTCCCATTCCAGCCAATGTTAGTAATACGTGCTATCTTGGCTCCCAATCCAGTCAATGTTAGTAATACGTGTTATCTTGGCTCCCATTCCAGCCAATGTTAGTAATACGTGTTATCTTGGCTCCCATTCCAGCCAATGTTAGTAATACGTGCTATCTTGGCTCCCATTCCAGTCAGTATTAGTGATACATGCTATCTTGGCTCCCAGTCCACTTATTCCTACTCTTATTTGTAAAGAAGTATTTCCTATTGTCTTTCTTGCTCTTATCATACGTATCTATTGTATGTTGCCGAAGAAGGTTCAGCGATATCCTTCTGTATTTACATGGCTGTATTGATCTTATAATTGATTACAAAACGTAAATTACAAAGGGGCTGCTTTTACTGATCTTATAGTTGATTACCCAAAGCTGCTCTGCAGCAGTGAATGATATTCTCAGTATGCTGTCAGTGCAAGACTGGGATGTTGAACCCACCCTGGGCGTGTGGGATGCGCAGACATCTTATTCATAGTCAGAAGTTATTGGCCGCGTCGCTCAAGGGAAGAATTTGTCTTTGCCAAACCTTTTCTTTCCAGTCAGCTATGCCAAGTTGATACTCTCTCCCTCTGTGTGTGTGAGAGAGAGAGAGAGAGAGAGAGAGAGAGAGCTTGTATTCACCTCTTGGTGATAGCTTCTAGTTCTTAATTAACATCGTTCTTGGACGACTTGAGATAATGTTAGACCAGACCATAAAAACCATCTCTTTATATCTCGGCACCACTGAAGAACTTGGCGTGCGAAAGTAACTTAACATCTCCAGCATCAGAGGTTTTCCGTGGCACTGAAATTTATTCGCTTATTGGCGTCAGAATTTTCAGGAAAACTCATTCGATCTTTTTCACAAAACACCTGCATATATTCTACACAAAACACCTGAAAATATTCTACACAAAATGCCTGAAAATATTCTACACCAAACACCTGCAAATATTCTACACAAAACACCTGCAAATATTGTATACAAAACGGAAGTGCTCCTCCAAATAAATTATTAAAACTACAACCGAAATTAAAATGCTTTTCTGAACCATGGAACATTACACTATTAAAAAATCCATCCTTTTTTTTCCCTGTGAATTCGAGTTGGCTGGAAGCTTTGTTCTGAAGCCTTAATTAAGTTGAATGTCTGTTGTCACAAAGCAATCCATCTTGCAAGTTATACAGTGTGGTGGGTCCCTCTATCTGCCCAGGCGAGCAGTAGAAAAGTCTGGTCCCAGGCCGGGCTGGGGGGAAGTAGGAAGACTCTCGAAACCTGTCACAGGTAGCGGTGCAGCCACAAATTCCGGCGTTGTGACAACGACGGTTCCTGTTGTGAAAATCTGGTATATAATAGTGACAGGTTGTGGTTAAAAGACGCATTAACAAACACTGAATGCATCTTATTATGGAAACGTTTCGGCCCTGGGACCTTGTTTACTCCAAGGTCCCAAGATCGAAACGTTTCCATAATAAAATATCCTAAGTATTCGCTTGTGTGTCTGAACCACGATGGTCGCTGTCAGTAGTGTTGCACCAACCTTCTTTTACCTTACAAGTTATGTTTACTACACTCACACACATACGTCCAATCTTGACATGTCAGGATTCTGTATTGCCTCTTTTTAACTCGTACTTTAAGCTCTCCTTACGATGAATGACCCACACGGGTTTATCGCTTCACGTAAATATAACGTTAACAATTAAAAACTCTTTAAGACATTACTGCAACAAGATTATCTGAAAGCAATCACAGGTATAAGAATAATATAAATTATAATGTCAGGAGTCTAGTTTTTGTGACTACCGTCGTCTTATATTAGTCTTCAGATGAGTGATAGAATACTGATGTTAGCCAAGTATTTACTCGTAAACAAGGAATCGTCAATTATAGCTTTTCGATGCCTACAATCATGACTCACGAAAATGTACCTAGTTGGATGAACCTTTTTGAAGCTAGCTGGCCTAGTGGCTAACGCGTCGGTCTGGAGTTTTATGACTCTTATCGCGGGTTCTAACCCCACCCGTGGTATGGTTTGTCTATAATCAGCCTGGGAACAATGTTTTAATAAGCAACGAATTCCATCAGACTGTAACACAGAGCTGACATAAAATCAGACTAATGCCAGTCAACTACGATCGTACTGTGGAAAATGACACTTGTATACAGTTCAGGACATGTATTATGCGAAACATATTACCATGAGTGACTTCATCAGTCCTAAAACAGAGTAAGCTAATACTGGGTATTATATAGTGGACAGTGTAGGTGACCTATGGCATGGGTAAGGTGAGGCAGGAGGTGCGTCAGGTTGCAAATAAGAGGTTGAACAACCTGCTTCCCGACGCATTTCCTGCCTCACCTCAGCCTTGCTACTGGTCGGTCACCTGCACCGTCAGCCACATAATACACTGTTTTAGCTTCCTCTGTATTAAGATTGATGAATACTTGCGGAGAAACGTTTCCTTTAACGTCCCGAACTGTACAAAAGTGTCCTGTTTCACAAATTTCAGGTATTATCGTACTATTGACCACCACGGCCGTACAGTCGTGTAAGAAGAACCAGCCTTGTATGGTAGATGCAACCTTAGCAGACTCTTATACATTAGTACCTGTCTAAATTACAAACATTTCTGATTAGTTTTCACCACTCACTGATGTTGTACTGACCACTCACTACTCACTGATATTGTGCTGACCAAACGTAAACTTTCTCCGCGGAAGTGTTGTCACACCTTTCTAAATTATGTATTCGACATCTTGCATTTCCTAAGAATTTATGGGCAATTATTTCACAGATGTTCAAGAAATTTCCAAATACTTCAGCTATGAAAAATATCATAGTCAAATATCCCAACTTTGGAAATTGTAAATATTTTATCAGCAGTGTAACTTGCTATGGTTTAAGAAGTTGGAACCCAGCTCCTGGGCTCCTCATGTGCCTTTGGATACAATGTATTTAGATTAAATGTAATCAGTGAACCATCTTTTTGGAGTAGTATTTATGTGGGGAGCAGCATGGCCGTGCCATCTGCTGCTGTGCACCATGCATGCTCATATTTTACCCTACCACTACCACTATCTGCCTGCACCAGCTGTGTGCAGGCGGTGTGGCAGCTCTCATAACCTGACCCCTCTACCCACCTCTCCCTTCACTCCTCTTGCTTCTCTTCCTCTTCCTCCTCCTCCTCCTCCTCCTCCTCCAGAGCACCTTTTCCCCTGAACCGGTCGTGGTGGTGGTGGCAGCAGTGACGCTCTAGTGTTGTTAGGATCTCTCTCTCTCTCTCTCTCTCTCTCTCTCTCTCTCTCTCTCTCTCTCTCTCTCTCTCTCTCTCTCTCTCTCTCTCTCTCTCTCTCTCTCTCTCTCTCTCTCTCCCCCTCTCTCTCCCTCTCTCTCCCTCTCCTCCCTCGGTTGCTCTCCATTCTTAATTAAAATTTATTAATCATTCGTATTCCCTCCTGTAAAGCAGTATTTTTGTTGAATGATTTATCTAAAATGTATGAATGGACAATACTTATGTCAGTGTATCACTAACATTTATTGTAATGGCAGAGATATTTACCCAGAGGCGTGGTCTAGGACCGGGCCGCGGGGGCCATCACCCTCGGAATCACTCACAGGTAAACAACAGGTTTACCCATCGAAATGTATTAACAATTCTGATCAAGTTCAGTTTGATATCACAAGATATCAACAGGTGGAGGAAGAAATTGTAGGTAGAGAGACCCAGGGGTAGAGGGAAGACAGTGAGGTAAGATTACTAGGAAGGGAGAGGAGGCAATGAGGTAAGACTACTAGGGAGGGAGGGGAGGCAGTGAGGTAAGACTACTAGGGAGGGAGGGGAGGCAGTGATGTAAGATTACTAGGGAGGGAGGGGAGGCAGTGAGGTTAGACTACTAGGGAGGGAGGGGAGGCAGTGAGGTAAGACTACTAGGGAGGGAGGGGAGGCAGTAAGGTAAGACTACTAGGGAGGGAGGGGACGCAGTGAGGTAAGACTACTAGGGAGGGAGGGGAGGCAGTGAGGTAAGACTACTAGGGAGGGAGGGGAGGCAGTGAGGTAAGACTACTAGGGAGGGAGGGGAGGCAGTGAGGTAAGACTACTAGGGACGGAGGGGAGGCAGTGAGGTAAGACTACTTGGGAGGGAGGGGAGGCAGTGAGGTAAGACTACTAGGGAGGGAGGGGAGGCAGTGAGGTAAGACTACTAGGGAGGGAGGGGAGGCAGTGAGGTAAGACTACTAGGGAGGGAGGGGAGGCAGTGAGGTAAGACTACTTTGGAGGGAAGGGAGGCAGTGAGGTAAGACTACTAGGGAGGGAGGGGAGGCAGTGAGGTAAGACTACTAGGGAGGGAGGGGAGGCAGTAAGGTAAGACTACTAGGGAGGGAGGGGAGGCAGTGAGGTAAGACTACTAGGGAGGGAAGGGAGGCAGTGAGGTAAGACTACTAGGGAGGGAGGGGAGGCAGTGAGGTAAGACTACTAGGGAGGCAGTGAGATAAGACTACTAGGGAGGGAGGGGAGGCAGTGAGGTAAGACTACTTGGGAGAGAGGGGAGGCAGTGAGGTAAGACTACTAGGGAGGGAGGGGAGGCAGTAAGGTAAGACTACTAGGGAGGGAGGGGACGCAGTGAGGTAAGACTACTAGGGAGGGAGGGGAGGCAGTGAGGTAAGACTACTAGGGAGGGAGGGGAGGCAGTGAGGTAAGACTACTAGGGAGGGAGGGGAGGCAGTAAGGTAAGACTACTAGGGAGGGAGGGGAGGCAGTAAGGTAAGACTACTAGGGAGGGAGGGGAGGCAGTAAGGTAAGACTACTAGGGAGGGAGGGGAGGCAGTGAGGTAAGACTACTAGGGAGGGAGGGGAGGCAGTGAGGTAAGACTACTAGGGAGGGAGGGGAGGCAGTGAGGTAAGACTACTAGGGAGGGAGGGGAGGCAGTGAGGTAAGACTACCAGGGAGGGAGGGGAGGCAGTGAGGTAAGACTACTAGGGAGGGAGGGGAGGCAGTGAGGTAAGACTACTAGGGAGGGAGGGGAGGCAGTGAGGTAAGACTACTAGGGAGGGAGGGGAGGCAGTAAGGTAAGACTACTAGGGAGGGAGGGGACGCAGTGAGGTAAGACTACTAGGGAGGGAGAGGAGGCAATGAGGTAAGACTACTAGGGAGGGAGGGGAGGCAGTAAGGTAAGACTACTAGGGAGGGAGGGGAGGCAGTGAGGTAAGACTACTAGGGAGGGAGGGGAGGCAGTGAGGTACGACTACTTGGGAGGGACGGGAGGCAGTGAGGTAAGACTACTAGGGAGGGAGGGGAGGCAGTGAGGTAAGACTACGAGGGAGGGAGGGGAGGCAGTAAGGTAAGACTACTAGGGAGGGAGGGGAGGCAGTGAGGTAAGACTACTAGGGAGGGAGGGGAGGCAGTGAGGTAAGACTACTAGGGAGGGAGGGGAGGCAGTGAGGTAAGACTACTAGGGAGGCAGTGAGGTAAGACTACTAGGGAGGGAGGGGAGGCAGTGAGGTAAGACTACTTGGGAGAGAGGGGAGGCAGTGAGGTAAGACTACTAGGGAGGGAGGGGAGGCAGTGAGGTAAGACTACTAGGGAGGGAGGGGAGGCAGTAAGGTAAGACTACTAGGGAGGGAGGGGAGGCAGTAAGGTAAGACTACTAGGGAGGGAGGGGAGGCAGTAAGGTAAGACTACTAGGGAGGGAGGGGAGGCAGTGAGGTAAGACTACTAGGGAGGGAGGGGAGGCAGTGAGGTAAGACTACTAGGGAGGGAGGGGAGGCAGTGAGGTAAAACTACTAGGGAGGGAGGGGAGGCAGTGAGGTAAGACTACTAGGGAGGGAGGGGAGGCAGTGAGGTAAGACTACTAGGGAGGGAGGGGAGGCATTGAGGTAAGACTACTAGGGAGGGAGGGGAGGCAGTGAGGTAAGACTACTAGGGAGGGAGGGGAGGCAGTAAGGTAAGACTACTAGGGAGGGAGGGGACGCAGTGAGGTAAGACTACTAGGGAGGGAGGGGAGGCAGTGAGGTAAGACTACTAGGGAGGGAGGGGAGGCAGTGAGGTAAGACTACTAGGGAGGGAGGGGAGGCAGTAAGGTAAGACTACTAGGGAGGGAGGGGAGGCAGTCAGGTAAGACTACTAGGGAGGGAGGGGAGGGAGGGTAGGCAGTGAGGTAAGACTACTAGGGAGGGAGGGGAGGCAGTGAGGTAAGACTACTAGGGAGGGAGGGGAGGCAGTAAGGTAAGACTACTAGGGAGGGAGGGGAGGCAGTAAGGTAAGACTACTAGGGAGGGAGGGGAGGCAGTAAGGTAAGACTACTAGGGAGGGAGGGGACGCAGTGAGGTAAGACTACTAGGGAGGGAGGGGAGGCAGTAAGGTAAGACTACTAGGGAGGGAGGGGAGGCAGTAAGGTAAGACTACTAGGGAGGGAGGGGAGGCAGTGAGGTAAGACTACTAGGGAGGGAGGGGAGGCAGTGAGGTAAGACTACTAGGGAGGGAGGGGAGGCAGTGAGGTAAGACTACTAGGGAGGGAGGGGAGGCAGTGAGGTAAGACTACTAGGGAGGGAGGGGAGGCAGTGAGGTAAGACTACTAGGGAGGGAGGGGAGGCAGTAAGGTAAGACTACTAGGGAGGGAGGGGAGGCAGTGAGGTAAGACTACTAGGGAGGGAGGGGAGGCAGTGAGGTAAGACTACTAGGGAGGGAGGGGAGGCAGTGAGGTAAGACTACTAGGGAGAGAGACAAACGCAACAAGTCTACAATAAAGGGTTAGTTGGAAAGTTAAAATTCAGTAAGGTCACTAATAAGGCCCCCGTTACCAATTAGGCTTCAACTGGAGTGGGTGGAGGAGGTGTGGGTTCTCCCCCACTAATGCCCCTCCACCGTCATGCCCCCTCCTCTTTCGTCTTGCTTCTTACCCCTTCCTAAAATTTACCTCGACACGTCCCTTCCCACCCTTCTTAATTCAGAATTCGCTCAGGTTTATCCCTCCTACTGTTTATCGCATTCTTCTGGTTCTGTCCTTCTTTGTCTTCTTTTCCCCTTCTCCTTTCCCTTCCTTTTCCTCCCTTTCCCACTCCTCCCCCTCCCCCTCTTCCCCAGCTCATCCTGGACCCGAACTTCCCTTCTTAATGTTTGTTTACCTCTCCTCAGCCCTGCCTCATGCTATCCAGTCCCGCCTCGTTACTAAATATCCACCACCTCTCCTAAATGGCCTTCTCTTCCCTAAATAGCCACCACCTCTCCTAAATAGCCTTCTCTTCCCTAAATAGCCACCACCTCTCCTAAATAGCCACCTTCTCGCCCCCTAAATAGCCATCACCTCACTCAGATCCTCGCCACCGCCTTCTCCCCAGCGGCAGTAGTCACGATGAGAATTACTAGGTGATTAATTGGGCCGCTAACAGTAACAGCCTGGGTGAGCAAGCAATCAATAATTAAGTCTGGCCTCAGGACCAGTCGCGTTGGCAGAAGAACCCTCGAAGCCTGTCACAGGTATATCTTACCACACTTGTTTCTAATGAGTGTTTGGATATACCTGTTTATGTGTGTGTGTGTTTGTGGATATACCTTTTTCTGTGTGGATATAACTACTATGTGGTTATACCTCTGTGTATGTGGATATACCTGTATGTCTGGTTATACCTCTGACATGCCTGTTGTAGGTTAGGTTAATTGAAGTTGATGTAAATAATGGTGTATTTACATAGTCAATAAGTACGTTACAGTAAGGTAGGGGTGGCCTTAACGTCTGGCAGCGGGATGTGCTCAGACGAAGCTTAATTCGCTGGAAAAAATACGTTCGTTATGTAGGGTGTGAGGAGGGGGTTGCCATCCCATTCACCACTGTAAGGGAGTAATAATGCCACATTGCTGGTCTACCTCTCCCTATTTTCCCCTTTCCCATCTCCACTCTCTCTCTCTCTCTCTCTCTCTCTCTCTCTCTCTCTCTCTCTCTCTCTCTCTCTCTCTCTCTTGGTCCTTCATTACTCAGCCAAACTTGGCGTCTGGTATGAGGAAGCTGTTGGACCCGTCCCTAATGAGGGGTCTCTCCTGTAAGTCTTGTTTCATTGGAAGAAAGACATAAAGAGAGAGAGAGAGAGAGAGAGAGAGAGAGAGAGAGAGAGAGAGAGGTCACACACAAACAAACACAACAAGTGAAGGATAACATCATGGAGGATAGATATCGTACACGTCTCTCAGTATCCTACTCAAGGAGGGATGTTACTCTCATCAGGCGCTAATTTATTATTGAAAATAAAAAAAAACAGATTTGGAGCAAATATTCTAATTTTTTAACAGGTATCCTAAAGTTTAACCAAGTATCTTAAATTATAAGCAAGTATCCTAAAGTATGAGCAAGTATCCTAAAGTCTGAGCAAGTATCTTAAAGTCTGAGCAAGTATCCTAAGTCTGAGCAAGTATCCTAAAGTCTGAGCAAGTATCTTAAAGTCTGAGCAAGTATCCTAAAGTCTGAGCAAGTATCTTAAAGTTTGAGCAAGTATCCTAAAGTCTGAGCAAGTATCTTAAAGTCTGAGCAAGTATCCTAAAGTCTGAGCAAGTATCTTAAAGTCTGAGCAAGTATCCTAAAGCTTGAGCAAGTATCCTAAAGTCTGAGCAAGTATCCTAAAGTCTGAGCAAGTATCCTGAAGTCTGAGCAAGTATTATAAAGTCTGAGCAAGTATATTAAAGTCTGAGGAAGTATCCTGAAGTCTGAGGAAGTATCCTGAAGTCTGAGCAAGTATCCTGAAGTCTGAGGAAGTATCCTGAAGTCTGAGGAAGTATCCTGAAATCTGAGCAAGTATCCTGAAGTCTGAGGAAGTATCCTGAAGTCTGAGCAAGTATCCTGAAGTCAGAGCAAGTATCCTGAAGTCTGAGCAAGTATCCTGAAGTCTGAGCAAGTATCCTGAAGTCTGAGCAAGTATTATAAAGTCTGAGCAAGTATCCTGAAGTCTGAGCAAGTATCCTGAAGTCTGAGCAAGTATTATTAAGTCTGAGCAAGTATCATGAAGTCTGATCAAGTATCCTGAAGTCTGAGCAAGTATCCTGAAGTCTGAGCAAGTATCCTGAAGTCTGAGCAAGTATCCTGAAGTCTGAGCAAGTATTATAAAGTCTGAGCAAGTATCCTGAAGTCTGAGCAAGTATCCTGAAGTCTGAGCAAGTATCCTGAAGTCTGAGCAAGTATCCTGAAGTCTGAGCAAGTATTATAAAGTCTGAGCAAGTATCCTGAAGTCTGAGCAAGTATCCTGAAGTCTGAGCAAGTATCCTGAAGTCTGAGCAAGTATTATAAAGTCTGAGCAAGTATTATAAAATCTGAGCAAGTATCCTGAAGTCTGAGCAAGTATCCTGAAGTCTGAGCAAGTATCCTGAAGTCTGAGCAAGTATTATAAAGTCTGAGCAAGTATCCTGAAGTCTGAGCAAGTATCCTGAAGTCTGAGCAAGTATTATAAAGTCTGAGCAAGTATCCTGAAGTCTGAGCAAGTATCCTGAAGTCTGAGCAAGTATTATAAAGTCTGAGCAAGTATCCTGAAGTCTGAGCAAGTATCCTGAAGTCTGAGCAAGTATCCTGAAGTCTGAGCAAGTATCCTGAAGTCTGAGCAAGTATCCTGAAGTCTGAGCAAGTATTATAAAGTCTGAGCAAGTATCCTGAAGTCTGAGCAAGTATTATAAAGTCTGAGCAAGTATCCTGAAGTCTGAGCAAGTATCCTGAAGTCTGAGCAAGTATCCTGAAGTCTGAGCAAGTATCCTGAAGTCTGAGCAAGTATCCTGAAGTCTGAGCAAGTATTATAAAGTCTGAGCAAGTATCCTGAAGTCTGAGCAAGTATCCTGAAGTCTGAGCAAGTATCCTGAAGTCTGAGCAAGTATCCTGAAGTCTGAGCAAGTATTATAAAGTCTGAGCAAGTATCCTGAAGTCTGAGCAAGTATCCTGAAGTCTGAGCAAGTATCCTGAAGTCTGAGCAAGTATCCTGAAGTCTGAGCAAGTATCCTGAAGTCTGAGCAAGTATTATAAAGTCTGAGCAAGTATTATAAAATCTGAGCAAGTATCCTGAAGTCTGAGCAAGTATCCTGAAGTCTGAGCAAGTATCCTGAAGTCTGAGCAAGTATTATAAAGTCTGAGCAAGTATCCTGAAGTCTGAGCAAGTATCCTGAAGTCTGAGCAAGTATTATAAAGTCTGAGCAAGTATCCTGAAGTCTGAGCAAGTATCCTGAAGTCTGAGCAAGTATTATAAAGTCTGAGCAAGTATCCTGAAGTCTGAGCAAGTATCCTGAAGTCTGAGCAAGTATCCTGAAGTCTGAGCAAGTATCCTGAAGTCTGAGCAAGTATCCTGAAGTCTGAGCAAGTATTATAAAGTCTGAGCAAGTATCCTGAAGTCTGAGCAAGTATTATAAAGTCTGAGCAAGTATCCTGAAGTCTGAGCAAGTATCCTGAAGTCTGAGCAAGTATCCTGAAGTCTGAGCAAGTATCCTGAAGTCTGAGCAAGTATTATAAAGTCTGAGCAAGTATCCTGATGTCTGAGCAAGTATCCTGAAGTCTGAGCAAGTATTATAAAGTCTGAGCAAGTATCCTGAAGTCTGAGCAAGTATCCTGAAGTCTGAGCAAGTATCCTGAAGTCTGAGCAAGTATCCTGAAGTCTGAGCAAGTATTATAAAGTCTGAGCAAGTATCCTGAAGTCTGAGCAAGTATCCTGAAGTCTGAGCAAGTATTATAAAGTCTGAGCAAGTATCCTGAAGTCTGAGCAAGTATCATGAAGTCTGAGCAAGTATCCTGAAGTCTGAGCAAGTATCCTGAAGTCTGAGCAAGTATTATAAAGTCTGAGCAAGTATCCTGAAGTCTGAGCAAGTATCCTGAAGTCTGAGCAAGTATCCTGAAGTCTGAGCAAGTATTATAAAGTCTGAGCAAGTATCCTGAAGTCTGAGCAAGTATCCTGAAGTCTGAGCAAGTATCCTGAAGTCTGAGGAAGTATCCTGAAGTCTGAGGAAGTATCCTGAAGTCTGAGCAAGTATCCTGAAGTCTGAGCAAGTATCCTGAAGTCTGAGGAAGTATCCTGAAGTCTGAGCAAGTATCCTGAAGTCTGAGCAAGTATCCTGAAGTCTGAGCAAGTATCCTGAAGTCTGAGCAAGTATCCTGAAGTCTGAGGAAGTATCCTGAAGTCTGAGCAAGTATCCTGAAGTCTGAGCAAGTATCCTGAAGTCTGAGCAAGTATCCTGAAGTCTGAGCAAGTATCCTGAAGTCTGAGCAAGTATCCTGAAGT